>NC_136412.1:203084254-203684254 GCF_051521515.1 Lactuca serriola
ACCTCATTCGGAAGGTACGGGTTGCCGTGGGGATGGAGTCCAGCCATGTTATCTACGCGAGAATTTGGGTAAGGAAATAATTATTAGACGAACTATCTAGATAATTATTAGAAAATATTCATTAGTTATATCGCTATTTGTAAAGTGCATACCAGTTATCTGTAATCAACACAGGATAAGCCTTCGAATAAGTGACCTTAACTCCAAATTCACAAGGAATAGGGGTAAAAGCAAAAATTTAACCGATTCTAAGTCTATAACATCATAGTTACATATAGCCTTAGTGTATCCACTTAGCAAATATCAACTTAGTAATGAAGATCCTTTTTAGTTCTCAGGTAAGTAATTATGGTAACACAAAACACCCCTATGGTATTTTAGACTTAGGTTCTGTTATAATGTTCTCATTGTGGTAATGTTGGTAAGTTTTTAGACTTGTTGCCATATCACAACCATTCTTGGTCATGTGCTAATCACTCCTCGGAACAGCATAGTTGATCAGGATATGCCACTCCCAAGACTGACCATACATCCCCGAGCTTACCTGTGATATTCAACAATCGTAATACTTTTGTTCTTGTCATTGTGACACGGATTTTAGTATGAATGCAGGCACGTATACTAAATTAAATATTTTACTATTTAAAGTATAAACTCTTATATAGATTGTTTTAATCCTAATGTATTTATAGTTAGTATATCTTTTATGGGTTGATATACTTAATTCCCTATAAACAATGCTCTGATACCAATCTGTCACACCCCAAAACCAAGAATGGCGGAAACGTTCCGGGGTGGAGGACGTCATGTGAAGTATCATAACAGTGTAAAGTAGTAAACAAGCAACAACATCATCCATTGCATTAAAAGTAAAGGTTTAATACATGTGTGTTCTTTCATCATAATAAGACATCAAAATATGTAATCAAAATAAAATACGAGTCTTGTCTGTGCTCCGTCTTCTCAAAACCTGGCAATCGTACCTGTCTAACCGGTGACCTGAGAATACAAGTTATTTTGAAAGCGAGTATCAGCGTAAAGATGGTGAATTCATAAGTACTAATGTGTCTTTGATTTATAAAGACTGTAAGGTAATGACTTGGAATCCTTTGGAAAAAGACTGTATAAGTGTGAATTGTTTGAAAACAGTTGAAAATGTTTGAATACTCTAGCAAATCCCTATGATTTCTATTAGTATAATGAGTAGCCTTCTACCAAGACTTAAATATTATGTAAGTAGTCTTCTACCAAGACTCGTGTGTTATGTAAGTAGTCTTCTACCAAGACTCGTGTATTTTTTAAGTAGTCCTCTACCAAGACTCGTGTGTTTTGCTAAAACAAAGATGGTTTTCCTTCTTTTTGACTATTACCAACAGTACTTAGTCTAACTCAGCGTTTATGTGAATGTATCACAAAATAAGGAAATAGGAAAAATATAACCATGTAAGTGTTATCCTTTTGTATTAGGATTAACACGATATCACGAATAGCGACATGTATAACCTTTTAACATTCGTAGATTGTTCAATTTTCCTCTGTAACTACAGCAGGTTTAAGGAAGGGTTAGTCCCGTAAAGGTACACCTAATATAAGCATCAACCGTAGGCATTTGTAGATGGTCATTTACCTCTGTAGCGAACAGTAAGCCAAAGGAATGGTTAGTCCCGTAAAGGTACCCCTAATATAAGTAATAACCGTAGGCATCCGTAGATGTTCATCTACCGCTGTTGCTAACAGGTGGGTTTCGGAATGGTTAGTCATGTCTAGATATCCCGTTGAACTGGGATAGGCAGGACAATTTACACAGAAGGTACTAATAAATCATCCTAGTGAATCGAGATACAAGTATTCATGTAAGTGTATACAGGTAAATGTATCTATGTAAAGGTATTCATGTAAGGTATTCATGTAAGCGTATCTATGTAGACGTATTCATGTAACATGTAATGTATAGTATAGACTCATGAATGAACTGACTCTGGTGTAATTCCTTGTAATAGGAATATTGTTTTGGTATCTCCTAACTGTCCCTATAATAGTTAACAGGAAGGTAATTGATTGTCCAAGAAGGTTTATACACCCTTGCTACACAAGAGTGTGGGAAAACTGAATGAAGGATGAAAACTATAATATCAATACATATATAAGAACATAAGTATATAGATATAGTTTGGTTAAAGAAGGTAAAAGAAATGGTTTTGTATGACATCTAAGAGTTTTGAACAATAAATAACAATGACTTGATGTCATTTTAATAAACATTTCAAACGTAATACTTTTGATAACATGGTATTTTTAAGATAGAAAACCATTTCATACATCACATTTTGAAGCATGTGAAATCAAATGGATGAAAACACAGTTATAAGTACCTAAGAATATATTTAATAACATACTGTTTTCTACTTGTATCCCCCCCCCCCCCATTAAAGCATTTAAAATCATTTAAAACATTGATTAAGGGGTATGAACTCACGTGTTGTGAGTGGTTCTAATGGGTATGCGTGTAGGGATGAGAAGTTCCACGAATGAAGTCCCGAGACACAATAAGTCCTAAATGACATATAAGGATACATATTGACATGAATATAGTGTTTATAACATCTATATGAAAGGAAACTCCTTCCGGGACTAGGAAACACCTTGACCAAGTGTTGGAATCACATGTGATTCAACATAGGAAGGTATAAAGGCACTCACATGAGTTTACTACCATGACTTCACGGCCCAAGGGAGTTTACGGCCGTAAACTCATGGCTACTCATGTGGGAATGCAAGTTTGAAGGCTAGGGAATGATTTAGGGACATTAGCTCTAACCTAGGATGAAAAAGACCACCTTCCTTGGAGTTTTTGAGGAGTTCACGTCCTTAATGAGTTTACTACCGTAAACTCATGGCCATTTATGTTTATGAGGGTCCTAAAGGTCATAAGGAAGCATTCTAACTTCAAGCCTAAGCCTTAGGAAGTGTTTGTCGCATCAAAACACCCCTAACTTGAGTTTACGGCCCATGGACCATTTGGTCATGTGTTTGCGGCCGTAAACACTCATGGGTGTTGGTATTTTGATTGTTTTGGGTCCTAGACACATCAAGGTAAAGTGTTGTGCTAGTCTCTTGGCTTAATGAAGGCATTTCGGGCATTTTGGCAACTTAAAATGGAGTTCACGGACCAAGAACATCCTTGGCTGTGAACTCACTTTTAGCCCTTGATTCTTAATGTTTTTGATGTCTAAACAAGCCATGGTTAGTCTCTAGGCTTAGTTCCAAAGTTTGGAGGGACATTGGGCACTCTTTGGCCCTAAATTTAGTGTTCACGGTCCAAGAAGATCTTGGGCCGTGAACACCATTTACTTGGTGTTTTGAGGTTGTTTTCTAGCCTTAAACTCATTAGTGTACAAGTCCAAACTAGTTTCATTGCTTAAGGAAGGGACTAGGCACCATTTAGCCTTTATAAAAGAGTTTACTCCCCAAGTGTTCTTGGGCGGTAAACTCTCAAATCTTGCTGTTTTGTTATGATTTTGATGTTATTAGGCACAATCTAAGCTATATAATACAACTAGATAGATGTACTCACGATTTGGGATGAAAACCCGAAGATCCGTGAGAGAGAATTCGGCTTTTCTCTAGTTGGAAATGTAACTAATGAATAAATATGGTTCAGAATCCTATATATAGTCCTTGGATTATTGGCAGAAAATATTTTATTCATAAATGAACTCTAATATCATAGAGTTTTGGAATAACAGAGTTACACAAAACCCTAGTGCATCCACTCTCCTGATATATCCTTAAGTGTAAATACTGAAATACTCAAACTTATACCCAAAAGTCTGGAAATTCACTGTAACTGTTCTAACTTCTATTGACTTGATATGGTTTGTTCAGAATGGAAATTTCGGGTTGTCACAATTTTAAATATAGTTTATATTTAAAATTAGTATTGTTATTATAAATTTATAATAAATATTTGAGCTATTATTATGACTTATATAAGTGTCGTTATAATATCTTTTTAACTACTCACGGTACGGGGAATCCGGTTTAAAGGGCCGCATAGGGTTGTTGGATTTCAGAAGTGCTATATGCGAAAATGGTCCTGCCCTCCAGTGTTTTATGTCTGGCCCCTGTCTGTACATAGTGGTTGGAAAGTATTGTTTAAACGCTTATATAATAATAATAATAATAATAATAATAATAATAATAATAATAATAGTAATAATAATAATAATAATAATAATAATAATAATAATAATAAGACTAATAATTAGTCACGGTAAATATTAGACTAAAATCTAGTGGTAATAATACTAGGTTTCATCGAAGGAAATTATTTTAAAGTAAACGAAGCGTTGTCCGAGTACCGAGTCACCACCTTCTCAAGTGAGTGCATGGTCCCTTTCATCTTACACATAGATATAAAGTATTTAATATATATTACATGTTGTGAGTGCATGGTCCCTTTCATCTTACACATAGATATGAAGTATTTAATATATATTACGTGTTGTGAATGCATGGTCCATTTCATCTTACACATAGATATGAAGTATTTTAATATAAATTACGTGTTATGTGTGCATATTGTCTGAATACTTGTTGTCTATGCTGGTGAAAGATTTTTATACATGTTTTAAATGATGTAAATTGTATAAAGTATTTTATATCTACAAAATATGTTGGGTAAAACATGGGTAGATGAATGATGAGGGGTAAAATCTGAAATAGAGGAACATTAGTAGTATGGACCTAGTGCCCTATAGGTAAACATTGGCAGCAATGGAACTAGTACCCTATAGATGAGCACTGGCAACTGCGCCACAACCCGTAGATGTTTTAGATCTACGGTAAACGTCCTAGCAGTTGCGCTCTAAGGACAGTATCGGCAGCTGCGCCTAATAGGGAGCCTTATGACCATGACAGTAGCATTTAAAGGTCAATACCGACAAAAGCGTCTCATAGAAAATATCCCAATTCTGGCAGCTACACCTAAGTGATAATATTAGCAGATGCGCTTGACCACTGTGTCATTGGCAACAATGGACTTCATGTTGTTTCCTTAGGATGATCCTTAGGAATGAATGAACAAGGATTAGGTGATCCTTAGGGTGAATCCTTAAGAAGATAATGGGAATGGGTAATTGGTTGATTGTTTGATGTTTAAATATAATAATTATATTATTGTGGGTTGAAAACCCTATATACTCACCAGGTTTCCCAACCTGACCCACTCCAGCTTATTTGTATCACAGGTGTCGATACGAAGCTACTTTACACTGAGAGATTTAAAAGAGATGTAAATCACTAGTGTAAATAAATGGAAGTTTTGTTTATGCTTATGTTCCTGTATTGACGATGACATCCCAATGTTTTAAAATGAATAAAAAAATACATTTCTTCGGAAATGCTTTGATAACGTAATTATCATGTTTTTATGGGGACAAATTCCGTAACATTTTTATTAAAAGGGGTACTCTGATTTTTATAAAGCATAAACAAAATCGGTCTTTTCTGGCCAAGAAAATGGGGATGTCACACACACTTTTAATCTGGGTTTTATTGAACGAATCAAACACAAAAATCAGAGCATGAAAACAAAAAGGTTACGTTCCTAAAAACGAACACAGATGAAAATAAAATCATTTATAGTTGTGATCCTAAAATCAAAGCTGATGAATATAAGGTTGAACACACGAAAACCCTAGGGGTTTTCAAGTTCAATTTCCTCCTTCAAATTTCGGTTTTGATTCCTAATCTAGCTTCGAATTCGATTTCTTCCTTTAGATTTGGATTTCCTCTTAAGCTGAAGATGAACACACAAAAACTCTAGCTTCAAAACTCGATTTTTCTGGTAAACAATGACAAATCTAGAGTTCTTGGTTACATGAGCTCAAGAACTTGTTTTATTTTCAATTTTCTGGCATTGAAATCAGATTTCGTAAGAAGATGCTTAAACAACTCCATTTTAGAAACCCAATAACTTAAAAAAATGCAATTCCAGATATGATGTAGCAGGAGAAGACGATTAGAGATGTCGTCAAATGTAAGGAATGTCAGGAACTCAAACCCCTCAAAACATGTTTTACCTGCTATTTGAGGTAATAATGGTATATTTTAAACAAAAATACAAGTTTAAGGGTTAATAGTGCACTAAAAAAAGTTAAGTGACCAAACATGTACAAAGTGTATAGTTGGTTAACCTTTCAAGTAATTATCCCTAAAAATAATTGTGTAAATTTATGTTACAGGTATTAAATGGGAAGATGTTGAAGTACTATATCCAGAAGAGGGAGAAACCAGGTTGAAGCAAAAGGCAGTTGGTCTAAATTGCTTGAATTCAGGAGTAACCAGCTGCAAAATTAGAGATGTTGTGGCCTACACTAACTCAGCACCCACATGTAGGTTCTAATGTCAAAGAGAGAATATTCCTACAGAAAAATCAATTTATGTTCCTTCGTTTGATTGATCCACTTGATTATGATCAAACCCTAATTATAATTTTCCATCTCTTTGTTCGACTGTCTTCCAAGTTCCAAACAATTTAGTCTTAACCTAACAAGGGGAAGATCGTACACTTTATTGCCTCTTTAAACTAAAAGATTTAAGGTGATTAACATCCAGGTCTTTAAAAAAAATATCACACATCACATTTTCATTTCCTAATTAATATTTAGCTTATTTTTTGACAAAAATGCAAAATTGGTCCTTGTGGTTTGTCAATTTTTTGTAGATATGGACCAAAACTTATAAAAATTGGATTTTTTGTCCTTATTGAGAGGTTTGTTTGTGGAACAAGTCCCTGGAGTTAACTTCCATTTGTTTGTGGCTGTTAAACCCCTCGCATGCATTGCACACGAGGGCATACATGTCTTTTTACTTGAGGGACCATTTTTACAATTCCTGAAATAAACCCACTTGTTACTGTCTTAGCGCCATATTACACAAACATATTTTAGTTATCTTTTCCACTTCCATCTTCTTCGTCATTCATTTTGAACGCAAAAACTCTAATCAAGATTTGGTCCAAGGTGTTTACTTGTTTTTGCTTTTCAACTGTAAATGGTGTTCGTAATGTGGGCGATTAGGCCAAAAGGCGAGACGTATGACATCACAAATGAATATGGTTAGTTTCACTTATCCTCTGTTTACGAAATTTTCTTGGTCACAAGTCAAGGATATGCAAAGGTCAAGGAGGTGGATGAAGGTAGGTTGCCAAGCTAGGTGGAAGTTGAAGATCAAGGCTGTGTTTGTTTTGGCAGATGTTATTTGCCACTTTTGGAAGTGTTTTGATGTTAAAAAACTTATGACTTATGGTTATTTTGGTTTTCATTCATATGATAAGTATTAGGACATATATATGGATGCATATTTTGGGGTAATGTAATTGCACTATATGCTTGACAATTTGGTTGATGTGTTTGTAGTCTATTATGTAATTGCAGCCTTGGTTATTATGGTTTTTGGTTATTGTTGTGTATTATGTAATTACAGTCAATTATTCACATTAACTTTTTTTCACCTTACAAAAAACTACAAAGAACCTTACAAACAACATAAGCAATTCCATAAAATTCATATTTATATCAGGAAGATCAGTTACTACATAAATAACTTACTTTGACCTTACCAACAACTACAAAGAACCTAGGTCAAAGTACCAAAAACCATTAATCCACCCAAAAACCATACTTTTATCGATCTTCAACAAAAAAAAAAACCCACCCCGTTGCCCTATTACCTAAACCTAAACAGACCTTACGAACAAAATCACAAAAAACACCCAACTAGCCAGCACCAAAATCTTTAGAGTTGTGCACCAAGCTTGCATTCGGTTGATATTTCTCAATAGTCCACGAATAATGACTTTAGACCTTTCACACATGGGGGGATCAACCCATCCGATGAAGCGGCAAGCATAATCCTTCAAAAAGGGGAAATAACAAATGTTATTAGATTACAAATCAAAATGGGTGCAAACGGATTTCTTTTTTGAGGGCAAGCATAGAAACGTCTGTCTGGGTTCTTCGGTGTCCATTAGCATTTAACAACAGCAAACTTACCACAAAAATAGAGAACCATCGTGTGATTAACTAACAAGACGACCGTTAACAAAGAGAGATGAGAGAAGGAAGAACAACTTGAAAGTTGCAGAACAACGTTTGGGGAAGAACTTGAATGTTGGGGAAGTCTCTATATATTAGTTCAGAAATTGTAAAAATGGTCCCTCAAGTAAAAAGACATTTATGCCCTCATGTGCAATGCACGTGAGGGGTTTAACAGCCACAAACAAACGGAAGTGAACTCCAGGGACTTGTTCCACAAACAAACCTCTCAATAAGGACCAAAAATTCAATTTTTAAAAGGTTTGGACCATATCCAAAAAAATGACAAACCACAGGGACCATTTTTACATTTTTTTCTTTGTTTTTTAAGTTTTTACATTTTTTTCTTTGTTTTTTAAGTTTATTCAGTGTCAGAATTTTATCTGGTCATTTCCTTTATAAACGTGTATTTTGGGTTGATTTAAAGGGTAAATCATAATGTATGTCTTTTTTTAACAACAACAAAAAAAAAAAAAAAAAAAAAAAAAAAAAAAAAAAAAAAAAACTTCAGGAGTCTTTTGAATGTAGGTATATAATAAGTTTTTTTTTTTTTTTTTTTTTTGTATTTTTTTTTTTGTATTTTTCCCTTCCAAAAACTACAAAAAGGTTAAGTACTTTCCACAATGACCGATTTTGAAATACGACATTGTAAACAATAGTGTCACTAAAAAGTGTTGATTTGGCCCCAAACACGATGTTGTTTCACCCGTTTTCAGGTATTGATGAGAAACCGCTACTACAAAAAAGGGACGACCTATAGCAGGATAAATGTTTCAAATTGTTAATATAAACTCTAAAAGTTTTTTTTTTTTTTTTATATTGTTACATTTTGCAGTGGGGACACTACAAAATGAGCACCACATTATGAAATCAACATAGTTTAAATTGCAAGTTTTTATACAAACTATGAAATCAACATAATTTGTATTCATTTTTATACCTAATATGCATTTTTGAAACCTCTTTCAATTTTAATTCCAAATTCTGATCTCACTACAAATTTCACATAAAACAAGCTCGAGTTCTAAATTTATTTTCATAATATAGGAAAATGGTTTGTAAAATATGTAATATAATTTTCTTAACCACCATTTCCCAGAGGCTATTTCTCAATGCCTATTTTAGTCGCCATTTCCGAATTCCATTTCACAGTCGACATTTATTGTTTTGAGGTTATAGCTGTGTGAGTTGGCGGAAATTAATAAGGAAAACCTTGTATGTAAGAAGCATAGTCACTATGTGTTCAAACTCACAAAATGGTCGGTATAGAAACATATTCATTTTAAGAACATAGTATGTCATGATAAACTAGCTACTCGCTTATGAAACTCGACATGGGGATGTTTATATATAATACCTGTGGAAAACATTATTAATAATTTCAAATTATAATAACTAATCAAAAATTTACAATAATCTATTAATTTACAAAGACAAAAGTTGTATATAAGTTTATAATGATTATTTAAATTTAATATATACATTGTTAGAGCAAATATTGCTCTTTCTAAAAAATAACCTGTATGTGTTGAAGTTTTGTAGAATCGAAAGACAAAAAAACTCGATTGCTACGAATGACAAAGTAAAAAAATTAAAACTTTAAAAAGGTAATATTTTAATATTTAGATATCCTTGCACAAAGTGGTACTGGGAGGAAAAAAAAGCATAAGTATTAGGAAAATTATATTACAAAAACTATTACATATAATTAAATACTTATTATTACAACAACTCCACCCATTTTTAACCTTTCCCATTAGGACTGTTCACTATTCAGATAAAACCGAATTATCCAATTGAACAATTTGGATTGGACTAATTGGTTCGGATATTCGGACTTTTTGGATTGGTTTTCAACAAAACCGAATTATTATTTTGGATTTCGGATTGGTTTTGGTTTATAAAATAAGAACCGTATAGTCCAAAAAAACCAAATAAACATTTTTTTTATCTATTTATAATATATATCTATAGTTATTTATTAATTTTGTAATTTATTTTTTCAAATAGGAACGTTTCACCCGATAAAAAAAAACATTAATATGCATTTTCACTCAAAAGTTTCTATCTATAAAATATTTAACTATAATATATATTCTTATTAGTTGTTTATAAATTTCAAATCACAACTAATTAATTTGTTTTTACTTCTTGTGTAAAGTTTAGTAATATTATAATTATTTGTCATTTTAAAAATGTTTTGCTTTTTAAAAACCGAATTATAAAAACCGATCCAACCGAATTGTAATTGGATCGGATCAGATTGGATTTAAATTTAGTTTGGACTATTCGGATTCATGTTTTGAAAACCGAAATCAATTTGGATTCACTTGATTGAATCGGATCAGACATCCAAACAAACACCCCTATTTCCCATATGTTTTATTTAATTCACTCATAATTTTCCTGCAAAACAAACAACAAACTGTCTATAAATGCAAGAATATGATTATATGATCTTTAAAATGTGTTTAATGCATCGACTTTGACAAAATAGTATCTTCTTTTAGTTGCGGGCTCAATACCAGAATAGTTATTAATTGCAAATTATATATACATACTAATTGTAAAGTACCACTTGAACAGTTCTGATTTATGATTGGCTGGATTTTTTGTTTGGGTTTTCTTTTTTGTAAATTTTTCCATCATAATGGGTCGGTTTCGTTACTGTTCATTCCCCATACGTGTTCTTTTATCCGTTCTTCTCCTTCTACGTGTACTGCCCTCTCAGTTCTTCTCCACTGCCTCCTTGATTTACTGTTTTACATCGTCTGCACAACTCAAAATCGATGACTGCTTCGCACACCTATTTTCTATCTCTCCCACTGTTCCTCACCGACTCTTTAAATCAAAGTTTGAGGGCTCCCATCTGTTACTGATCGGGAAAGAAAAATGGAGGTGGGTTCCTTCGATCCTTGACTGCTCAAAAAGAAACACGAAGGAAGCAGGTGGTGATGGCGTTTTTCGATGGTGTTGGTCGGAGGAAGGTGGCAAGGTGGCGTTTGTCGATGGTGTTTGCCACTCATATGGGTCCCTCTTTTCTATTTTTGATTCCATTTTTTCTCACAACTCTCGGTAGGAGTCGATGGTACTAGAATTTTCAATTATCAGCCCTAAATCTTCAAGAATGTTGATTCCACCGTCGCACCTTACCACCATGGTACCCTAATTTCATTATTTTACAATGAGAAATTCGAATCGTTTATCAAAATTCTTCTGACAAATACAGGCAAGTTAATTAATTATATTTGCTTCACCATTTCTTTTTATTTGGGTATATTTGGGTATATCGACTCTTTTCCTGTTGATTAACAGAGCAAAGCATGATGATGGAATCATTTTGCTCCCAATCTTCAATTACAGCAGCAAGGGTGGTGCCCTAAGCTTCTGCAGTTCCGATTGAGGGTCTATGCAAAATCTTATCTACCGAGAGACAGAGAGAAAGAAAAGGAGGAGAAAAAAATGGAAGAACCCTTGAAGTTTTATTATATTAGGGCCAAATTCTCCTACTTTCTCTCTCTATACGCTACAATATTACTTCCAAACATACACAGAATAATTAAAATTTTGGAAAAATCTTAACAGTTCTTGATGCTGGCCTCATCGTCATCCTTCAAGAGACTCAATTCTCTGGTACGGCCTCTATTTTCTTCAAATTTACTGTTCTTGATGACCTACATTTTAACAATTCTTCAATTTTGCCCCAAACCCACTTCATAAAACAGTTGAATTTGCACACAAAATATAAAAATCATAATTTTCTGTTGTGGGTAGGCGTACATTCCTTGAAACGTGTACAAAAAATATGCATAGGTAGTGAAATGTATACAGAGTAGAGTAAAAAAACATATTAGTTTGCATTAAAAGGCTTCAAGGCACTCAAAGTTGCTTTCATATCTCTTAAATGCCGCTAATCATCTGTGTTTTTCTGTATACTCTACGTAGGAGTGCAACATCATCTCTTGGGTACAATCAGCTTATCAATGGCATAACATCTTGAAATCACTTGTCATTCATTGTTGGAGCCACAAATTACTATATTCTGGTAAAACATTACTTAGTATTTTCATAAGGATCTAAATACAGCATTGAAAATGCAGTAATTTTTGATTGAATTTGCAGCAAGTAATGATTCAATAGTGTTGAGATATTGGAGACAAAGCAAATGGAAGAAAGTAAAATTTTTTTTTTGGATATACATACAATTTTTGAGGAGAATTGGGTTCAATATTCAGATAAGTTTATTTAACTGTAAACAATATTTTCAGCTATTTGTTGTTTTGAAAATTTCAGATATGGTTAGCTGCATAGCTGTACCCTGTTCCTTACCCCCTCCACTATTTTCTCCAAATTTTCCTCCAAATTCAAATTCAATGACCTCAACACTTCCAATATTCTCACTGACACAAGAAAATCATCCAAAATAAGCTGCTCTGGCGCCGAAAATTCTCAAAATCAACAGCAACAGCTCAATCTATCTGTTCTTCAGTTGGATAGAATTGAAGCATCAAACAAGATGAAGGTAGTTTTTTCACTTTACCCGTGTACTATTTTAAAAAAAAAAAAAAAAAGACGCCATTGCCCTTATGAATGATTTGGACAAAATTTCCCTTATAACCTCTTATCTGTTTTTCCACGTACATCTATCCACATCCATTTTACTGAACCTAATTTTGTTAATTGTGACAGTTCGTTTGTTGAGAAGAATTACAAGGAGTTGAAGAAAGCAAACCCTAAGTTGCGTATACTGATCCGTTAGTGCAGCGGCACCGAGCCTCAGCTGTGGGCGAGATACAGTAAGAGAATCCCCTATTGGAATTGATTCTTCTGCCCTTTGTATTATTACAGGTGACGACCAAAAATGTCACTCTTTCTGGCGTTGAGTGGTTGCCATTTCTGAGGGAAACAAAAGTAAGTTGTTTCCAGCCTTAAATCATCTTTTGATTTGCATTGAAGGCATGTTAAAAGTTCATTGTTTATTGGTAAATTTTCAGTCCTAATTTTTGCTTCTATGGTTGCACAACAAGTGTTTGTGATATTGTCTCAACAGATTGTTAAGAGTTCCATGTTTAGGAAATGATAGAGGATTATTGACAGATAGGGAGGAGGTGGTGGAATATTATCTATATCAGGTAAGTGTTTTTTTATGAGTGATATCCAATCTCCGTCGATTTGAATTATGTTACATTGAACATCAATGATGGAATTGTGTTCCATGTTGTCTGTTTTACTTGATACTAATTTGACCCTGCTTAGAAAGAATTTATTAGTTATGAAAATGGTTTGTCTTCATTCTTTGGTTTAGCAAAAAGGAAACAGTTGTCTGGTAATTGGTTGTAATGAATAAAAAGAAAAGGTATTTTTATAGTATTATCGGAAAAAATTAATAAAATAAAATAAAATCTTTGTATCAGGGAGATTTCATCCTGTTTTAGCGTCAATGGATTAGTGGATTACTAAAATCGGCGAGGACGACGATTGAGTCGGCGGTTCTGTTCAGTTAGCACCGTCATCAGCGACCATCCGGTTCCATCATCTTCTACACCCGTACATGTTTTGTATCTATCGTCTGTTTTCTGAATTTTGTGGATGCGGTTTTCCAACTTTCCAATGGTTGTTCCTATTGAAAAGCAAATTACACACATACACTAGATGGAATAAAAAACCCCTTTTCTTCCATGTTATTTTTACTCAGGTAAAACATCATACATGATCTTTTTTGTTTTGTTTTGTTTGTTTTTTTTTTTTTTTTTTTTTTTACAGTTTTTAAATCTATTGGAATAAGATATTGATAGTCTAATGTGATGGGTGTAGAATTTCTTGTAACAAACTACTATAAGTAAAAGTTTTTTAGGAGCTTAAGTTTACATTTCATAGTATACTTAAACCAGTAATCACAATTTTGAAAATGTAGTCAATATGGCTCTAATGTTGATATCAATGTATCTGCAACTTCTAGGGTTGCTGGGTACTCCACCAGCTTTTAACCATGACTATATTTTTAGTGTTCTAGAAATCTTTACTACTTGAAGCATATTGTCTTCTGTGTTCAAATTTTTTTGCTACGGTACCTCCCGAGTTTTTTTGTTACTTGGTGTAATTTTAATTATTGATGCAATTCATCACAAATGTAACCGTTCTTGATGTAATTCATCAAAGTTTTAGGTGAATACATACTTCAAAGATTCAGAAGTAGTATTCTATTGGTCATTATGCTATGTACACAACTAATTGTAGAAAATAGCAGGAATGCTCTTCTGTCTCTCAATTGTACTTGTGCTTTATAACCTAAGTTTCAGGACAAGGGCATAAACTATACCATTCAGTATATTTTTCTTTGCATGTATGGAATATTTAGAAGTAGTATTTTACATGGATGATATCGATTCTTGCAATCATGATTTCTATATTGGTTGCTATACTCATCCAAAATATGTAATCATTTTTATCTTTCTTAATGAAAGTATAGGTATTTTGATTGTTGCAATTAATGATTATATTTGGTGTTACATTGCACACTTCTTAAACTGGTATAGTGAACTGAAGGCATTATCGCATTGTACTTAACATTTTTAGTGATAATCACAATATGTACCTCCTTATTGCAGCATGCTTACATCTCTTCAATACATTGGTTTTATGAGAAATATGCAAGTAGGTAGTGTTGACTGCTGTCACTTAAGGTGTTAAGTACCAAACATAACTTTTCCCTTTTGTTATAAGAGGTTTTGAATCGTGCTCAATGTAGCTCAATAAAATTTTACCGTTTTGTCAATTTCTTTGACATATCCAACCCCGCAAAGCGGGGGATTCTTCCCTAGTTCTAAATAAAGGAAGAAGGTAAATATGTAATTATAATTAAATGAGCCTTTGGTTTTAAATTACAGCACATGCCAATACTCACTTTCTTACCATGTGTAAGAAGTAAAACCTCAAGAAGATAACAAAATTTCTCCATAACCTTCAAACTAATAAAGTATGTCCCTGTTAAAAGCTGACCAAACATAAATAATGCCAAAAACATAGTCATAAATCATTGTCTAGATACAATAATTAGCAATGCACTTTCAATTTTATGTCTAATATAACATCTTATTTTGAGTTATATTTCCTTAATTTAATTTAATCATTTTTAGAAGCTGTTATGCATTTTATATGCATCTTTTAACATGTTTTTCTCGGTATTTATTTATAAAAAACTAACTATCTCTCTACTGTTATTATAAATTATGTGTTTTTCATTATATTTGTAGAATGCCCGTACTACTCACGTTTGTTATGATTTTCAGAGCTATTTGGAGCACATGGACAAATATGTGAGTTCGAGATGTGTCACACCTCCAAATCGGAACGGCGGAAACGTTCGGGGGTTGAGGACGTCATGTTCAGTATCATAACAATACACAATAGTAAAACAAGCAACAACATCATCCATTGCACTAATAATATAGTTAATACAAGTGTGTTCTGAATGTATTTGTAAGACACCAATATATATATATATATATATATATATATATATATATATATATATATATATATATATATATATATCAAAATAAAAGACAAGCCTTGAACACGCTCCATCTTCTCAAAAACCTAGTCCAGTGTACCTGTCTACTAGTGACCTGAGAATACAAGTTATTTTGAAAGAGTAGATCAGAATTAAAGCCGGTGAGTTCATAAGTATTTTAGTGTCATTGTTTTTGTAACGCTTGTGTTTCTGGGCTTATCATTAATGTTGATATAATAGTCTAGGTTAACCTTTGTAACCCGTTTTGAAATAATAGAAGTGTATTATTTGAGTATTATGTGTTTTGTGCTTAATTGCTTAATTATGTGGTTGGATTAATTAAGAATAAAAAAATAAGCGTCAAAATTAAAGTATTAGTTATGCTCGTTATCTTTGGATAATGTTGTAGTAGTTGAAACGAGGTTTCTGAATATATATAGAACACCCAAATCTGACTTCATATGAGGAAGTTATGATTTATCGAAGTTTCGACTTAGCGGTATGCAGCCTGAAATATTCGATTTGAGATCGAGCGGTTTTTAGCCGAAGCAAGCTAAACGAGAATCGAAGGTCTCGTTGTTGGTATCGAAGCGATGAAAAGTTAGGCGAGAACGGACGTCAAACGAAGAAGTTATGAATTTATAACGAAGTTTTTCTGTCCAGGCCTATTAAAAATAAATAATAAAAAATAAACTTAAAATTAGCCGACGGAGTCTAAACAAAAGTTGTAGAGCGTAATCTCACCTACGCGTGGATATAAAGAACGTTGAAAACGGAGTTCGTATGAAGAAGATATGAATTTTCGAAGTTTATTAAATAATTAATAATTAAATTTAATTATTAAACCCGGTATTATCCGAAGGGGAGTCACCGGGCATATCCGAAGTACGCCCAGCGTACTGTTGTACGCCCCGCGTACAGCGAAGCATGACGACCTTCGCACTCGAGTTCTTCGGATGACGAACGCCATGACGATTTCGGACGAGTACGCCCCGCGTACTCCGAGGCTCCAGCCTCCTATAAATAGGATGCAAGGGCAGCCGAGTTCTTTTGCTCTTTTCTCTCTTCTCTCTCCCGTTTTGCATCGATTTGCATGCCAGAAATACCCCGAAGCCCCGGTATTATTCTCGAGCCCCGAAGCAAGTCCCGAGATCCTAAAGATCCCGAGAAGTGCGATTCCCGAGCCGAAGCTCTGCCCGCGAGAAGTTCGATTTTTGTAGAGATCTTCCAGATCTGCTGAGGATTACTACTTCTGCAAGCCGTAGTGTTGTTTGATCGTCTTCTGATCAAGTGAGTGTATACTACCTTTCATAAACACGATAACAATACAAGTATGGTTTGAGTGTATTAAGTATATTGTTGTTTATGTGTATAATTTTGTTGTTATAAGTGTGAATGTATATTCATTCTCTTCCATCTCATAGATCTGAATTGCTTTCTATGAAATACGTGTTATGTGGGTATGCCTCATATGTTATATGGAATATGTATTGAATGAAAATGATATACAGGTTTTAAACTATGTATGAAAATGTATATTTATCTACTAATATGTTGGGTAGAACATGGGTAGATAGTTGGTGTGTAATAAACAGATGAGAGGCCTCGATGTTGTTGTTGTTGTTGATCTAGTTATTCAGCGGAGTATGGATAACGACCACGGACTCTTTCTAGACAGTCCAGTGGAACGCTAGAAGGTTCATAACTTGTAGGTGTTGTGAACGATGTGTTCACCGGTGTACTCTATCCCCCTTATGGTTGCCTTTAAGATATCTATTGTTGAGGAAACCCCTTAGTAGTAATGTCCGTCCCGATGAAAATCCTAGATTAGGTCCCTTGAGATAGATGTTATTTTAGGGACGTAAAGTGAGGATAACGAGAATGGGTAATCGGGATAGTGATTGGTTGGTGAAATTAAATATAATTTATTTATTGTGGGTTGAAAACCCTATATGCTCACCAGGCTCCCAAGCCTGACCCACTCAGTTTTATTTGTATTACAGGTAGTGGCGTAAGAGGGATGAATCATCGAGTTGTTTTGTTTACAAGTCTGTATATGTATATAATTGTTGAATGACTTGTAATGTTATCGTTTATGCTTTATGGTCTGTATCGGAACATGACATCCCGAGTTTTGATTATATAATGAAAATGCATCTCTTAATGAAATGCTTTGATAAATATTATTTTATCATGTTTTGTTTTGGGAACAAATTTCGCAACTCTTTTAAATCAAAAGGATTTACTCTGAAATTATTTAAAAAGCATAAATGAAATCGGTCTTTTCTGGCCGAGATTTTGGGGATGTCACAGTTGGTATCAGAGCATTAGTTTAAGCGAACTAGGAATTTGTAGGATTTCTAGACTTAAACTTAGAATGCTAAGTGGAATTGTGAGATGTGTGTCTGATAAATTTTAGACACGAGCACTAGTTTATTTTACGAAAGTTGCCTAAAATGCTTTTATGTGCTAAATGTTATATGTTGCCATATATGATATTAATTGTTCGGATCTACGGTCTGTTGCCAACCGGATCTGGAAACCTTATGTGTGTAGGATTCTAAGCGTATGCCTACGTTATTAGAACTAGCATGTAAACGTTTCGGAGTAATAAGGATGATTTGAATATCTATCGTGAATGAGGATCTAATTTCACCTTATTCGGTGTGTAGATCAAAAATGGTGAGAATAAGGAGTGGCGTTGGAAACGCACATGAAAACAGGAATCAACCCCCAGTGATTGAGCAAATACCTATTGTAGCAGCAGCACCAGAACCAATAACAATGGCTGGGGTGCAAGCCATGATTCGGGCTATGCTAGCCGAACAAAGGGATGAGATGCGACAGATGTTGCATGATAATAGGGACGAACCTATCATACCTATTGAGGAACCCGAATTGATTCCCGAGCAATCGGAGGAAGGGAACAATAGTCGCATTATGAGTCAAGTTGGGACTCAAGGAGAACGAAGGAACAATCCGGAAAGGAGAAACAACAAGGATGGGCGAATGTACAAGAACTTCTTGGGAACCAAGCCGCCAAGTCTTTCTGGGAGCCCAAAGCCTGTTGAGATAATGGATTGGATCTCCGAAATGGAGATGGTATTTGAAAGTTGCGACTGTAGCAACAAACAGAAGACTGTCTTTGCAGTCAGACAATTGAAGACTGGAGTCTTGAGTTGGTGGAAGTTGTTGGAAGATACTATGCCACGAGGAGAAGCCCTAAAAATGTCATGGGAGGAGTTCTTGGAACAGTTAAGGGTGCAGTATTGTTCAGAGATAGATCTGATTGATCTGAACAATGAGTTCCAAAACTTAAAGAAAGGGAAAATGAGCATAGACGACTATGCTACTGCATTTACTGAGAAAATGAAGTTATTTCCGTACCTAGTTCCAACAGAACTCTCCAAGATTGAGAGGTTTACTAATGGACTGCCTGCCGACTTTGGTCCGACAGTCAAGATGGCAACTACTCTGAAAATGGTTGTTCGTGCAGCTAAGAATGTGGAGGCCCAGTAGAAGGAAAAGGGTCTGGAAAGGATAGATGTTGGTGAAAAGAGGAAGTTCGATGGAACTTCAGGGTCCAACAAGAAAAACAAGTTCTCGAAGTCTGGTTCGAGGGGAAGTGGAGGCGAAGCGAAATGGTGAGACAAATGTAAGAAGAAGCATCATGGAAAATGTGAGGTAGTGGCCACATGCTACAAGTGTGGAAAGCCAGGTCACTATGCCAATGAATGTAACCTCACTAAGAAAGTTTGCTATGGTTGTGGTGAGGAGGGACACATGTCGAGGGACTGCCCGAAGAAGAAAGAAGCAGCAAGACCCAACATTCCGCCAAAGCTAAAGGCGAGAGCCTTCCAGATGACACTAGAAGCTGCTAAAGATGAAGCTGATGTCGCTTCAGGTACCTTTCTCGTTAACAATTTGTCTGCCCAAATTTTATTTGATTCTGGAGCCAACTACTCCTTTATATCGCATGAATTTGGTAGAAAACTAGCTTTGCCTGTTGATAGACTAGATAATGCCTTATTAGTCGAAGTTGCTAGTGGCAAGTTTGTACCTGTTAGCCATCGAACATCTTAATTGATCTGAATGGGAATAAGTTCCACGAGGAATTATTGTCTATCGAACTTAATGGTTTCGACATTGTTTTGGGAATGGATTGGCTTAGCGCCAATGATGCTGAAATTTTGTGCAAGAACAAGATAGTGAAAGTGAACCCGCCTGGGAAAGATTCGTTTATGGTGTATGGGGACAAACGCAGAGTAAATTCTGGAATCATTTCCCTAATGAAAGCCAGAAAATGTTTGACCAAAGGGTGTACATCATACTTAGCATTCGTGATCGATGCTAAGAAGGAAAAGAAGGTGATGCAGAGTATTCCAGTGGTGTGTGATTATCCGGAAGTATTTCCCGAAGATCTTCCTGGATTACCGCCTGATCGACAAGTGGAATTTCGTATTGACTTGTTACCCAAAACAACGCCAATTGCAAAAGCACCTAATCGATTAGCACCGACGGAGATGAAGGAGCTGATGATGCAACTTCAGGAGTTATTGGACAAAGGTTTCATTAGACCTAGTTCATCGCCCTGGGGAGCTCCGGTGTTATTTGTAAACAAGAAAGATGGAAGTATGAGAATGTGCATTGATTACAGAGAGCTGAACAAGGCAACAATAAAGAATAGATATCCGTTGCCAAGGATTGATGACCTGTTTGATCAATTGCAAGGTTCGAGCTATTTCTCGAAGATCGATCTAAGGTCAGGATATCATCAGCTAAAAGTAAGAGAGCAAGATATCGAGAAGACTGCATTCAGAACACGATATGGACACTACGAGTTTTTGGTTATGTTGTTTGGACTGACCAATGCTCCAGCAGCATTCATGGATTTAATGAACAGAGTTTGTAATCCGTTCCTAGATAAATCTGTGATAGTGTTCATAGATGACATTCTGATTTATTCAAAAAGCCAGGAGGAGCATGGCAGACACTTGCGAGAAGTGTTGGAAGTTTTGAAGAAGGAGAAGATGTATGCAAAGTTCTCCAAATGTGATTTTTGGATTCGTGAAGTCCAATTCTTGGGTCACGTGGTCAACCAAGAAGGTATAATGGTTGATCCAGCAAAGATTGAAGCTGTAATGAAGTGGGAACAACCGAAAAGTCCCACGAAGATCCGAAGCTTTTTGGGATTAGCAGGATATTACCGAAGGTTTATCCAAGGCTTTTCTTCGATCGCTACTCCATTGACAGCTTTGACCCACAAAGGAGCTACTTATGCTTGGAATGATAAGCATAAAGAAGCATTCAAGAAGCTAAAGAAGAAGTTATGCTAGGCACCGATACTTTCTCTACCCGATGGAGTTGAAGACTTCGCTGTTTATAGCGATGCGTCTGGGGTTGGATTGGGTTGTGTTTTGACCCAAAGAGAAAAGGTGATAGCATATGCGTCTCGACGGCTAAAGGAACATGAAAAGAATTACCCGACTCATGATTTGGAGTTGGCAGCGGTAGTTTTCGCTCTGAAAATATGGAGGCATTACCTCTATGGCACGAAGTGCAAACTTTTCACTGATCATAAGAGTCTCCAATATCTCTTTAGTCAGAAAGAATTGAATATGAGGCAACGACGCTGGCTAGAATTACTTAAAGACTACGACTGTGAGATACTTTACCACCCCGGTAAAGCTAATGTTGTTGCTGATGCCCTCAGTCGGAAAGTCAATCTTGAAAGGAAAAGGCCAAGAGCGTTGAGAATTGAAGTTGTCTCGACTATTTTGGAAAGTATAAAGAAAGCTCAAGAGGAAGCTTCTGAAAAGAATGACCGAAAGGAGGAACGTTTGGGCAAAACGTTGGTATTCGGTGTAAACAGTCATGGACTGAAGGTGTTCCAAGATCAGATTTGGATACCTAAGACAGGAGGAGTCAGAGATCTTCTGATGGAAGAAGCTCACAAGACCATGTACTCGATTCATCCCGGTAGCACTAAAATGTATAGGGACCTAAAACCCTACTACTGGTGGCCGACGATGAAGCTTGATGTTGCAAAGTATGTGGCTGAGTGTGTGACTTGTGCGAGAGTAAAGACACAACATCAGAAACCGTACGGGAGTTTAGAACCATTGCCTGTGCCTATGGGTAAGTGGGAAGACATTGCTATGGATTTTGTCACTAAACTGCCCAGTTGAAAGAATGGTCACGACCAGTGTTGCAAATATCGGCCTAGCCGACCGATTAATCGGCGCCTAGGCGCTTGGCGGTCCTCCACCGTCGACGTTTATAGCTAATCGGACCCTATTATCGGACGTGGTCAAAATCGGTCAAAGACGGATATTATCAGGTCTAGGCGGGCCTAGGCGCCCTAAACGGTAAAAAAAAAACACTTTAAGGGCAAAAGTGTCAAATTGTTAGAATTGCTGCTAGGGTTCTTCTCACTCCATCGCATTCATTTCTTTTCTTTTTTGAAATTCTCTCTGTAGTCTGAAGGAATGAAAGAAAGCATGAACTGAAGCTTCTAAAACGACGCCATCTTCTTCTTCGATGTCATCTGTCCCTCCTCCGACACCGTCTTTTTCTTCCATTCACGTCGTCACAGTCTGTCAGTCGTCATCCTCGAAGCTAAACCAGTCTTCGCCTTCTGAAGCTTCTACAACAGTCACCGCCTCCTGTGTGTTATATAGTTATATAGCAATAATCAGCATGGAATCATTGATCATGTAATTCCCACATATCCACAGCCTCCTGCTACTGAATTCCCTCAACATTCACAAAGTTCCAAATGCAGTAGACAACAGGTTGCAGGTCCACATCTCTTCCTGATGCTATTGGAACCCATTATTCATAACACTTTTTTCTCCCCATTTTATGCAGACTTGGATCCAAATGCAATTGTTGGTTATTTAGATCTAATGTATTAGGAATCAAAAGGATTTTTGTAATCATAGTATCATGTTATAATGTTATATTTATTAATTTTTAGTAACTTTTAAATAGATATAATGTTATATTCTTAGGATTAATGTTTTATTTATTAATTTTTTAATAATTAATGGTCTCCGATTAATCCCCCGATTAATCCCCGCCTAGCCGATTAATCCCTTGACCCCAGTCCACCGCCGAGCTACCGTCGAGCGATTTCTGCAACCTTGGTCACGACATGATTTGGGTGGTCGTTGATCGATTCACTAAGAGTGCGCATTTCATAGCAGCCAAGGAGAAATGGTCTATGGATAAGCTTGCGAATTCTTACGTGAAAGAAATTGTGAGGCTTCACGGTGTTCCGTTAACGATTGTGTCGGATCGTGATAGCCGTTTCACCTCGAGGTTTTGGAAAAGTCTACAAGAGGAATTGGGTACCAAGTTGTGTTTAAGTACAGCTTACCATCCGCAGACTGATGGTCAGAGCGAACGAACGATACAAACGCTTGAAGATATGCTGAGAGCATGTACTCTAGAATTCCTAGGTAACTGGGATGAACATTTACCTTTGGTAGAATTTTCCTATAATAATAGTTTTCACTCGAGCATTAAGATGACACCTTACCAAGCTTTGTAAGGACAGAAGTGTCGTACGCCGTCTTGTTGGCTTGAGGCTGGGAAAAAGCAGTTTATGGGACCGGAGATAGTCCATCAAACTGCTAAAAAAGTTGAAAATAATTAGGGAAAGAATGTTAGCAGCTCAGGATCGTCAAAAGAGCTATGCTGACAAAAAGCGAAGACCGATGACTTTTGAAATTGGAGATTCGGTTTTGCTTAAAGTTTCGCCGTGGAAGGGACTTATAATATTTGGTAAAAGGGGAAAGTTGAGTCCAAGGTTTATTGGACCGTTTAAAGTTCTTCAGAGGATTGGGAACCAAGCTTACAAGCTCGAACTACCAGAAGAACTAAATCGAATTCAAAACACTTTTCATGTGTGTTATTTGAGGAAGTTCACGGGGGAAGTTCCCGACATGATTCCACTTTCGGAGTTGAGAATCGATGAGAACAAAAGGTTGATTGAAGAACCAGAGGCAATTGTTGACCGAAAGACTAAGAAGTTGCGACGCAAGATGGTCGAGTTAGTGCTTGTCCGATGGAAACACACGAATGGGCCGAATCTCACCTGGGAGACAGAGAGTGACATGATGGGTCGCTATCCGCAGTTGTTTGTTGATGTGTGATTCCGGGGACGGAATCATTCTAAGGTGGAGAGAATTGTAACACCTGTGTTTCTGGGCTTGTCATTAATGTTGATATAATAGTCTAGGTTAACCTTTGTAACCCGTTTTGAAATAATAGAAGTGTATTATTTGAGTATTATGTGTTTTGTGCTTAATTGCTTAATTATGTGGTTGGATTAATTAAGAATAAAAAATAAGCGTCAAAATTAAAGTATTAGTTATGCTCGTTATCTTTGGATAATGTTGTAGTAGTTGAAACGAGGTTTCCGAATATATATAGAACGCCCAAATCTGACTTCATATGAGGAAGTTATGATTTATCGAAGTTTCGGCTTAGCGGTATGCAGCCTGAAATACTCGATTTGAGATCGAGCGGTTTTTAGCCGAAGCAAGCTAAACGATAATCGAAGGTCTCGTTGTTGGTATCGAAGCGATGAAAAGTTAGGCGAGAACGGACGTCAAACAAAGAAGTTATGAATTTATAACGAAGTTTTTCTGTCCAGACCTATTAAAAATAAATAATAAAAAATAAAGTTAAAATTAGCCAACGGAGTCTAAACAAAAGTTGTAGAGCGTAGTCTCACCTACGCGTGGATATAAAGAACGTCGAAAACGGAGTTCGTATGAAGAAGATATGAATTTTCGAAGTTTATTAAATAATTAATAATTAAATTTAATTATTAAACCCGGTATTATCCGAAGGGGAGTCACCGGGCATATCCGAAGTACGCCCAGCGTACTGCTGTACACCCCGCGTACAGCGAAGCATGACGACCTTCGCACTCGAGTTCTTCGGATGACGAACGCCATGACGATTTCGGACGAGTACGCCCCGCGTACTCCGAGGCTCCAGCCTCCTATAAATAGGATGCGAGGGCAGCCGAGTTCTTTTGCTCTTTTCTCTCTTCTCTCTCCCGTTTTGCATCGATTTGCATGCCAGAAATACCCCGAAGCCCCGGTATTATTCTCGAGCCCCGAAGCAAGTCCCGAGATCCTAAAGATCCCGAGAAGTGCGATTCCCGAGCCGAAGCTCTGCCCGCGAGAAGTTCGATTTTTGTAGAGATCTTCCAGATCTGCTGAGGATTACTACTTCTGCAAGCCGTAGTGTTGTTTGATCGTCTTCTGATCAAGTGAGTGTATACTACCTTTCATAAACACGATAATAATACAAGTATGGTTTGAGTGTATTAAGTATATTGTTGTTTATGTGTATAATTTTGCTGTTATAAGTGTGAATGTATATTCATTCTCTTCCATCTCATAGATCTGAATTGCTTTCTATGAAATACGTGTTATGTGGGTATGCCTCATCTGTTATGTGGAATATGTATTGAATGAAAATGATATACAGGTTTTAAACTATGTATGAAAATATATATTTATCTACTAATATGTTGGGTAGAACATGGGTAGATAGTTGGTGTGTAATAAACAGATGAGAGGCCTCGATGTTGTTGTTGTTGTTGATCTAGTTATTCAGCGGAGTATGGATAACGACCACGGACTCTTTCTAGATAGTCCAGTGGAACGCTAGCAGGTTCATAACCTGTAGGTGTTGTGAACGATGTGTTCACCGGTGTACTCTATCCCCATCATGGTTGCCTTTAAGATATCTATTGTTGAGGAAATCCCTTAGCAGTTGTCACACCCCCAAACCAGAATGGCGGAAACATTCGGGGGTGGATGACTTCACGTAGTATCACAACCATCGAATATTGTAAAGAAAGTAACACAACCATCACATATATAATGAAAACGTTTGTTGATGCGTTATACATATTAGCAAAAGAATATTACAATGAGATGATAAATGTTCAATAATAAAACATCCTTAGTGTTCCCTTCTCCAAAAGCTGGTGGTTACCTGTATTACTGATTCCCTGAGAAATACAAGTGGTTTCGAAAAAGTGTCAACAATTAAGTTGGTGAGTTCATAAGTGTTTTACATTGAAAAGCATGTCCTTTTTGATAGTAAATCGATGAAAGAGGTTTTCAGAAAATCCAATATTTTCTATAAATGATTTCAAAAGTTTCATGTGTTGGAGTGTGTTTGTGTTTTCCATACTTGAATAACAGTGATAAAATTTGTGTTAACGATAAAATGGAAAACTGAAATGCATATATGAATCTCGTAAATCAAACTTGTTTTTATACTTTTATGTGAGTTTTATAACCATGCTATTGACACTGATGGCCTGTAACAACGTTCTTCAGGCGTTGGAACTGTTATGACATTTGTCACCCCAGGCCTGCCGGCCTAGCTGTAGCTAACAGCTTAGGTGTGGGATTGTCAATCCCGTATAGATCTATACACAAGTATCACGCTCTCTCTCCAAGAGATTATGGTATATAATACAGGACTTGAAATGCATACATACGAGTACGTTGAAGTTTAAATGTCTCACATTACTTGGTATAAACAGATTGACGATAATGAAGGCTTTACTTCTTTTGAAAACATTTCATTTGTCGAGATGTATATGTAAAATGTATGAATCACTTGAATACTACACTCATTATAGTTTCTCAAAAGTATGTTCCCATTTGGTAATAACGACTTGGTGACATAATAGCCTTTTAAACATAAAGTTATTTTAGTATTAAAACCCTATAAAAACGATAATTATGTTTATAAAATGATACTTTGATTTGTAATGTACTTGTATCCCCCCCCCCCTAAAACGTGAAAAGAATTGAAAAGTAGGGGTATGAACTCACCCATTAAGTTTGAAGAGAGAGGCTAGGGTTGAGCAGAACTTCGACCGCGGATGGTTGCGTCGTCGGACTCTTCGGGGATCTCTGCAGCGTAAATCTTTCGTCGGGGGCTCGAGTGCGGAAACCGAGGTGATGGAATGGTCTCTGGAGCTTAGAGGTGTGGAAGAATGACTGAGAATTGTGAATGGTGTGTAAAAACTCGAGCTTATGCCTTCTATTTATAGGGCTGGAAACCCCCGTACGCGGCGCGTAATCTTGGAGTACGCGGGGCGTAATATGGTGTCATGGCTTACGACTCGGGTCTAGCTAAGCGTAGCTTGGGCGGGCCGATGGGACTCGACTCTGGGTCTAGTACGTGGGGCGTACTCCCAGAGTACGCGGGGCGTAATCCCTGCTTCCGACTTCTAAATTCCGTAACTTTCGCGTACGAGCTCCGTTTTTCGCGTTCTTTATATCCACGCGTAGGTGAGATTATGCTCTCCAACTTTCATTTAGACTCCGTCAGCTAGTTTTGACTTTATTTTTAATGATATATTTTTAATAGGCCGGGCCTCCTAAAGTTTGTTTAAAATTCATAGGTTCTTTATTCGACGTTGGTTTTCGTTTGTCTTTTTATTGTTTTATTACTACTGATGAGATCATCAACTTCTGTTTAGGTGGCGATAGCTAAATAACACTCGATCTTCAATCCGAGTTTTTAGCCCTCTACTACTGTTACGAAACTTTGAAAATCCGTAACTTCTTCATACGAGGTCCAATTTGGGCGATCTTTTTATGCACGTTCACCCTTCAACGAGATCTACGACTTTTGTTTAGATACTTAAGGCAAAAATGCATTTTATTGAGATTCTACTTTTTACGTCAAATAATGTTTTAACGTCGTGTCGTAAATATACGAGTGGTTATAATTTCTTCAATATAACCCGGTTTTGAGCGTTCTTTATGTTTTTGGAAACCTTGGTATGATATCTAATTTTCGATGCATCCCAGCTTAGATACTTGAACACTTTATTTTCGAGGTTAATTTCGTTGTACTTAGCTTTCGAGTGTTACAATGCTTTTTTTTTTGGAAAATATAGGGTTGTCACATCATCCCCCTGTTAAGGGAATTTCGTCCCGAAATTTAATCTAAGATAGTGTTTACAGTTTTAGGAAAAAGATGCGGGTACTTTTGTTTCATCTGATCCTCGCGTTCCCAGGTGTATTCAGGTCCTCGCTTGGCGTTCCAGCGGACCTTTACAATGGGTATGCGACTTTGTTTAGTCCTTTTGATTTCTCGATCCATGATCTCTACTGGTTCCTCCACAAATTGAAGGTTTTCATTTATTGCAATTTCGTCTAGAGGGACGACAAGGGTCTCGTCGGATAAGCACTTCTTCAGATTCGATACGTGAAAGGTAGGGTGTACGTTGTGGAGTTCCTGAGGTAGTCTAAGTTTGTAGGCCACTGGACCGATCCTGGCAAGGATCTCGAATGGTCCGATGTATCTAGGGTTCAGTTTTCCACGTTTTCCGAAGCGTATTAAACCTTTCCAAGGTGAGACTTTGAGTATGACATGGTCTCCAACTTGGAATTCCAAGGGTTTGTGTCTCTTATCTGCGTAACTCTTTTGTCTATCCCTTGATGCTTTTAGACGTTCTCGGATTTGAACAATCTTCTCCGTAGTCTCCCTTATGATTTCTGGTTCAGTGAGCGTGTTGTCAGTTGCTTGTCCTTTTGCTAGTTGCGTGTCCCCCACTTCGGCCCAGCACAAAGGTGACCTGCATTTGCGGCCATAGAGGGCTTCGAATGGGGCAGCTTTGATACTGGTGTGGTAGCTATTGTTGTATGAGAACTCGACCAATGGTAGATGTGTATCCCATGCTTTTCCAAAATCGATTACGCAAGCTCTCAGCATGTCTTCTAGGGTTTGTATAGTTCTTTCGCTCTGGTCGTCGGTTTGTGGGTGATAAGCGGTACTCATGTCTAGCCTTGTCCCCAAAGCTCTTTGTAGCGACTGCCAGAACCTTGAGGTGAATCTACTATCTCGGTCCGAGATAATGGATATGGGCACACCATGCAGTCGTACAATTTCTCTGAGGTATGTCCTTGTTAACTTCTCCAATTTATCCGTCTCCTTGATCGGTAGGAAATGCGCTGACTTAGTTAACCTGTCGACAATTACCCAAATGGTGTCGAGTCTGCTTGTTGTCTTGGGTAATTTTGTTATGAAATCCATGGTTATCCGCCCCCACTTCTATTCGGGTATTTCTGGTTGTTGTAATAAACCCGAGGGCTTCTGATATTCCACCTTGACTTTGGCACATGTCAGGCATTTGCTCACGTAGGTAGCAATTTCGGCTTTCATGTTTTGCCACCAGTACAACTTCTTGAGATCGAGATACATCTTATCGGAGCCGGGATGTATGGAGTATCGTGTTTTATGGGCTTCGTCCATAACGATTTCTCTGAATCCACCAAACTTCGGTATCCAAATTCGATCCATGAAATAACGAATTCCGTTGTTCTTGGTCTCAAGGTTTTTATCCATTCCCCTTAGGGCTTCTCCTATCACGTTTTCGGATTTCAAGGCTTCTATTTGGGCTTTCTTGATTTGCGTGGACAGGTGTGAATGGATCGTCATAGTTAGGGACTTCACCCGGCGACCTGAGTACTCCTTCCGACTGAGTGCATCAGCCACTACATTAGCCTTTCCAGGGTGATACCGAATTTCGCACTCGTAATCACTTAGTAGTTCTACCCATCGTCTCTGTCTCATGTTGAGTTCCTTCTGATTGAGGATATGTTGGAGGCTTTTATGATGAGTGAAGATGGTACATTTTGTGCCGTAGAGATAGTGTCTCCATATCTTCAGAGCGAAGACGACTGCTTCTAGCTCAAGATCATGCGTTGTGTAGTTCACTTCGTGCGTCTTTAATTGTCTTGAGGCGTAGGCATTGACCCTCCCTCTATGCATTAAGACACACCCAAGTCCTTGGTTTGATGCATCACAATAGACCACGAAGTCCTCCGTTCCCTCTGGCAAGGTTAGGATGGGCGCACTACATAAGGCTTGCTTTAGTGTCTGAAATGCGCTGTCTTGTTTTTCTCCCCAGTCGAAGGTCACATTCTTCTGGGTTAGGGTGGTAAGTGGCTTGGCAATCTTTGAAAAGTTCGGTATGAATCTTCGGTAATACCCGGCGAGTCCCAAAAATTGCCGGATTTCTGTAGGGGCTCTTGGAGTAGTCCAATTATCTATTGCCTTTATCTTGGAAGGGTCCACGTGTATTCCTTCTTTGCTTACAACATGTCCTAGGAAATCCACTTCCCGAATCCAAAATTCGCATTTGGAAAATTTTGCGTAAAGTTTCTCTGCCCTTAATGTTTCCAGTACTTGGCGGAGATGTTTGCTATGCTCTTCCTGGTTTCTTGAATAGATGAGTATATCATCTATGAAGACGATCACAAATTTATCCAGGAAGGGACGACATACTCGGTTCATCAAGTCCATGAACACTGTTGGAGCATTCGTCAATCTGAAGGGCATTACTACAAATTCGTAGTGACCATAACGTGTTCGGAAAGCCGTTTTGGGGATGTCTCCCTCCAGTACTCGCAGTTGGTGATAACCAGATCTTAGATCGATCTTTGAGAAGTAGCTTGCTCCCTGCAGTTGGTCGAATAGATCGTCTATGCGCGGTAAGGGATATCGGTTCTTGATCGTCAGTTTGTTTAATTCCCGATAATCGATGCACATGCGAAAGGATCCGTCCTTCTTTTTCACGAATAGGACTGGCGCTCCCCATGGTGAGAAGCTCGGTCTGATGAATCCCTTGCTCAGCAGCTCGTTTAATTGACTGGATAGTTCCTGCATCTCGGCTGGGGCTAAATGGTAAGGTGATTTTGCTACAGGGGTAGCTCCGGGGATTAAGTCGATTCTGAATTCGATTTGACGTTCCGGTGGGATTCCTGGAAGATCTTCTGGAAAGATGTCTGGGAAATTGCAGACTTCCGGAATGTCTTTAATGTTTTTCGATTCTCGTTTCTTGTCTACTACGTGGGCTAGAAAGGCATGATATTCCTTACGAAGATACTTTTGTGCTTTAATACAGGAAATGATTTGTAAACTTGAACTAGGTTTGTCGCCATAAATGACAAGAGTTTCGCCGTTTGGCAAATTTAGGCGAACAGCCCTTTCGTGGCAAAGGATATCGGCATGGTGAAGGCTCAACCGGTCCATACCGATGATGACATAGAAACTTCTTATGGAAATGGGCATAAGATCAACTCGAAACAAGCGCTCGTTTAAATTTAGTGTGCACCCTACGTACAAATCGTTTGCGTGTTCTGTTTTACCGTTTGCCATTTCTACAGTGAATATTTTATTGAGTGGTTGGGGTTTTTGATTAAGTAGGTGTTTGAATTTATGACTCACAAAACTTCTCTCCGCACCGCAGTCAAAAAGTATGCATGCATAAGTGTTGTTGAGTAGAAACGTACCCGTAACCACCGTGGGGTCCGCTATTGCTTCTCTCTGTCCTACTGCCAGCACTCTCCCCACACCGCCAATATTCCTTTCCTTGGGACAATCCCTCCTGAAGTGTCCAGTCTCTCCGCATCCATAACACGCCCGGCTTACCCCAGTGCCAGAAACTTGAGTGATTGGTCGTGCCGGTGCTTTACAGAAACGGGTTGTATGCCCTTTCCTGTCACAATTCTTGCAGTGCATCTCGCGACAAATACCATAGTGATGGTAGTTGCACTTGCTGCACTTGGGCAGATTCCCTGCATATGGTTTTGTTGGTGCAGAGGTAGCAGGAGTCGTGGTGGGGGTAGTAGCAGCATGAACCGCAACCATTTGTTTCTTTGAAGGTTCTTGCGAAGTCTGCCCCTTCCTTTTGTCCCAAAATTTCCTTTTGTTGTTGTTGTTGGCATTGATTTCATTGTTGTCGTTCCCTTTGGTTGGTTCAGCCATAATCGTTGTGACTCCTTGACAGACACCATGATCAACAAGAGATTGCGCTAGTTCCTTGGCGCTGGCGAAAGTCAAGGGTCTGGAAGCTAGCACACTTCCTCGAAGTTGGGGTGATAGTCCCCAGATGTATCTCTCGACCTTTTGGCTCTCCAGGGTTAACATTCCTGGGCAAAGCGTTATTAAGTCACTGAACCTGTTGGTGTAACCTGCTATGTCCGAACCTACCATCGAAAGGTTCCACAGTTCCTGTTCAAGCTTCTGAATCTCGCCTCTTGGGCAGTATTCTCGAAGGAGCATTCTTTTCAGGTTTTCCCAACCCATGGAGTTTGCCACCACCAGGGTTAGTGTCTGGACGTGGCCGTTCCACCATGTCAGGGCGCGTTCAGAGAAAGTAAAAGCGGCGAACTTTACTTTGCTTTCTTCAGGACATGCACAGATTTCGAATACAGCTTCTGTTTTCTCTATCCATTGAGATAGAGCCAATACTCCCCCAGTCCCGTAAAAGGGAATAGGTTTTCCGTTGGTGAAGTCTTTGTAAGTGCATACCCCTGAACGGCTTTGACCTTGGCCATTTGTAAAATTGTTTGTTCCTCCTCCCGATCCGTTGTTGCTTATTTGTGCCATTGCTGCAGTTACAGCAGCGGTTACAACAGTCTGGAACATAACGGTGTCCATAATTTGAGGAGGTGGTGGAGGGGGTGTTGAAGTTGAGTTTCTGCGTGTTGATCTACGAGGAGGCATGTTCTGGTAGAGAAAAATAAGAATGAATACTATAAGTTTCTAATGTTTTTACAATCGTGTGTTAGTTGTATCTTGTAATTTGTTTTGACTTTAGTTTATGGTTTCAAGGTAGGCATAGAAATTTAAAACTCGAAATTTTGAGAGGTATATAAGAAATATTTCATATTCATATATATAGGTCACACCTGAGGTGTGTTACATTACATATCTTGTTCGGGAAAATTTGACCCTCCTAGAGGTCTCCGATTGTAGATACAAAAGGGAAATAAGGGAAAAACTTTTATCCGAAATCCTAATCTATAACAAAATTGTTGGGCATCGAACAAGCTCTACTTGCGGCGTTTGGAGCTAGACTCGGCATCTGACCGTTTGACTCCCATTAGTCGCCTCTCGAGATCTGCTTGTTGTTCCTTCATCCCTCTTATTTCTGCCAGAGCCACTATCATTTGGTTCTGAAGTGTTCCCGTGTAGATTTGGGTATTCTCATGTAGTCCTTCCAAACGGCGGATGTCAGCGGCGTTACCTTGGGTAGCAGCATTGATCTCGCGAACTCTGGCTGCTTGTTGGTCCGCCTGGTAGTTCTGGTTAGCTATAGCATTCACGACGACAGGAAGTGCTCGATCAGCTGAGCCTCCCCCACTGACGTTGTAAAAATCCCGACACATGCCGAATGGAGGGCGTACACCTTGCTGGCGGCTCCAGTAATAGAGGTGGCTTCCCCAGATGGGGATGGGTCCCGGTTGATCTGGTCTGATTACGGGAGGATGAGGGATGGGAGGGTCGTACACTTCTGGCTCGGAGTCTGTCCCGCTAGAAATCTCTACGATCTCTTCGTCGACTTCAAACTCTTCTCCGACTTCGACTTCGAATTCTTCCTCGACCTCTTCTTCGATTTCCTCCGGATCTTCCTCCGGGTCTTCTTCTATCCAACCGCCGTTGCCTTGGTTTGGGTAGTAGGGATCTCCTGGTAAATGGAATCCGGCCATTTGTCTGTACTAGGATAGACGTATGAGAACGTTATAAGAAAAGAAATTTCTATTTAACGACTTCTTTTTTTTTGTACAACTATTTTTAATAATACTTCTATACTATTTGGCGAAACTAAAATAATTTTGTATTTGGTAAGTTTTCGGCTTGTTGTCCACTATGACCATTCCTCGACGTACGTTGGTCAAATCCAGGATAAATATAGTTGATCAGGATATATTTATTCTCGACTTGATTACATACCCCGGGGCTCAATCGTAGTGTCGTAACTTGCCTTAATACTTTTTAGTAAAACTTGTTATGATACGAGATTAATGCATGCTTGTAAAAATGTATATCTTTAAAAGAATGTATTTTGTTCATGAAAATGTTTCATCAGAGAGTTTTTGGTTCCCTTTGCATTCATAGTTTGTATATCGTATGTGGTTCGATATACTTAGTTCACTATAAACAAAGCTCTGATACCAATCTGTCACACCTCCAAACCAGAATGGCGGAAACATTCGGGGGTGGATGACTTCACGTAGTATCACAACCATTGAATATTGTAAAGAAAGTAACACAACCATCACATATATAATGAAAACGTTTGTTGTTGCGTTATACATATTAGCAAAAGAATATTACAATGAGATGATAAATGTTCAATAATAAAACATCCTTAGTGTTCCCTTCTCCAAAAGCTGGTGGTTACCTGTATTACTGATTCCCTGAGAAATACAAGTGGTTTCGAAAAAGTGTCAACAATTAAGTTGGTGAGTTCATAAGTGTTTTACATTGAAAAGCATGTTCTTTTTTATAGTAAATCGATGAAAGATGTTTTCAGAAAATCCAATATTTTCTATAAATGATTTGAAAAGTTTCCTGTGTTGGAGTGTGTTTGTGTTTTCCATACTTGAATAACAGTGATAAAATTTGTGTTAACGATAAAATGGAAAACTGAAATGCATATATGAATCTCGTAAATCAAACTTGTTTTTATACTTTTATGTGAGTTTTATAACCATGCTATTGACACTGATGGCCTGTAACAACGTTCTTCAGGCGTTGGAACTGTTATGACATTTGTCACCCCAGGCCTGCCGGCCTAGCTGTAGCTAATAGCTTAGGTGTGGGATTGTCAATCCCGTATAGATCTATACACAAGTATCACGCTCTCTCTCCAAGAGATTATGGTATATAATACAGGACTTGAAATGCATACATACGAGTACGTTGAAGTTTAAATGTCTCACATTACTTGGTATAAACAGATTGATGATAATGAAGGCTTTACTTCTTTTGAAAACATTTCATTTGTCGAGATGTATATGTAAAATGTATGAATCACTTGAATACTACACTCATTATAGTTTCTCAAAAGTATGTTCCCATTTGGTAATAACGACTTGGTGACATAATAGCCTTTTAAACATAAAGTTATTTTAGTATCAAAACCCTATAAAAACGATAATTATGTTTATAAAATGATACTTTGATTTGTAATGTACTTGTATTTCCCCCCCCCCCCCCCTAAAACGTGAAAAGAATTGAAAAGTAGGGGTATGAACTCACCCGTTAAGTTTGAAGAGAGAGGCTAGGGTTGAGCAGAACTTCGACCGCGGATGGTTGCGTCGTCGGGCTCTTCGGGGATCTCTGCAGCGTAAATCTTTCGTCGGGGGCTCGAGTGCGGAAACCGAGGTGATGGAATGGTCTCTGGAGCTTAGAGGTGTGGAAGAATGACTGAGAATTGTGAATGGTGTGTAAAAACTCGAGCTTATGCCTTCTATTTATAGGGCTGGAAACCCCCGTACGCGGCGCGTAATCTTGGAGTACGCGGGGTGTAATATGGCGTCATGGCTTACGACTCGGGTCTAGCTAAGCGTAGCTTGGGCGGGCCGATGGGACTCGACTCTGGGTCTAGTACGCGGGGCGTACTCCCAGAGTACGCGGGGCGTAATCCCTGCTTCCGACTTCTAAATTCCGTAACTTTCGCGTATGAGCTCCGTTTTTCGCGTTCTTTATATCCACGCGTAGGTGAGATTATGCTCTCCAACTTTCATTTAGACTCCGTCAGCTAGTTTTGACTTTATTTTTAATGATATATTTTTAATAGGCCGGGCCTCCTAAAGTTCGTTTAAAATTCATAGGTTCTTTATTCGACGTCGGTTTTCGTTTGTCTTTTTATTGTTTTATTACTACTGAGGAGATCATCAACTTCCGTTTAGGTGGCGATAGCTAAATAACACTCGATCTTCAATCCGAGTTTTTAGCCCTCTACTACTGTTACGAAACTTTGAAAATCCGTAACTTCTTCATACGAGGTCCAATTTGGGCAATCTTTTTATGCATGTTCACCCTTCAACGAGATCTACGACTTTTGTTTAGATACTTGAGGCAAAAATGCATTTTATTGAGATTCTACTTTTTACGTCAAATAATGTTTTAACGTCGTGTCGTAAATATACGAGTGGTTATAATTTCTTCAATATAACCTGGTTTTGAGCGTTCTTTATGTTTTTGGAAACCTTGGTATGATATCTAATTTTCGATGCATCCCAGCTTAGATACTTGAACACTTTATTTTCGAGGTTAATTTCGTTGTACTTAGCTTTCGAGTGTTACAATGCTTTTTTTTTTGGAAAATATAGGGTTGTCACAGCAGTAATGTCCGTCCCGATGAAAATCCTAGATTAGGTCCCTTGAGATAGATGTTATTTTAGGGACGTAAAGTGAGGATAACGAGAATGGGTAATCGGGATAGTGATTGGTTGGTGAAATTAAATATAATTTATTTATTGTGGGTTGAAAACCCTATATGCTCACCAGGCTCCCAAGCCTGACCCACTCAGTTTTATTTGTATTACAGGTAGTGGCGTAAGAGGGATGAATCATCGAGTTGTTTTGTTTACAAGTCTGTATATGTATATAATTGTTGAATGACTTGTAATGTTATCGTTTATGCTTTATGGTCTGTATCGGAACATGACATCCCGAGTTTTGATTATATAATGAAAATGCATCTCTTGATGAAATGCTTTGATAAATATTATTTTATCATGTTTTGTTTTGGGAACAAATTCCGCAACTCTTTTAAATCAAAAGGATTTACTCTGAAATTATTTAAAAAGCATAAATGAAATCGGTCTTTTCTGGCCGAGATTTTGGGGATGTCACAGTTTTGTATGAAAGTGTTTGTCAATGTTTGTTGTAAAAGTTTGTAAGTGTTTGATGTAAAGTTATATCTCCTAGAAAATCCTATATTTTCTACTTTATTATGAAATGTAGTCTTCTATCAAGACTCGACTGTTCTGTATGTTTGTTCTTTTATAAAAGTGAGTGTTTTCCCAATATATGACTATTATTACCAGAAAATAGTTTACATTACCTTTTATGTGAGAAGATCACTATATGAATGTAATGGAAAAATAACAGAGTACAGTAATGTTGTAATAAGTAACTACTGAAACACTAACCACCTTAAAACGAATTTGTTTAATTATGGTTAAAATGTGATATGGTTATAACCATACTGATTGACAAGTGTTTAACACGACGACTTGTTGGCGTCGAAACTGATGTGACATTTGTCACCCCTTGGCCTTGCCAGCCAAATTGTAGCGAACAGTCGGGATGCGGGCTTGTCAGTCCCATATAGATCTATACACACAATGTCCGCTCTCCCTCAGGGGGACTCTGGTTACAAAACGCGACTTAACAAGTATATTGCTAAGCCGTGAAGTAGTTTCACATTATTGTTATCTTGTTCTTGTAAAAGGATGTATGTTCCTTTCTGTTTCTTGTTATTGTATGTTTCTTTCTGTTCTTGTTATCGTATGTTCCTTTCTGTTCTTGTTATTGTATGTTTCTTTTTGTTCTTGTTATCATATGTTTGAACTGACTCATGTATGCACTGACTCTTGTAAGTTTCTTTGTTCTAGAAATAGTAAGTATTATTCTCCTAAACTATACCTATTATAGTTTACTAGTATTGTTGTTTGAATGGCTAATCATGTTTGTACACCTTTGCTACCCAAAGGTATTGAACCGATTAGAAGAACTTTTATATCTACATACATATACATAATATATAACTAAGATTTAAACGACACTCGGACAAACAACCGATACCCTAAGTCCACAACCAAACAAGGAACAAGAAATAAAGTGTGTTATCATTCCTAAGTCCTTTTAACCTTATTTATATAGTTATATCTATATAGACATGATTTTAACAATATATAAGTTTAAAAGAATTTGATAAAGAGTTTAGCATATAAAAGAGTTTTAACATATAAAGGAAGTTTAACCATTTGAATGGTTACAAATGACTTGATTTCCGTATACACAATGTTTTGAAATAGTTTGTTTAATAACACAGTTTTGAAGTATAAGAAATCCACTTGTTTGATAGTTATTAATCACATGTGATTGATACAATAACTATAATATTTTCTACTTGTATCCCCCCCCCCATAAAAGCATTTAAAATCATTGAAAAGATAAGTTTAGGGGTATGAACCCACCTGTAGTAAGTGACTCAAATAGAAGATAGATATAGGATGCTTGAGGTCACAAAAGGAGTCCCGAAGCACAAATTGATCCTATTAGACATATAATCACATATATAGGCATACAATTAGTGTATAATAACTAATCATGTATTGGAAACACCTTAGGGACTAGGAAACACTTGAATTGAAGTGTTACAATCACATATGATTGTATTAAAGGGGTTCATGGCCATACAAGGGTGTTCATGGCCATGGTGTTTACGGCCATGGTGTTCATGGTCAAGGGAGTTTACGGCCAACACATGAAAAGGCTTTTGTTTACGGCCACAGATGTTTATGGTCAAAGATGTTCACGACCATGGGAGTTTACGGTCAATGAAGATCTTAAGGAGGGTTTACGGCCAAGGGAGATGCTCATGGCCGTAAACTCTTATTGTTCTTGGGAAATGGTTGTTTTCAAGGGTGTATGTTAAGAGATTCTATAGGATAACTAGTATATGGAAGGATACTTACGTTTTGAAGCTTGAAAGGGGGTGTTCGCGGTCTAAGAACTAGTATGTGTTCTTGGTGTTCTTAGTGTAAGTGATGAAGATTTGAAGATCTACCCAAAAGAGATGAAATCATGGATGAAATCATAGGGTTTCACTAGATTAAGCAAGGTACCAACTAACAAATGGAAGAAACACTTACATATTTGAAGATCAAGATGAAAACTCTTGATGATAGTTGAGAGAGAATCAAGTTTCTTGAGTTGGAAGTGTGAGAAGTGGTGAAAATGAAGGAATATCATATATATGGGAGGAGTTCACGACCAAGGAGGGGTTTACGGTCGTGAACCCTAGTTTACGGTCCTAAACTCCAAGACTTGGATTTTTCCGGCTTGAATACTACACAATGAACTCTAGCAGATACTTCCTAACACCCAATCCTTGAATGTACTAGGCTTAGAACACTCAAACAGACCCTTAACAATGCTAAAAGATAGCATAAACAAGTCTGACTTATGATTGAATTGAATGGCTTTACAAGATAGAAATTTTGGGTTGTCACAGGATGCATTATTGGACGCGTTGGAGCTAAATTGGAGACGAAAATAAGGAAGGATGCTAAGGAATGATCAAGAATAGCATGGAAGGAAGAATTGCGACCAAAAAGACACGAAGAACATGCGATCGCTTGTGATGTTTGTGCAATCGCAGGTGTGATCGTAGGCTGATCGCGTGTTGGGTCGTAGAGAAGCTTCAAGGATTTTTCGTGTCAATAATTCAAATGGAAGAAAAAAAAAGGAAAACATGTGATCGCAGGTTGTGTATGTGCGATCACATGTTACTCAAAAATCCTTAGAATAGCAATGTACTTCATTAAACTGGCTTGGCATGCGTTTTCATGAAAATGTGTGATCGCATACGTGGCTACATGCGATCGGATGTACAGGCTTTTTCCTTACTGGACGTATAAAAGGCCTCCAAAAAGACCCCAGTAACCTAATCCGTGATTCCAGATCACTAAGAAGCGATTTTGAGAGTTTTTCAAGTGCCAAATGCATATCTAAAGAACACAGTTCAAGATTTACTTTCGTTTAGTAAGATTAGTCATTTAGATCTTGTTTTTACTTCTTGTAACTTGTTTTTAGCCATTTCAGGCTAAAAACCTTAGATTTCGGTTTTACAAACGACTCGACATTTTGTGAAAGTAAGCAACTAGGATTTAGCATGTCATGCGTTGTGGTGATGTAAATTTGTTTTGTAAGTTAAATTTTGTCGGTTGTATTGATAAAACTTTTATACCGTTGCATTTGTTGGTAACTAAATATATAATGTCAGTACGATTGACTAACTCCAATATATATCGTAATACGATTGACAAACTCCAATATATACTGTCGAATGAAAACGTATTACACGTGATCAAATTCATACATAATAAACGTACATAATGCATATATCAAAAGTCATAGTTTTGTGTAATTTTTAAATAGAACATGTTGATGCATAAAAACATTTTTTTTTGAAATTGTAACTCAAATTCACGTTTTAAATGTTGAAAAATAAATATAGGTAGGTTCAAATATGGATGTATAATTATTATGTGGATGTAGGGATTAAGATTAACCAACCATTTCAAAAATCCTATTAAAGAGGAATTTTGTAATCTTTATTGATTATTTATAGCAAAATGTTAAATTTTTAGAATATGCTTTCAAATAGGTAATTAGTTTTAATTCCTATAATTCACGTCTGATTCATCTTTAATAACCCTACCACGTTCGAAGATAAGGCGTCTGGAGATGTCCCTATTTTCCGACCAACACCATCAGCCACCACAGAACCACCATCGCCACCTAACACCATCAGCCACCACCTTCGTTGACTAATACCATCAGCCACCACCAAGCCACCATCACCCCCATAGGAACGAGAGAATGAACGACTAGGCTTCATAAAGAAAAACTTTAGTCAACACCATCAGATTCTTAGGGTTTGATGTTGTGGAGATGTTGAATTCGGATCACCCTGGTCTGGACATGGATTTATGCTCCATTATGCTTTGTTTTTTTTTTATCAATCTTAATCAGAGGTGTTGTAATGGATGCTTATGAGGAATAGTCGATTCATGTTTTAATTTCTTTTTTTTTTCGTTTTGTATAGCTATATAATCAATAGTGTTTATTTTTAGAGGCATTCTTACTGATTAAAATATACTATATGCAGGAACGATAATTCTGGTGACAATCATTCTTTGAAAAATGGTACGTTAAACAATGACAATATTGAAATTAGGAATTCGGGTAATGCTATATAGAATTACATAGTGAATGAATCTTGGAAAAAAAAAGATGTGCGAACCATGAACACTCTCTATATCTAGACATCTGAAATTGCCAACCCATTAACACTTTCTATAGATAACGACAGAAGTGATATGAACCTATTCTCGTTATTTATAAGTGAATAAAAATGCATTAGATTTTTATTACAATCCATTTGTTATTCACTTGTGAGTAAAATGTATGCTTAATTTTTTTTACAGTTTAAGTATCATTTATATATGAATATAACATGTAATAAAGTTTTTTTTTACCTAAAATATATTTTTTTATATCATGTTTCGTCACATGTTATATAAATATATAAATAAAACATGTATTAACTATGGTCATATGATATATTCATATATAAATGAAACATTTATCAGATTTTTGTTATAGTTCATTATTTATTCATATATGAATAAATAGTATGTTAATAAAAGACGAAGTGTTTTCAAAATTCGAACTTATTATTTATATATAAGTAACAAATAAACTATAACAAAATTTTGATAAATGTATTATTCATATATTAATATAACTTGTAAGAATAGCTAATACATGTTTCATTCATATATGAATGATAGTTAAACTGTAAAAATTAAGTATATTTTTTTATTCATAAGTGATTAGCAAATATAGTGCAATAAAATCTAATGTATTTTTATTTTTTTATGAATAACGAGAGCTGAAACTATAAAAATAATAATATTTTATTTTATCTTAAAACTATATCAATATGGATATGTATTTATATAGAATAAAAAATTATGAATTTTGATACATTTAAAATAGTTTTTCGATAAAAATAGCTCATTAAGAATATTTGGTTTTCTATAAAGCACGAGACATCATTATAGGGTGAATTCATATTGTGAATCCATATTTAGTCGGGTCAGGTGTGATTTATGAAAATTTATATTAAGTTTAAAAATAAAGAAAATGTATTTTAGGATGAATGTATCTTGAAGAATGTAATTAGTTTATGACGTGAGAAGATAGAGGATATTTGAGTCTCAATGTACTTGTTCCAATTTGTTCATCATTTTAGATGAGACTAAAACTTTGAATTTGTGTCCCATTTGACTTGGTCTTTGTCCCACACAATCCATGTTTCCTATCACTATCCTCAGAAGTCTTATTCGATTATTTTTGGTCTAGTTCTATTTACCAAACATATTTATGAGCATGTCTTACTTCATTATTTGAAACTTAATCGTTTTTAATAATACCATTTTACTATATCTAAAAGCATAAGAATCAATATTTAGTGGGTGTTGAGATTGGGTTTTAAAATGCTCATTGACTTATTAGTTTTTTATTTAAATTAATAAGTCTAAAATAGTATTCGACGAGTTAATAAACATTTTTCAAAAGTGTTTTGTCATCCTTCTAAAATAGTATTCGACAAGTTAATAAACATTTTTCAAAAGTATTTTGTCACACTTCAAAAAAAACATTTTGAATGGATTAGAAATTATGACTTTTCAAAAGTGTTTATGATTTATTGATCTAATTGACACCACATAAATTAATTCAAATATTTTTTTACAATTTTTGTTTTCAATTAGAAAAAAAACTAACAAGCATTTTTATTAAAAATTGCTTATTGAGTTGAATAAGCAACCCCAAATTCCCCTTAGTTATTTTATATATTTTTTTCAAGGAAAATATTCAAAAAAATTCTTACATTTTAACCACATATTTAATTAAGTTGTAATATTTTTTTTATTAGCGATTAAGCACAAAAAGCTAACAGTTGTTTACAAATTTGAGCTTTTACCTATTAAATCGGCCATGAAGAGTTTTCATAAATATGATCAAAATTTAAGGGGTTTTTAAAAATTAGGGAAAACTACAATAAAGTCTTTACATATTAGCCTCATAATCGATTTAGTCCCTATATTTTTTTTTTATTCAATTAAGTCTCAAATACCGGTAACCGTATTCAATTTAACCATTTAACCCGGTCAACAAGTCATCCAACTTTCAAAAAATATATTTTTGGCCCAGATTTCAAAATTTATTACAAATTTGGTCCAATATTTATACTTTTGACCCCGATTTTAAATTTTATTACAAATTTGGTCCAAACTTTACCCTTTTTGCACAAATTTTAAAATTTTATTATGAATTCATCTTAATTGTAGTTTTTTTACAACTTTTTTTCTCAAAGAATTGTTTCTAATATGTTTTTTTTATAAAATCATATTTATACAAAAAAAAACGTATTTTCACTTAAAAATCGTATATATTCTATATAAAAACTTTTTTAAAATTTTTTTTTGTATATGAAATATCTAGTTATAAAAATAAGTATTTATTAAGTGTACAAATCCGTTTTTATAAAAAAATGTATACAAAAACGTATTTTACAAAAAAAATGTATACAAACACCTATTTTATCTATATATTTTTTATAAAATCGTGTTTGTTTACATTTTTTTTATAAAAAAGTTTTTGAATACTTTTTTATATAATAAATGTTTGTATACATTTTATAAAATGTATACAAATACAATTTTATAAAATATATACAAACACGTATTATATAAAAAATTATTCAAACACGTTTTTATAAAATGTATACAAACACGATTTTATAAAAAAAATATAAATACACACCTATCACCTTTATATATCTATCTATCTATCTATATATATATATATATATATATATATATATATATATATATATATATATAAAGGTGATAGGTGTTTGTATACATTTTTTTTGTAAAATACGTTTTTGTATACAGTTTTTTATAAAATCGGATTTGTATATATTTATATACTTAATAAATATATATGTTTATAACTAGATATTTCGTATACAAAACACTTTTTATATAGAAAATATAAGATTTTTATGTGAAAATACGTTTTTTTGTATAAATATGATTTTATAAAGAAAAACATATTAGAAACAATTTTTTTTTAAAAAAAATGTAAAAAAACTAAAGTTATGATGAATTCATAATAAAATTTTAAAATTTGGGCAAAATGGTAAAGTTTGGACCAAATTTGTAACAAAATTTAAAATCCGGGCAAAAAGTGTAAATTTTAGACCAAATTTGTAATAAATTTTGAAATTTAGGCCAAAAATGTAATTTTTGAAAGTTGGATGACCTGTTGACCAGGTTAAAGGGTTAAATTGAATACGATTACTGGTATCTGAGACTTAATTAAATAAAAAAAATATATAGGTACTAAATCGATTATGAGACTAATATGTAGTATATTTATTGGAGTTTTCCCTAAAAATTATTATTACTACTATTTTTAGCAATATCTTATTATCTTAGTATATTCTGTTGTTCTCTTTGTCTAACATATAATATATCCATTATGAAAATGATTTTTTTTCTTCTGAAAATAAATATTTTTTATAATTCCCTGACAATCGATATTATTTGAGGTTGTCAAGATCAAGATTGTATATATGATTGTTTTTCGCTTTGGAAAATCGTGATCTTAAATTTGATTTGGAATCTTAAGGCTCTACCAAAAACATGAAAAATAATGTCAAATGCATCATTTAATAAAAAAAAAAAGGAAAGTGTTCTATGATTCATAGAATTCTATGCACTTAGTTAATCTAAGACAAAATACAATAATTATTTTAAAAAATAAAATAAATAATAACGATTCGATCCTAAAATGATACCTCGATTTTGCCCAAAAAAACAATTCAAGTATCATTTTGCCCAAATCGATACAAGGTTGTTAAAATCGCAGGATTGTATGATCCTACGACCAGAATCACGATTTAACAACCTTGATATCATTTGTTTGACATTTTTTTTTCTAACAATAATTTTTTAGAAGTTTTAGATTATTATTATTTTTTTATTTTAAAGTTATTATTTGTCAAATAGAGAAACACAAAAAGATAATGGTAAGATATATTTTGTGTCACACAAAGAATATTACATTAAGCTTATAATAAGATAATTAAAATTAAATTAATTTTCTTTAAACCATTAAATTTTGATCAAATATATGAAAAAAAAACCCCTCATATTTAGTTGGTGATTGGTTTACTGAGTGAAAACCTAAATTCATAAACAACTGCCAATTTTGTTTTGTACTAAGTCGTTAATAAAAAGAAAATATTGGTCGTTCATAAAAAAATATTATGACTTAATTAAATATGAGGTCAAAACCTCATATTTCTTATTTTCGGTCACAATTTATTTGATAACCACTTTGTTGATTCGAAATACTCGCTTTGAATATTTACCTTCCAATGAAAACTTTAGAATCTTTTGGAATTTACTCAACCATGTCCATGTTTCTTGAAATTATGTGTTTCATCTTTTACTGTACATGTTAGAACTAGTTTATGGTGCCTCGGAGTCTAATTTTCTTAAACTCCCATCACACCAACACTTCATTGCAGGTTTGTTTCTATTTAGTAACTATAAACTAGACACTTAGGGCTCGTTTGGTTTTTGGCAAAAAGACTTTTTAGGATTTACATCTGACGGCGGGTAGACGTTTGTCAAAAACAGCGTTTGATTTTTGGAAGACAAAAGATTTCAAAAAGACTTTTTCGTCTCTTTTCCGGAAAGGGCACCCTTCCGGAAAGACCTAAAAACGCCGCTTCTAATTGCAGAATACGTTTCTAATACCTTTTTCTCATCGTCTCCATTCGCTTTTTCCCTTTCACTTGAAACTGCATCCTCCCACCGGCCACCGGCGATCTCTCCACGCCGTCCATACCTCAGGTGCACGTCAGTCCTTGCTCCGCCTTCGACGCTCATCGCTCAACCTCCGTCGCACCATGTCGCCATCGCTGCAGCCGCTCATCAGGTATGTTCTATTATGTCTGTCTTCGTTCTCCTCTCTCATTTTTCTTCCATTATCTCCCTCTCAGCTTGTATTGTTAGTTTAAATTCCATTAATGGTGAAAAGCCATCTACCATTTTCTTAATTAAAAACCTTTTGTGTTGTTGATTTCTCAAGTAACTTCTATTTATCTCTTAGATTTTGCTTCGTTTTGTACTAGAATGAAACTACTTCCTGTTCATCTAAGCTTTATTTGTTCCTTTCTTGTGACTTTGTTTAGTTTAAGATGTGACTTACATTCTTCATATTTCCTATTCAGTTTTGATTTCTGGAAGTCGATTTGTCAAATTATTGCTTGGGAATTTTGTGTTTAATCTGTTATGTCACTCTTCATTCTTGTTTTTTTTGTTTCTTGTTTGAAATCCCTTTGGCACCAAATCCAGCCATCAGGGATATTGTTGTCCAAAATCTGTAGTATGCTTTCTCTTAGATTTTGCTTCGTTTTGTACTAGAATCAAACTACTTCCTGTTCATCTAAGCTTTATTTGTTCCTTTCTTGTGATTTTGATTAGTTTAAGATGTGACTTATGTTCTTCATATTTCCTGTTCAATTTTGATTTCTGGAAGTCGATTTGTCAAATTATTGCTTGGGAATTTTGTGTTTAATCTGTTATGTCACTCTTCATTCTTGTTTTTTTGTTTCTTGTTTGAAATCCCTTTGGCACCAAATCCAGCCATCATGGGTATTGTTGTCCAAAATCTGTAGTATGCTTTCTATAATTCAGATGTGGAATTAGTTGATGATTTATGTTTGATTCTTTTTTTGTTTTTGATAAAACTGGTTATACCATCATAAATGGTTTTTACTTTCCTTGAATAATTTGTTATATAGTTTTTAGATTCATTGTCTATAGCAACATACTTCATAGAGGATGTAAACAATAATCGAACAAGTATTCTGCAAAAACTCAAAAGGGTAGTTTTGTGTTTTTTGAAAAATTACTTTTGATTGTGTGAAAACTTGCATTTCTTTTGAAAGAGAAGGAAATACTCACAGTCTTTAGAGTTTCTCTTTAAACTGTTTAGTTTCAAACTACATGCTTCTAGTTTCAAACTGTTTAGTATAGTGCTTTTATTCATTACATGCTTCTAGTGTACGTAGTGCTTTTATTCAATTTTGTTTCTTGATCAACATCATGTTATTTGTCATTAGCTTTAGATTCATTTGGATCAAATGTTTCTATTTTATGTTGTTTGGCTAACATGTTGTAATCCATAGATATGGATCATGAAGTTTTTAGTTTTTTAAGTCGATTCTTTCATGGACTTAATTTATAAAGTTATTATAAGTTGCTTGTCTAAATGGGAGAAAACTACAATGATCGAATGAGCAAGTAAAATGTTTATTAGATACATGTATCGAAGAGGTCAACAAAATTGGTAGAAAATGAGGTAGCATGCACAAGGAGTCTTGGGTTACATTAGGGAAAGCTCTAAAAGAAAAGTTTGACATGGATACTTCACAAAAACAATTGAAAATGCTTTTGATAATCTAAAAGCTAAATACGTAGGGTGGAAACATTTGAGAAACAAGTCAGGGAATTTATACAATGCTCAAACAAATTCATTTGCCTTAGTGAACACAAAATGGGAAGAATTCAAGAAGGTGTGTCTATATAATTTAATTTTTTTAGTTTATGTCCAATTTTAATAATGATGTCAAAATACTTATAATTACTATTAATCTTGGTTTAAGGTCATCCAAAGGCAGGATCATTGAGGACACACCCATTGCCTTATCCCAACCTTTGTGCATCTTTGTTTGATGGAAGTAGTGTCAGCAGTAGCATTAAATGGACCTCTACTCAAACTACACCCGCAGATACATCATCTTCTTCTCATTGTGTCCAAAGACTTCTGATTGATGACAACCCTTTTAATAGCCTAGATGATGATGATGATGATGATGACGACGACGCTTCCAATGACACTAGTGCTCGAGCTCCTAGTGATAAAGCTTATGGTGGTTCTACTTATAGGCCCGATAAAAGAGCTAAAATCATTAATGCATCTACTGATAGGCCCGATAAAAGCGCTAAAACCACTGATGCTTCTACTGATAGGCCAGATAAAGGGGCTAAAACTAGTGATGCTTCTATTGATAAGACCAATAGAGATAAAGCCTTTAAAACCTCTGTTAGTCTTGATGAGTTGAGTCTTGATGGGCAAAAAACTCTGCAACATTTGGTGAATAGCAAGGAAGGGCCAACAGTAGAAGAATGTTATGAGAGGTTGAAGCTAGTTGGATTAAACCCAATGGATCCTATATTTTTGGCAGCCTTTCATCTTTTTGGAATGTCCATGAATATGAGAGAGGCATGGATGACATTGCCACTGATACCTGAGGTCTTAAAAGGGTGGATAAAGATAACTAGCACCACATTAGGGATGTTTAAGTAGTCTTTATGCTTATGTTTTTTCTTTTATTTTGAACAATTATGTGTTTCTTGAACTTATGTTTGACATTATTTTTTTGCTATCATTTGAATGACTATGTACTTATTTGACATAAATATTGCTAGTATTGAGATTATATGCTTATTTGAAACAAAATGTGTGCTTTAAATATAATACAAATGCTTATGTGTTTTGCTTTAGCATATTAAGATTTAACAAGTGTTGATGGTTTAACAGGTTCACAATGGATTACAATAAAAAGTTGCGCCTCCTAATTGTTATGAATTTGTATCTTTACTTTTTTTGGAGAAGAGGTTTTAAAAGAATGCGAGATAATACCTCAAAAACGTTTGGGCATCAATTCACATTAGAGTTATTACAAGGAACTAATAACCAATGCATTAAGCTCTTACGTATGTCACGTGATTCTTATGTTTATCTTTGCACACATTTTAGAGTAAAAATTTGGTTAAAGGATAGTAAACATATATAGGTTGAAGAGAAGATGGTGATGTTCTTGATGATGATTGGTCACAATCAATGTTATGTAATCATCAAATGTAGATTTCAACACTCAAAACAAATGATTCAAAAGTATTTTTATGAAGTATTGGATAAAATGATGGTGTTCACAAATGATATAATAGTACCAACTTCCTTTAATCCAAATCCAAACGTTCTGGGACATAATAGGAGGTTACAAAGGATTTTAAAAGGAGCGGTTAGTGCACTTGATGGAATTTTGGTACATGCTATTGTCCCTCTCGACAAACAACATTTGTATAGAGGAAGGGGAAAAGACGATTGTTATCAAAATTTATTGGCAATATGCGACTTCAATATGATTTTACGTTTGTCGTGGCTGGTTGGGATGGGATAACACATGATTCAAGAATATTATTTGAAGCTTTAACAGATCGAGATGCACCATTCCCATTTCCACCGCTGGGTTTGTTTACATTTTCATTTTAATATTTCTACTTTTTTTTTAAATTAATTATTTCCTTATATTTATAGATAAGTATTATCTTTGTGATGTTGCGTATACACACACCCAAGGATTTATGACTCCTTATCGTAATGTTCGGTATTAGCTTGGAGATTTTCATCAAAAACGTGCATTAACCAACAAAGAAAAATTTAATCACTCACTTGCAAAACTTCAAAATGTCATTGAACGTGCTTTTGGTGTCTTGAAAGTACATTTCCCTATAATGAAGAGAATGGCTCCATTTCCATTGGTTACACAAAGAAAAATCATCATTACATGTTTTGCACTTCATAATTATATAACAAAAGAGAGATTAAATGATGAGTATTTTTCTCAATATAATCAAGTCGATATATCACTTCAAAGCAACAATGTACAAGATGATGAGGAGGAGGCAGAGGATGATGAGGATGAGGTACAACCACACGGAAGTGCAAGAGACCGGGAATATATAGTTCATCTACGAGATCAAATTGCTGACCAGTTAATGCGAAATGTAGAATGAATGATTTCATAAAAAAAAATATGTTAGTTTTGTGAATTTAGTTTTAATATTGTAAGACAATCATCAAAACAGTCATTTATGTTTTTAAAAATATCAACTTTAATAAGTAAGAAGCCTTCCGGTTAGAATCGAAATATATATAGTTTATCTAATGTTTTAAAAAGTATTATATGTTTGAAACTTTATGAAATTGTTGTTGGCAAAGTTTGAGTCAAATATAAATTTTAATAGATTAGTAATATATGAGATGCTATGTTTTTAGCATTTGGGCTTTGGTTGTTTCAACATTAATTTCAAAGATCCATCTTGTTGTTGAACAATGGAAATTAATGCAATCAGGTAGCAACGTGCAAGTATACAATTTTTATTAAGAAAAAATCTAATGTGTTTTTTTATGTTGCTTTTTAATATTATCTAATACTTTCGTATAAAATACTATAAATCTATTAAATTGTTCGTAAATATTATTAAATGGATACGTTTTTCAATTTATTAAAAACCAACGTGAGTTATTCATATTTTAATATGAGAAAACAAAATATGGTTAATTGATCTCCTTTATTACAAGATCTCTTAAGTTTTAGTTCGTTGTAATTAAATAACAAACAATCTTTTTGCATTAAGACTTTTTGTATGAATACATAGAAAAAAGACTTTTAGTCCACGTCTTCTTCCGCTAACTTGGAAAAAGACAAAAGACATTTGACCACTTCCAAAACTAACACTACCTAAGGGCTTGTTTATTTTTTGGCAAAAAGACTTTTTTAGGTGTTTACATTTGACGGCGGGTAGACGTTTGTCAAAAAGAGCGTTTGATTTTTGGAAGACAAAAGATTTCAAAAAGGCTTTTTCGTCTCTTTTCCGGAAATACCTAAAAACACCACTTCTAATTGCAGAATACGTTTCTAATACCTTTTTCTCATCGTCTCCATTCACTTTTTCCCTTTCCCTTTCACATACTTCATAGAGGATGTAAACAATAATCGAACAAGTATTCTGCAAAAACTCAAAAGGGTAGTTTTGTGTTTTTTGAAAAATTTATTTGATTGTGAGAAAACTTGCATTTCTTTTGAAAGAGAAGGAAAAACTCACAGACTTTAGAGTTTCTCTTTAAACTGTTTAGTTTCAAACTACATGTTTCTAGTTTCAAACTGTTTAGTATAGTGCTTTTATTCATTACATGCTTCTAGTGTACGTAGTGCTTTTATTCAATTTTGTTTCTTGATCAACATCATGTTATTTGTCATTAGCTTTAGATTCATTTGAATCAAATGTTTCTATTTTATGTTGTTTGGCTAACATGTTGTAATCCATAGATATGGATCACAAAGTTTTTAGTTTTTTAAGTCGATTCTTTCATGGACTTAATTTATAAAGCTATTATATGTTGCTTGTCTAAATGGGAGACAAACCACAATGGTCGAACGAGCAAGTAAAATGTTTATTAGATACGTGTATCGAAGAGGTCAATAAAATTGGTAGAAAAGGAGGTAGCATGCACATGGAGTCTTGGGTTACATTAAGGAAAGCTCTAAAAGAAAAGTTTTACATGGATACTTCACAAAAACTATTGAAAAATGCTTTGGATAATCTAAAAGCTAAAGGCGTAAGGTGGAAATATTTGAGAAACAAGTCATGGATTTATACAATGATCAAACAAATTCATTTGCCTTAGTAAACACAAAATAGGAAGAATTCAAGAAGGAGTGTCTATATAATTTAATTTTTTTTGGTTTATGTCCAATTTTAATAATGATGTCAAAATACTTATAATTACTATTAATATTGGTTTAGGGTCATCCAAAGGCAGGATCATTGAGGACATGCCCATTGCCTTATCCCATCCTTTGTGCATCTTTGTTTGATGGAAGTAGTGCCAGCGGTAGCATTAAATGGACCACTACTCATACTACACCCACAGATACATCATCTTCTTCTCATCGTGTCCAAAGACTTCTGATTGATGACAACCCTTTTGATGACACTAGTGCTCGAGCTCCTAGTGATAAAGCTCATGGTGGTTCTACTTATAGGCCCGATAAAAGGGCTAAAACCACTAATGCTTCTACTGATAGGCCCAATAATGGGGCATCAGCTAGTGATGCTTCTATTGATAGGACCAATAGAGATAAAGCCTCTAAAACCTCTGTTAGTCTTGATGAGTTGAGTCTTGATATGCAAAAAACAATGCAACATTTGGTGAATAGCAAGGAAGGGCCAACAGTAGAAGACTGTTATAGTAACGACCGAAAAATTCCAACCAATTTAAAATTTTCAAAAACAACCTAATCTCTTTAAATTATTACAAAAAGGTTTTCAATACAATTTATTTAGCGTATTCCCAGAATCACATCACAACATAAACATGAGGAGCGGTACGATCACGCCTTCGCCTTGCCACGGTCTCCTGAAGAACCTGAAAAACATAAAACCACAACTGTAAGCCCGAAAGCTTAGTGAGATATCCCCAAAATACCAACCACATATACCATACACGCATAACATGCCATATCATATCCCATCACAGAACAGCCATGCACTTCGGGTCTACTGTATGACTGGTCCGCCGCACCGGCCAACAGTCCACCTAGTCCACCCTCCGAGTCTAGCCATATACATCGAGTCTACAGTGTGATTGGTCCGCCCGCACCGGGCCTTCAATCCAACTGGTCCACTCTCTGAGTCTACAGTATGACTGGTCCGCTCGCACCGGGCCTTTAGTCGGCCTGGTCCACTCTCCGAGCCTCAGCACGTCTGGTCCGCCCTCTTGGGGCCTACAGCATATCCGGACCGCTCGCTGGGCCTTCGGGACAACCGGTCCGCCCTGGGTATCTTGGCCTACAGCACAAAGCAGGACCCGCCTCAACCCAACCACAGTCCAACAACCATGTGCACATAAACATATAATCATATAACAATTCACAGTCAACAAGCCGATCTAGCAGATCACATATCATATCATCATCCTAACCAGGATACCGACCTAACCGGTCACTAACAAAGCATCATCCTACATAACACGATACCGACCTCAACCAGGTCTCTAACATATACCATCCTAGCTACCAGGATGCAAACATATCAAACAATAACATAACAACAATACCCGGATCTCAATCCGATAAAAGTACCGGCCTTGGTGCCTTAGACCCTGTTGATATAGTGAGGATAACTCACCTCGCACTGCCGAAACTCTGAACTGAAGAAGCAGATTCTCAAATCGCCGACTCACCGAAAATCCCGAACTAGCCAACATAGCACAGATTATCATTAGGCTAAGCACAATACCCTTCCAAGGGTAAATTGACCAATTTACCCTTAACTCATTCCGGCCCAACACTGGATAAGCTCTCAAGCCCACTAATGGCCCAAAGTCCAAAAGTCCGAAGAAAAGCCCACTATTGGCCCAATTTACTAAATTGGGCCCACCTCACCAAATGGGCCTAAACTCATGATCCATAACAACCAATGGGCCCACAATACTCTAACCATAATGTCCAGTCACGACCCAAAATCCAGCAGCCCAAATAACAGCCCAAACCCTAAGGCCCAAAATGAAAACCCAACAGAGGGAGTATGCTGGGCATACCCTCCTTGGTACGCTGGGCGTACACGCCGATTCGCAACAGGGGATCGGGGCACTGACCTGCTACGTGGGGCGTAACTTTGCTACTCAATAAGTCCTCATAACTTCTTAATGGCTTAAGCTCTTAAGCCCAAACTTCAGATCCCTAGGCCAAACATGCCTAAGATTCCTAAAGTCTCAAACTTTATCACTTGGGACGTCCATAAAGCTCTTAATCCAAGGTCTTAATCCATTAAGACCCACATATCTCACATATGGAACAATCACAGCCCTTGGGACCTCATGTTTCTCACTCAAGACCTCTCCAAAGGTCTGAAAGGACAGATAATCTCAACCAACTCAAAACATGCATCAAAATGAGGACTTTTGGGACAAGAATGGTGTCAAAGCTTCACAACACATAGATCTACACAATATGAATGTCAAGCAAGAAGCTTTATACCTCAAATAGGCTCCAAAGGATGATGTCTTCCCATATCTATAAGCTCCAGCCGTTTCTCTCCTTCTTTGACAACTTCTCCTTTCTTCCTTTATGCTCTCCTTTGCTAATCCAAGCTTTCCAAGACCAAACACACCCAATCAAGGAAGTGGGACAGCTATCTTAGGGTTTCTGAGGTTAAGGGGGAGCTGGTGGAGGCTAGGGTATGCACTAACATGTTCCTTATATAGTGGCTGACCCTTAATTTTAGGGTTTTAGAACTCTGAGAGTATGCTAGGCGTACCTCTAGTACGTTGGGCGTACTCACCCATGCACCCGCGTCACTTACTCCATTACGCTGGGCGTAATCCCAGCTTACGCTAGGCGTACTCGGCGTGTCCCCAAATTTCATATTTGGCCCTCTTTTTCCACTTTTCCCACAAAAGGACCAAATTACCCTTCCTCTTAAATCCCGAGGACTCACAATAAAGTATTCTTAGGAACGGGGCGTTACAATTCTTCCCCACTTAAATTAGGCTTCGCCCTTGAAGCCTGCAGCAACTCTACTCCAGAACTTCTCCCGCAACGCACCACCTGACATTAACCAAACCAGGTTCCTTAAGACACACCCTTCGAAGTCCGAGACTCAACCTTCCCTTTTCTTGCGGTGTTCCGACCACCGCCTCAAGCCGGCCACCGGCTTCACCCTTTGATAACCACACTTATTAGACTCTACACTTATCAACCGAGTACCACTCCATGGCACTTTTCTCGATCCTGATCACAACAATCACTTGACTCTTACGAGCTAGATATATCCCTGAACTATCGGGTTCCCGATCCGATTCCAACTCTATCCACTCCATGCTGACAGAATGACACATTCTTCAGCCTCAGAGCAACTCCCATGAGTTTTCCTCTAGCAATCGCATGCACATGCTGAACTAGCTCTAGTACCCTCAGAATGGGAAAACCCGCCACACTAACGACACCTCCAAACATCCCCCAGGATGAATCACCACTACATACACAATTCCTCGATCAGAATCAAACTAGGAATCCAAGACTCCCTCCCAGCATCCTTTCCGAGCCTCTTGGCTCTACCCTCGCGGAAATCCTCCCGCAACCTCAGCAGACATCCCATCCGGATATGATTTCGTACCACGGTCGCAATCATACTGCTCAAATACCCTAATTGGATCACTCCAATCACAACTCTACAATGCCGCTTTCACTTACGTGAATTTACACTCCCTTTCGGAGCTACATTCCTCTCTCTTTCCCTACCAAGGGAATCCACTTGGCCGCCTTGTCACCGCGACAAGTGCCACGGTGCTCGATCGATGCTACACCACTCCCTTATAGCATAACCATTATCCATGCAACACACATGCTCTGAATCTGCTCGCAAGGACTCTCGAGTCCACGCACCATCTCCACTAATCGAGATCAATACCCGAGGCCAGACCTTCTAATGCTAACACATCGCGACATACTCAATCCATTTCCTCGAACCGATCTAACAATACCTGCAGAGTCTTCAGCATGACTGGACCGCCTTACCATGCCTTCAGCCAATTTGGACCACTCTCAAAACCTTCAGCCAATCTGGACCGCCCTCCAGGGCCTTCAGCCTGGCTGGACCGTTCTCCAAGCCTTCGGCCTGACTGGTACGCCTACCGGTCTTCAGTCTATCCGGACCACTCAACTAGTATCCATCATTCCGAGTTATCTCTCCGGGAAACCCTCCCATGCATATTGTTCTAGCCCTCTAGGGGTTCCGAACTCTATCTCCATCATACATACTCAATCCCGGCCTGATCCTAGGCCCTCCACAATCAAATGCCCTAGGTATGTATCCCGCCCTGCATGCCTGCCGCTTACTCATACCAGCCTACCCTCTTGGATGACAGAACACTGCTGAATCCCAAGCAGCTAAACAACCTCCAATGCTCATCGATCTTCCGGAGAATTTTCCAATTCTCCCCCACTTATAGTACTGACTAGCAACCACCGGTCGCCATCACCGACCTCCCTCAACACCCTACACAACACAAACACTTCCACGCGAACTGCGTCCCGCTAGCACTAGCAACCTTCAACAAATCACTTTTCAACACTGATCATCCCGAGCTCGAAAGAAACTCAATCTTCAGCTAACCACTCCTCAGACTGCAGATGCTACCCGACATTCAGACCAACGCCAGATTTCCACTAATAACCCTCATGAATGATAACCAACGAAATTCCCAACACTAATCCATAACCAAACCATAACCCTCAAAGAACAACAAATACCACACCGAAAACCACTCAATGAGACTAGTAGATAAACACTACTTCACAATAATCACAAGATAACAAGACATCAAGAAAGAAACATACCCGCAGCTGCATCCGGCACTGCTCTGACCTCCTCTGCTGTAAGCTGAAAAGCACGACCCTGAGCCCTTGGGGGCTCCGCACCACCCTGACCTCCACCCGTGATCCTCAAAGTGGCCAGTGCTGGAGCCTGAACCGGTCCTGCAGCAAGTTGTGGACAGTTGACCCTCAAGTGCCCAACCTGATGACAATGATAACAAATCCTCAAATCCCGAACCAGCGCTGACTGCCGACAATCCCTCGCATAGTGCCCCTCTTTTCCGCACTTGCGACATGCACCACCGGACCTACAAACTCCGGTGTGACCCCTCCCACACTTCCCACAAGCGTGGCTGCTTTGATCTCCCACCCTAGAATCAACGGTCTTGGATCGTTTCGGAGCCGGCTGCGACTGCACCGGAGTCTGCCTCAGCTCACGCAACTGCAACTCAATCTCTAACTCACGCCGCCTGGCGGCCTCCTGCAACTCCAACAAAGTCTCGCACCTCTGCGTAGACACAAACTGTCTGATATCTCTCTTGAGCATACTCAGATATCGGGACATCTGAGCCTGCTCCGAAGCGAACTCAGGGCAGAACATCGCCCTCTTAGTGAACATCTTGGTGATCTCAGTCACTGACTCTGAACCCTGCTTCAGATCAAGGAACTCCTGGGCCAATCTCTCTCTCTCTCTCTCTCTCTCTCTCTCTCTCTCAACCCGCGGAACATAACAAGTGCTGAACATCTCTCTGAACTGATCCCATGAAACCGCAGCCCTCTGCGCATCCGAATATGACCTCGTGGTCAATCTCCACCAATCCTTCGCCCCGAGCCTCAACAGGTTCAGAGCACACCTCACCCTCTGATCAACAGGGCATGAACACATGAAAAAACACCCCTCCACATCCGATAACCATCTCATAGCAACAATCGGGTCCTGAACTCCATCAAAGGTGGGAGGCTTCGTATTATCGAAGTCCCGATACTGAAAACCCCGACCAGCTCCTCCCCCTGCCGCTGCTACAGCCGTTGTAGCCGCCGCGGTAGCCGTCTATGTGAGAGCTGCATATCGCTCATCAAAATACTCAACCATGGCGGTCTTGATCGACCCAAACAGTTCCGGTAACTCAGCCCGAAACAACGCATCAATCTCATCATGCAGGATCTCACGCATCCTCGCATCCAACTCGCACGTGCTCATCTGACCAATAACCTCAGGTGGTACTGACCAGTCCGGAACTCCCTCTCCTGCTCCCGATCCTGACCCGGATCCACTCCTAGCATGCCTCGGAATCTCCATACTGAAAAACACCACAAAATCTTAGAAACTTCCCTCCAACCCAGGAACCACTCTCAACCCAACCCTAGAGGTCATGGTTTCCTTGATACGCGTATGGGTCCTATGCTTTCAGTAGTACGGGCCCATACTACCTTCCACACCTACCCATATTTGTATGAAGTACTACCACAACACCCTAGTGAAAACATACAAAACAAGCTCTCAACCCTCACTACTAGAGGAACATTGGAAATCTCACACAAGGAAACCCTAGGCTAACAGGCATCATAAATCAGGCAACATTATCATGAAATCCTGAAGATCCCTAGCCTAGCACTAGCATGTTGTTCTATCAATGCTCAAAACAAATATCATGTACGGTATTTTGGGGTTACTTACTGGCTCCGGCTGATCGTACCTCCGCGTCCTCCTTTTACTCATTTTGAAAACCATTTTAAATTCTCTTTTGAAAACCCTCCTCGATTTGAGACTGGAGACACACGAGTGTTCCTCCAACTCACTCAAACCAAGGCTCTGATACCAACTTGTAACGACCGAAAAATTCCAACCAATTTAAATTTTTCAAAAACAACCTGATCTCTTTAAATTATTACAAAAATGTTTTCAATACAACTTATTTAGTGTATTCCCAGAATCACAGCACAACATAAACATGGGGGGCGGTACGATCACGCCTTCGCCTTGCCACGATCTCCTGAAGAACCTGAAAAACATAAAACCACAACTGTAAGCCCGAACGCTTAGTGAGATATCCCCAAAATACCAACCACATATACCATACACGCATAACATGCCATATCAGATCCGATCACAGAACAGCCATGCACTTCGGGTCTACTGTGTAACTGGTCCGCCGCATCGGCCAACAGTCCACCTGGTCCACCCTCCAAGTCTATCCATATACATCGAGTCTACAGTGTGATTGGTCCGCCCGCACCGGGCCTTCAATCCACCTGATCCACTCTCTGAGTCTACAGTATGACTGGTCCGCCCGCACTGGGCCTTCAGTCGGCCTGGCCCACTCTCCGAGCCTCGGCACGTCTGGTCCGCCTTCTTGGGGCCTACAGCATATTCGGACCGCTCGCTGGGCCTTCGGGACAACCAGTCCGCCCTAGGTATCTTGGCCTACAGCACAAAGCAGGACCCACCTCAACCCAACCACAGTCCAACAACCATGTGCACATAAACATATAATCATATAACAATTCACAGTCAACAAGCCGATCTAGCAGATCACATATCATATCATCATCCTAACCAGGATACCGACTTAACCGGTCACTAGCAAAGCATCATCCTACATAACACGATACCGACCTCAACCAGGTCTCTAACATATACCATCCTAGCTACCAGGATGCAAACATATCAAGCAATAATATAACAACAATACCCGAATCTCAATCCGATAAAAGGGCCGACCTTGGTGCCTTAGACCCTGTTGATATAGTGAGGATAACTCACCTCGCACTGCCGAAACTCTCAACTAAAGAAGCAGATTCTCAAATCGCCGACTCACCGAAAATCCCGAACTAGCCAACATAGCACAGATAATCATTAGGCTAAGCACAATACCCTTCCAAGGGTAAATTGACCAATTTACCCTTAACTCATTCCGGCCCAACACTGGATAAGCTCTCAAGCCCATTAATGGCCCAAAGTCCAAAAGTCCGAAGAAAAGCCCACTATTGGCACAATTTACTAAATTGGGCCCACCCCACCAAATGGTCCTAAACTCATGATCCATAACAACCAATGGACCCACAATACTCTAACCATAATGTCCAGTCACGGCCCAAAATCCAACAGCCCAAATAACAGCCCAAACCCTAAGGCCCAAAATGAAAACCCAACAGAGGGAGTACACTGGGCGTACATGCCGATTCGCAACTGGGGATCGGGGCACTGACCCGCTACGCGGGGCGTACTCACATGTTGCGCGGGGCGTAACTTCGCTACTCATTAAGTCCTCATAACTTCTTAATGGCTTAAGCTCTTAAGCCCAAACTTCAGATCCCTAGGCCAAACATGCCTAAGATTCATAAAGTCTCAAACTTTATCACTTGGGACGTCCATAAAGCTCTTAATCCAAGGTCTTAATCCATTAAGACCCATATATCTCACACATGGAACAACCACAGCCCTTGGGACCTCATTTTTCTCACTCAAGACCTCTCCAAAGGTCTGAAAGGACAGATAATCTCAACCAACTCAAAACATGCATCAAAATGAGGACTTTTGGGACAAGAATGGTGTCAAAGCTTCACAACACATAGATCTACACAATATGAATGTCAAGCAAGAAGCTTTATACCTCAAATAGGCTCCAAAGGATGATGTCTTCCCATATCTATAAGCTCCAGCCGTTTCTCTCCTTCTTTGACAACTTCTCCTTTCTTCCTTTATGCTCTCCTTTGCTAATCCAAGCTTTCCAAGACCAAACACACCCAATCAAGGAGGTGGGACGGCTATCTTAGGGTTTCTGAGGTTAAGGGAGAGCTTATGGAGGCTAGGGTATGCACCAACATGTTCCTTATATAGTGGTTGAACGTTAATTTTAGGGTTTTAGAACTCTGAGAGTACGCTGGGCGTACCTCTAGTACGCTGGGCGTACTCACCCTTGCACCCGCGTCACTTACTCCATTACGTTGGGCGTAATCCCAGCTTACGCTGGGCATACTCAACATGTCCCCAAATTTCATATTTGGCCCTCCTTTTCCACTTTTCCCACAAAAGGACCAAATTACCCTTCCTCTTAAATCCCGAGGACTCACAATAAAGTATTCTTAGGAACGGGGCGTTACAGTTATGAGAGGTTGAAGCTAGTTGGATTAGACCCAATGGATCCTATATTTTTGGCAGCCTTTCATCTTTTTGGAATGTCCATGAATATGAGAGAGGCATGGATGACATTGCCACCGATACCTGAGGTCTTAAAAGGGTGGATAAAGATGACTAGCACCACATTAGGGATGTTTAAGTAGTCTTTACGCTTATGTTTTTTCTTTTATTTAGAAGAATTATGTGTTTCTTGAACTTATGTTTGACATTATTTTTTTGCTATCAGTTGAATGACTATGTACTTATTTGACACAAATATTCCTAGTATTGAGATTATATGCTTATTTGAAACAAAATGTGTGCTTTGAATATGATACAAATGCTTATGTATTTTGCTTTAGCATATTTGGATTTAACAAGTGTTGATGGTTTAACAGGTTCACAATGGATTACGATAAAAAGTTGCTCCTCCTAATTATGATGAATTTGTATCTTCGCTTTTTTTTTGGAGAAGTGTTTTGAAAAGAATGTGAGATAATACCTGAAAAACATCTGGGCATCAATTCACATTAGAGTTATTACAAGGAACTAATAACCAATGCATTGAGCTCTTACGTATGTCACGTGATTCTTATGTTCGGCTTTGCACACATTTTAGAGTAAAAAGTTGGTTAAAGGATAGGAAACATATATCGGTTGAAGAGAAGATGGTGATGTTCTTGATTATGATTGGTCACAATCAACGTTATGTAATCATAAAACGTAGATTTCAACACTCAAAACAAACGATTCATAATTATGTTTATGAAGTATTGGATAAAATGATGGTGTTCGCAAATGATATAATAGTACCAACTTCCTTTAATCCAAATCCAAACATTCAGGGACATAATAGGAGGTTACGATGGATTTTCAAAGGAGCGGTTGGTGCACTTGATGGAACTTTGGTACATGCTATTATCCCTCTCGACAAACAACAATTGTATAGAGGAAGGGGAAAAGGTGATTGTTATCGAAACGTATTGACAATATGCGACTTCAATATGATTTTTACGTTTTTTTGGGCTGGTTGGGAAGGGATAGCACATGATTCAAGAATATTATCTGAAGCTTAACAGATCGAGATGCACCATTCCCATTTACACCGTCGGGTTTGTTTACATTTTCATTTTAATATTTCTACTTTTTTTTAAATTAATTATTTCCTTATATTAACATATAAGTATTATCTTTGTGATGTTGCGTATACACACAACCGAGGATTTATGGCTCCTTATCGTAATGTACAGTATTGGCTTAGAGATTTTATCGAAGATATGCATTAACCAATAAAGAAAAATTTAATCACTCACATGCAAAACTTTGAAATGTCATTGAACGTGCTTTTGGTGTCTTGAAAGCATGTTTCCCTATATTGAAGAGAATGGATCCATTTCCATTGGTTACACAAAGAAACATCGTCATTGCATGTTTTGTGCTTCATAATTATATAAGAAAAAAGGGATTAAGTGATGAGTATTTTTCTCAATATAATCAAGTCAATATATCACTTCAAAGCAACAATGTACAAGATGATGATGATGATGATGAGGAGGAGGAGGAGGAGGAGGAGGATGACGTGGATGAGGTACAACCACACGAAAGTGCAAGAGACCGGGAATATATGGTTCATCTACGAGATCAAATTGCTGACCAGTTAATGCGAAATGTAGAATGAATGATTTCATAAAAAATATGTTAGTTTTGTGAATTTAGTTTTAATATTGTAAGAGAATCATCAAAACAGTCCTTTATGTTTTTAAAAATATCAACATTAATAAGTAAGCAACCTTCCGGTTTGAATCGAAATATATATAGTTTATCTAATGTTTTAAAAAGTATTATATGTTTGAAACTGTCTAAAATTGTTATTTGAAAAGTTTGAGTCAAATATAAATTTTAATAGATTAGTAATATATGAGATGCTAGTTTTTAGCATTTGGGCTTTGGTTGTTTCAACATTAATTTCAAAGATCCGTATTGTTGTTGAACAATGGATATTAATGCAAATCAGGTAGCAACGTGTAAGTATACAATTCTTATTAAGAAAAAATCTAATGTGTTTTTTTATGTTGCTTTTTCATATTATCTAATATTTTCTTACAAAATACTATAAATCTATTAAATTGTTCGTAAATATTATTAAATGGATACGGTTTTTCAATTTATTAAAAACCAACGTGAGTTATTCATATTTTAATATGAGAAAACAAAATATGGTTAATTGATCTCCTTTATTACAAGATCTCTTAAGTTTTATTTCGTTGTAATTAAAAAACAAACAATCTTTTTGCAAAACTTTTTGTATGAATACATAAAAAAAAGACTTTTAGTCCACGTCTTCTTCCGCATACATGGAAAATGACAAAATACATTTGACCACTTCCAAAACAAACACCACCTTATTCTCCATAGGAATTCAACCGGAGTCTGCATTGCTTCTTTTGACAATTGGCCACAATTTGCACGCCTCTATACTTCGATACTAACATAATCGTAAACCAAGGTAACTAGTATAAAGTACAAGGAAACTACAAATATATGGAAACCATACAATATATACTAACATTTTACATCAATTTGTTGGCTATTATGCTCTTGTTAATGTTTAGATATTGGTGAAGCAAGAACTTTGTACTTTATGAACATTTAAAGATTTAGATTGAATTTTGGGCATGTTTTGAGTTGATTATTTGTCGTTCTTTGATGTGGTAAACTTATCGTTTGTATATGATTCAATGAGATCATATCAGCCATTGATCAGAATATCGATCTAGATTACAAATATGAAGGAACAATATTGATGATTCAGTATAGTTGATAAAGTACTCATATAATTTACATTAGCCAATTTTTGTACGTTTTATAAAGTTTTTATATAGGAAATATAAATAAATATGTAAAAAAGATTATAAGTTGATGGGCATTTTATCATAATCTATATAAGTTTTAAAAAATGAATATATTAGGAATATATTTTTGGTATAGAAATTTATATAAAAAATAGTGTCGGTTAAAGATGAAATATTATTTATACATTTTTTATCTAAAGAAAATGGATGTAGGATTGGAGATGGTTGTTTATCATAATCTCAATTTGCATATGAGCTCTCATAATAATAATAAAAAACAAAAGAGAAAACATTGAAGTAATGGAAAACTCACAGATATGAAACACGACATTCATCTAACAAAATCTCAGTCTATCTCTCATTTCCCTCTCTGGTGAACTTTATTTGTAAGAACCATAATTTATATGTAATATTAATATTAGATAAATGGTTATAAGTTTGATTTTATATGTTAAACAATGGTTTAATTAACAAGGGTGATTTCGTCATTTGTAGGAAATTTTGAAAAATTGGCTTATGGTCTTTTATTTGAGTGAATTCGACTATATAATAATGTATTTGATCAAAAAAGTGAAATCGAAAGTTTTATTATTTTTAGTATCAACTTGTTTTGTTGGCTTAATGAGTTAAAGTACTATAAGCTTTTAGCTTATTTACAGTGGATATTTTACAAAATGTTATATATTCATTTTGTTGTTTAATTATTCTAACTATTTTTTTTTAATTAGAACCTCTAATCATGTTACAATTAACTCATCCCTATGAACGTACAGTATATATTACAATCACATAACTAAAAGCTCATATTTCACATTAATATTAAACCAACTTTGTTATATCACGTTACTTTTAAAAAAATCAATGTCGTCAATAACCTAAATGTAATTTTTTGTTTATTAATTTTTTTATAACGGTTGAAAGATTATGTAATTGAGGTAATTACAAAAAATAATAATAATAATAATAATAATAATAATAATAATAAAATCCGGGTTTTCCGGTTCTAAACCCATTTTACCTGGTTCCACCTTACCCACTTTCCTATTTCCGGGTTTTTCGGTTCTAAACCCACTTTACCCGGTACCGTATCCGGAACTGAACCGGAACCGGTTCCTATATACCGATCCGGTTTTTGGTTCTAAAAAATCTCGTTAAACGGTTCTGGGTTTTCTGGGTCCGGGTCCATCCGGTCTGAGTTTGGACCCACTTTCATCCCTACTCCTGAGTACTCGCTACTCAGTAGTCGGTCGAACAGGTACCGAGTAATGAGTTCTACAACCTTGCTAATAACAGATAATAGCATACATGATAATCATCGGGCACCGCCCAGTAACACCCTAACACATATACATACTAGTGTCCCACAAATAACGATTAATCTAACAGAACATATCATGGGTCGGCATTGGTTCCTTCGACCCGCTAAACATGGTGAGGAAACTCACCTCGCACTACCGAGTCACACTGAAATCCCTTGCTTCTAGTCCGAAAAATCCCCGAGCTATCAATAACCAAAAACACTCAACTAACCATTGTAGTCAAAACTATATCCCTCAGCCCATACTTAGGGTAAAAAGACCATTTTACCCTTATCTATTTTTGGTCCAAGACTTAAACCCAAACTTTTAATCTAATGGCATAAAGATCAAATATCCATCTAAGGCCCACATATGGCTAATTTTCCAAATTAGACCCAAATCCTTCCATGGACCCTACCATAAGGCCCACTAAATTTACCTAATCCAGGCTCTTTCATTCAGGTGGCTCAACAAGGCCCTAAGCCATTAAGCCCAAAGAAAAGCCCAAATTTGAAGCACAACTATTTGAAGCCCATCTGACTGAGTACGCGGGGCGTACTCAGCACGTACGCGTAGCGTACTCGCTTGAGGGCTTGTACGTTAAGCATACTTGCTTGTACACCCAACGTACTCACACATTCAACCAAAACTTCATTTTCAGTCCTTAATCCTTTAAGACTTAGCTCCAAAACATAGATCTGACTTCCTTGAGCTGGAAAACCACGTAAAGTTGCCAACTTTACATTCATGTATGCCTAAATGAAGCTCTTAAGCTTAAAAGGACTTAATGTATGCATTGTTGGATTAGGTGTCTAAGCCTAGGGATGTTATTCGGGTCGGAACCGAACCGAAGCGACCCGAACCCGAATAAACCGAAAACCGAATAAGGGTAATTATATGAACCGAAAACCGAACCAAATAAGCAATACGGGTTCGGTTCGGTTCGGGTATTATTCGATTCGGTTCGGTTCCGGCCCGAATAACCCAAATAACATGTACAAGATGATTAAGGAGTCGAATAACCCGAATAACCCGAATAGCCCAAATAACTCATATAACATTTACAATGTGATTATAAATAGTGTATTTTGTATGACTTTTTTAGCTTATGATAAACACAAATAACACGGATTAACTATTCTTGATATATAAAATGTAAAATCCAACCACCACATTCTTAAGATATAGTTATTAAGCAACATATTAAACACGAATATCTAAAACACCCAAGAATCTATCTATAAGTATATAAGTTAAACATTAAACATTACTTGGGTATTTTGGGTAACGATCAATAGAACACAATACCGAATAAGCAATCGTGCAAGTGGAAAAAAAGAATGTGACTTTTCTTATTCGGTTCGGTCCTTTTGGACCGAATAAGCCCTTATTCGGGTAACCCGGACCGAATAACCCGAAAACCGAATAAGCCTTATATAGATACCCGAAAACCGAATCGAATTGTTTATTCGGGTCTAATTCGGTTCGGTTTTCGGTTCGGTTCGGGTTTTCGGGCCAAATTCTCATCCCTATCTAAGCCCATAACTATAAATGGTATGTACTTGAATTAATAGTGGCATGGTCCTTTTGGGTTGCCTTCACATGTGCAACTAGACAGGATGATTAATAGAGGAAGAGGAAAGATTTATTAATTTGATTAATAAACTAGATTAAATGATTTATTAATATGTTATGAAAATAATATATTAATTAGTAATCATATTATTGATTAATATTTAATCAGATATAAATTTGGAATTAATTTTGGGATTAAAGGAATTAATTAGAAGTGCAGGGACTAAAGTGAAATTGTTCAATAGTTGAGCAAAAGGGTCCATAACCTTCCAAGGGAAGGTGATGGACGAAATTGCATGGTGTATGTAAGATTATTCTAGAACTTCTAGAATATCTTGTCATATATGGATAATCAAAGGAGGTGGATAATTACCATAATTGAGATTAGGGTTATCCATAACATCTTTGGTGCACTATAAATAGAGTCCTTAAGCCTTAGATTTTCGGATAACTCTTTGGAAGAAGAAAGAACCAAAATTTTGATCATCTCCTCCTCTCTCATATCATTCTCTTGCATTCTGTGTTTGTGAGCCATTACAGGTGTTACATTTGTGACACTAAGTTCTCAAGCTTCAAGATCTATAAGGGAATCATTGTTATTACAACATAACAATCAAGGTATGTAACCAAACCCTAGTTTGATATAGATTTCGAAAATTATAGTTACTTCCTAGAGTTTCTCCTTTTGTGTTCAAGTTTGCATGTTTAATTAGAGAAAACCTAAATCCAAAGCATTAGGATTGCATGTACACAAAGGAATTGTTGTTATGTCTATAACCCATCATGCATGTAACCAATTATCTCATAAAGATTGCACCTTTATGCTCAAGTAGTCTAATACAAACTTATATTTGGAATAACAAGCCCTTAAAACGACTTCACTCTCTCATCAACCCAAAAAGGGACCAAAAGCATAACAAAGCACAATATGAAGAGATCTAAGCATCTACAAGTCAAGGTTCAAACCTAATACCTTAGAAAGCTTGCACAAAAGAAGATGATTATGGATCCAAAGCCTTTCCACCAAGCAAGACAACTTCAATATTCTCCACTTGCTTCACAAAGACCAAAAATGAGCACTAAGAACTTCTTACTAGCTCAAGAACACCACCAAGAGACTTAAGGATCGATTTTAGGGTTTTGTGGCAATGGAGGCTGGTAAGAAGGCCAACCATGAGGACTTAAGGCCTTTATATAGGGTACAACACCCTAAATTAGGGTTTCAACATCTTACACGTACTCCCTGCTTATAAGGATGTACGCCCAACATACGTGTCCGGAGTCCCGTCCCACCCTTACATGAGTACGCTAAGCGTACCAAGTGGTATGCCCCGCGTACTCGCTTTACAGCTTATACACTAAGCGTACCAAGTGGTACGCCCCACATACTTCTTAAGGACCAAAATGTGAATCTTTTTATAAGAGTGGCAAAATAAGAACATACCATGATTCAAGTGTTACAACTTTATACCCTTTTAGTCTGTTTTCAGGTCACATACCGATTACCTGATGCCAATAAAGCCCTTAAGTTTTAAAAAATGTTCGGATTTTGTAACACCGTAAATTTTCAAACCAAAATTTTCAATTTAAAACACATTTATCTCACTTTCAAAATTCACAAAAGTGCCACAAATATAAATTCATCAAAATACATGTCCAAAACTATATTTATCACAAAATTTGTAACGCCATGTTCCGAATCGTTTTCCTAATTTGGTATTGTGGCTTGAATATGGGCTATCATAAGGTTTTAGGCCTTTAGAAAAAAGGGGATATCTAGACCCAATTAGGTGAGGATAATGTAATTGAGGTGATCCGGGAGTTTGGTTGTGTCTTGGTGCCAAGGGGTAAATAGGTAAAGTGGCATTTCGAGCTCCTTATGAATTTTGGATTTTCGTTTGGGAGGTTTTGAGGTGAGGATAAGTTGATAGATGTGTAGAGCTTCTCGCCACCTTTCCGTGGATATAAAGAACGTCAAAAACGGAGTTAAAACAGAGAAGTTATGGCCTTCAAAAGTTTCGTGGTTTTCAGGCTTAGCCGAGTATGCGAGGCGTACCTTGGAGTACGCTGGGCGTACTGACCAGGATGGTCACAAATGTTCTTTGGAGTATGCTGGGCATACGCCAATCAGATCAGAACCCTATTTTAGGGTCTTGGACCCTATTTAAGTTACTTATCTCATAACCTAACCCTAATATCTTCAGCCTCCACCCCTCTAAACCCTAGAAATCAACCCTTAGCCCCCATTTGTGTGATTTTGGAGCTTCGATGGCTATTAGAGGAGTATTTTGATGCTTTTGAAGAAGGTGTTCATTCTTGAAGGCTCATTGAAGAAGATAGAGATTTTAGATCCAGAACTACACCAGCTTTTGGTTCTCATTTGAGGTATAAAGTCTTAAACTTGGTGGTCATTTCCTTAGATCTCTTACGTTGAGTTATTGGACCTTTTTGGTCCCAAGGATGAATCTTTATGGGTCAAATCCGATTCTTAGGCTTAGGGTTGTCACCCGTGGTACTATTTGAGTCCCTAAGACAGAAAGTTGCCATCTTGAAGGTCTTAATGGGTTCATGCATGAGTTAAGGTCCCTTTCATGGAAGTAAAATGCCATTTTTGGATTTTAGGCTTGTTTGGGGCATGCAAAGTCACCAAGTCAGTGACTTTATGGGTTTAGACGTTATTTGGGACTTAGATCTGAGTTTGGGACGTAAAGTCTTCAGGTATTAAGCACTTAATGGATTTTGTGCATAAGTTGTTTGTACGTTAGGCGTACTATGTTGTACGTTGTGCGTATAGCCCTTTGCCCAGTACGCTAAGCGTACAGAAGAGGTACGTTGGGCGAACACTCTCAAGAAGGCTTGGGCCTTAGCGGACTTCGAACCTTTGGGCTTGGAATTGTTGGTTGTTGGGCCTGGATGTATCTTTGGGCCAATATTGGAATAGTTGGGTCTATTGGGTCGTGTGACCCAATATAGAAATGGACTTCAAATTTGTGGGCCTCGGTTTGGGCCATGTCTTGGATTAGGTTGTTGTGGGCCTTCATGGGCCAATTAGAAATAGGGTTATGGACTAAGGAAAATTATTGGGCTTGAGGTAAGGATCATGTGAAGGGTTAGGCCCCATTTGGAAAATTGGGCCATATGTTGGGCTTTGGTCCATTGGTTGAATATTGGGCCTTTGGAGCGTGAGTTGGACCTTGGGCTTGGAACCCAATTATTAACTGGGTGTTGTTTGATGTTGATAGTTCGGGAATCTGTCAACCAATAACTGGAATTTTATCCGCGGGACTTCAGCAGCGCCAGGCGAGTTCTCCTCACTATATCACAGGGTCTACGGCACCAAGTTCGGCGCTTTTCGGATTTGTGTATGGGTTATTTGATGCTATGCTTATTGATTTTCATTATGGTAGTTAGGATGGTGATATGCTTAGTGACCTAGTAGGTCGGTATCCTGGTATATAGGATAATGTTATGTTAGTGACCGATTAGGTCTGTATCCTGGTTATAGGATGTTGCTATGCTATTTGATCTGTTAGATCGGTTTGACTGTTATGATTGCTAGAGTATGATATTTATGTGCACATATTTGTTTGATTGGGGGTTGGGTTGAGGCAGTCCTACTTTATGCTGAAGGCCAACATACCCGGGGGGTCCGGATAGCCTGTAGGCCCTGCGAGGCGGTCTAGTCATGTCGAAGGCCCGACGAGCGGTCCGGATAGGCTGTAGCCCTGCAAGGCGGTCCAGTCATGCCGAAGGCTCGGGAGCGGTCCAAATAGGCTATAGGCCCTGCGAGGTGGTCCAGTCATGCTGAAGGCTCATTATGCATATTGTTTGTTATTACGTTGTTTGGTTTGTATATGTTGGTATTTTGTGGGTAACTCACTAAGCCTTCGAGCTTACATTTATCGATTATTGTTTCAGGTACAGTGGATGACCACGGGAAGGCGAAGGAGTAACCGTACACTTCCTCGTATTTTCATTTGGAATTCTGGGATACTCTGATATGGAAATATTTTTAAAATGAATTGTAATAACTTAATGATTTTTAATGTTTTGAAAAGTTCAAATTGGGCATGAATTTTATGGATGTTACAAAATCCAGGATCCTCTCCACGTAACTCTAACTCTGGTGTGTGTACAATCAAGCATGTGCCTTTCCGTGATCCTGAGAAGTACCTGAAACACATAACACATAACACGGTAAGCATGAAGCTTAGTGAGTTCCCCAAAATACCACACATATCACATTAGCCACTCGAGGCTAACTCAATACGACCCTCCGGTCAATGTATCTCAATGGAGACCCTCCGGTCCCACAACTTGGGTGGACGCTCCGGTCCTAACTCAATAAGATCGTAACAATAATACTCATCATAAATCACAAAGACATAATGCAGAATATTACAATACACAGGTAAGCACATAAGACATCACGGTCACACAAGATACCACTCATGGTAAGTTTAGTGAGAAGACTCACCTCACAAGAAATCGGCTAATCTCAAACTCAAACCACCGGTTTAGCCTCCGCCTAACACATACACAATTATCCCTAATTCTTCACGACTCTCAAGAAGCTAAACTAACCCTTTTACAAACTCACAGAAGGGTAAAAGACCATTTTACCCTTTAATGGCCTTAATAGTCCACAAATTGACCAAACCCTAAAAGTCAACGAACAAGTCAATCGGCAAAGAGTATGTTGTGTGTACCAGCTCTCTACGATGGGCATACTTGGCTGTCATGCATGCATCGGGGATGCTCGACCCCTACGCTGCGCGTACTGGGATCACGCCCATTGTACGTCCAAGTTTCACTCTTTCTACTCATTTGGTCTTAACCAGTTAAGACCTTGACTCATATCACATATCTGGACTCCCTAATAGCCTAACTCCATAAAGTCAGTGACTTTAAGCCTTTGCATAGCTAATATGGTCACAAACACACAAAACATCCACTCTTTTATCTCAAAAAGCTCATATCTCATGCATGGCTTGATTCCAACGTCCAAGTCTGGATTTTTATGACACTACACCACTAAAAACACTCAAAGGGGTAGGTCATAGTCTCTAGAGCACAATATCTCATAAAGTCTCCAACTTTTGGGACAAAACCGTAAAATACTCTATATGATGCACACAACAAAAGAGTGAGAAAGCATGAAGCTTTATACATCTATATGAAGCCCCCAACACAGTTATGCTCAGATCAAAGGGTGTGGACTCTCACTCCTTCTCCTCCAAAGCTTCTTCTTCACTCCAAGAACACACTAAATCACTTAAAGGCTCTCAAATGCACTCACAAGCTCTATGGACAAACGTTTAGGGTTGAAAAGGGTTTGTTGTATGAGAATGATGGCCAAGAATGAGGCCATCATCTCCTTTATATAGGGACACACCCTAAATTAGAGTTTTCACTCTGGGCCTAGTACGCCTAGTGTACCCTCTGGTACGCTCAATGTACTAGGTGGCTTCCGCATCAAAAGCATGCACATGAGTACACTAAGCGTACACTAACGTACGCCCTGTGTACTCATTCACCACCTTTTCTCAAAAAGGGCTAAAATGGACAAGTACTCAAAAGACCAAGGGTTACAAGGTATACCTGGACTTGGGGTGTTATAATTCTCCCCCACTAGAATCAGACCTCGCCCTCGAAGTCATGCTCTGAAAATAACTCGGGATACTGCTCTCGCACCTCTGACTCCGGCTCCCAAGTCGACTCGGACCCTTTCCGTTGTTTCCACTAGACCTAAACCAGGGGCACCTCTTTGTTCCTCAGAACCTTCACCTTTCGATCCAAAATCATGATCAACCTCTCAATGTAATTCAGGCTCGCATCCACTTGAATGTCCTCTAGGGGTACCACTGTCATCTCATCAGCTACACACTTCCTCAACTGGGACACATGGATGGTGTTATGAATCTGACTCAACTCTGCAGGTAGCTCCAACTGGTATTCTACCTTACCCACTATGGTGGTCACTCTGAAAGGACCGATGTATCGAGGCCCCAACTTGCCCCGTTTCCTAAATCTAATTGCCCCTTTCCAAGGGGATACCTTTAGGAGTACAAAATCTCCGACCTAGAACTCTAGCTCGGATCGTCGTCTGTCTGCATAACTCTTCTGGCGACTATGGACCGTCAGTAACCTCTGTCTAACCTGCTGAATCTGCTTAGTTGTCTTCAACACTATCTTAGTGCCACCCATCACTCGCTGCCCTACCTCTCCCCAAAAAATGGGAGTCCGACACCTCCTCCCATAAAGAAGCTCAAAGGGAGGCACACCAATACTCGAATGATGGTTGTTTTGTAAGAAAACTTAGTCAAGGGCAAATAAGTTTCCCAACTTCCTCCAAAGTCCATAACACATGCACACAACATGTCCTCAAGCATCTGAATCATCTGCTCTCTCTGCCCCGTCTGTCTGCGGATGGTATGCGGTACTAAAATGTAACCGGGTACCCAACTCCTCATGAAATTTCTTCTAGAACTTGGAAGTAAAGCGCACATCTCGATCTGACACTATCAAAGTTGGCACTCCATGTCGGGCTACCACCTCTCTCACATAAATCTCGGTTAGTCTCTCTACAGAAGAACTCTCATTGATAGCGAGGAAGTGAGCGCTCTTCGTCAGTCGGTCCGCAATCACCCAAATCGCATCAACTCCACGCACGGTCCTGGGTAACTTGGTGATAAAGTCCATAGAAATATGTTCCCATTTCCACTGGGGAATCTCCAGAGGTTGCAATGGACCATGAGGTCGATGGTACTCCGCCTTAACCCGACGACAGGTCAAAAACCTCTCTACGATCCATGCCACGTCCCTCTTCATACAGGGCCACCAATAGTCTCTCTTTAGGTCCAAATACATATTAGTGGCCCCTAGGTGGATCTAGAATCTCGATCTATGTGTCTCCTCCAACAATACATGACGATCTCCACCTGTATAGGGCACCCAAATCCGTCCATGGAAAGTCATAAGCCCACGATCGTCCGTTACAAACTTGGAAACCTGCCAAATCACACGCTCTCTCTTGCGGTTCTTTGGTCTCACAGCCTCCACCTGAGCCTCTCAGATCGTATCTAAGACTGGAGTCATCACCGTCATCCTCATACACACATCCAGGATCGGAGCGCTCTAGGATCTATGACTCAAGGCATCGGCTACCACATTAGCCTTTCCTGGGTGATATAAGATCTCACAGTCATAGTCCTTCACTACATCCAACCATCTCCTCTGTCTCATATTCAGGTTGGGCTGATCCATCAAGTACTTCAGACTCTTATGGTCTGTGTATATGGTACACCGAAAACCATAGAGATAGTGGCGCCAAATTTTGAGGGCGAACACCACTGCCCCTAGCTCCAAATCATGGGTGGGATACCTCGTCTCATGAGGCTTCAGCTGCCTCGACGCATATGCTATCATATGACCCCTCTGCATCAACATTGCACCCATCCCTGAAATACATGCATCACAATAGACTACGAAGTCCTCCACTCTCTTCGGAAGGGATAACACCGGAGCTTCGCACAATCTCTGGCGAAGAGTCTCGAATGATTCTTGCTGCTCCAACCCCCAAACAAAAGTAACACCCTTCCAGTTCAATCTGGTGAGAGGAACCGCAATCTTGGAGAAATCTCTGATAAATCTCCGATAGTAGCTGGCCAATCCCAAAAAACTCCTAATCTCGGATGGGGATTTTGGCACCTCCCATCGCATAACTGCCTCAATCTTGGCTGGATCGACCAATATCCCATTCTGATTGACGAGATGTCCTAGGAACTGGACCTCTTGTAACCAGAAATCACACTTGGAGAATTTTGCATACAACCTCTCCAACCTCAATACCCCAAGAACCTCTCGCAGATGCTCCTCATGCTGCTCTCTGGACCTCGAATACACTAAGATGTCATCAATGAACACGATCACCTACCGGTCCAACATAGGCCTACACACTCGGTTCATGAGATCCATGAACGCTGCCAGTGCGTTGGTGAGCCCGAAAGGCATCACCATAAACTCGTAATGCTTATAACGAGTTCTAAAGGTCGTGTTCTGAATATCCTCATCGGATACTCGCATCTGGTGACATCCATATCGCAAATCAATCTTGGAAAACCAAGATGCCCCTGTAACTGATCAAATAAATCGTCGATCCTCGGAAGTGGATAACGGTTCTTGACCGTCAGCTTGTTCAACTCCCGGTAATCTATACACATCTGGTGTGAACCATCCTTTTTCTTGACAAAAAGGATCGACGCTCCCTACGGCGAGCTACTCGATCTGATAAATCCCTTCCCCAACAGCTCCTGGAGATGTGAGGATAACTCTTTCATCTCTGGTGAAGCAAGGCGATAAGGTGCCTTAGCAATAGGCATCGCGCCCGAAACTAAATCAATTCAGAACTCTGCCTGCCTCTCGGGAGGCACACCTGATAACTCCTCTTGAAAAACATCTGGGAACTCGTACACTATCGGAACCTCAGAGATAGAACTCAGCCTCTCTGAAACAATTTGCGTATCCATCACATACACCAAGAAGCCAATACAACCCTACTGTAACTCTGCCTCGCCCTGGCAGCAGAGCAGAAGGCTGACCCAGATCTAATACCCTCGCCATACACTGTAAGTACTCCCCCACCGGGGTCTCCTATAGTCACCAACTGATGCTCGCAGTCAATCACTTCTCCAAAATGGCTCAACTAATCCATACCCACGATGACACAGAAATCACCCATCACAATTGGTACCAGATCAATTGGAAACCCAACACCAAAAATCTCCACCACACATCCTCAGAACACATCAGTAGCGAAAACTGCATGCTCGTCAGCTATAGAAACCCTCAAAGGTCGACTCAACGCCTCACGTCGGATACTGATGTGACGACTAAAAGCTAAAGAAACGAAGGATCGACTTGCACCCAAGTCAAATAACACTAAAGCAGGTACATAACTCACAAGAAATGTACCTAAATACAACACAGAATAAGCACAATAAATCTTAAAATAAATAAATAAGGAAATACGTACCAGCCACGACATTAGGTGTTGCATGGACCTCCTCCGCTGTCAGCTTAAAACCTCTCCCACGAGCCCTCAGAACCTTGGCCTTCACCGGCCGACTACAGTAGCATGCAAAGAAACATGTGCAGATCCCTGTGCTGATCCCTAAAGAAGCTGGGGGCACTTGACCTTCCGATGGTCGGTCTGGTTGTAGTGGAAGTAAACTGCAAACCCCTTGGGGCAATCCTTCGCCATATGCCCCTATTTGCCAAATTTGTAGCAAATCCCCGCTTGGCACGACCCCTCGTGACTCTTTCCGCACTTTCCACAAGTGCGGCCCTTCTTGCCCCCAGTCCTTGTATCAGCAGGCTTAGCCCACTTCGCTGCCTACTGCGACTGCGCCGACCTCCGGTCTCTCCCCTAAGACTCCGCCTCCTCCCTGGCTTGAGTCTCCAGCTTGATCTCCCTCATCCTGGCATTTTCCTGAAGCTCAGCAAATGTCCGATAAGACGAGTTCGCCACAAACTCTCGAATATCCCTCCCCAGAATGCTCAAATACTGGCTAATGCGTGCATGCTCCATCAACACATGCTTAGGGCAGAACAATGCCCTCTCGTGAAACATTCGTGTAATCTCAATCACCGACTCTGTCTTCTGCTTGAGAGACAGAAAATCTTGGGCCAACCGTTCCCTATCCACCAGGGGAACATACTCATCTCGGAACATCAAAGTAAACCTCTCCCATCTTACTACAGTGTGCTCTGCAGGAATAAAACTGGCCGTCACAAACTTCCACCAGTCCTTCGCTCCCAAGTGAAGCTGGTTCAGCGCGAACCGTACCCTCAAATGCTCTGGGCATGAACAAGTGTAGAAACACCATTCAATATTAGAGATCCATCTTATCGAAACAATCGGATCCTAAGTCCCATCAAACACTGGTGGCTTCGTGATCCTGAACTCCCGGTACATCAACGAGTCACCTCCCTATGGCCTGGCAACAGCGACAGCTGCGGTGGCTACAGCAGCATCCGCCTCAGTAACTGCAGTGTATCGCTCGTCAAACGTCTCAATCAAAGTGGTCTTAATAGACCCAAACATATCTGGAATAGCCTCTCGTATGGTTGCGGCCACCTCGTCGTGAATCATCCTGCGAATCTCATCATCGCTAACTCCACTGCTCTTTGGGGTGTGGCGTGTACCCACCATGATGTCTCTGAAACACAACACAAAATCATCAGAGACTCGATCGATCATGCCACACTCGACCACTCATCCATACTTGCTCCTTAGCATCCTAAGGATTCTTACATGGATTGCATACAGATCGGGTGCTTTCAGTAGTACGGGCCCAATACTACCTTCTACACCTAACCCGTAGTCACCCCAAGTCCTCCTCCTAGGATTCTAATTCACAAGTACTCTATCTCTCACAAATTTCAGATTACTCTCTCAGTAGGCTACTCACATGCTCATCTAAGTATCTCTCCTAGATTACCCCTTAACTCAGAACTCGACACATACTAAGCGAAAATAACAGATAACACTGATCAATAACACCTCCTAGGCTAAGGCATCACAAATCAGGCAACTCTAGCCCTATAATATGAAATAACTAGCCTATTCTCTAGCATGAATTTCTAATATCTCATAAATATCTCATAACACAAATAAGTAAGGGTATTTTGGGAAATTACCGTTCGGGCTCTGAATGATTGTACACACTGCTCCAACTCGTTTTCTCTTAAAACCTTTTCTCATTTTAGAAAAATCATTCCCTTTGATTTTTTTTTCAAATCCTTAGTTTGAGTCCAAACACACCCGAGGGTGTATCCGAATCCCTCAAACCAAGGCTCTGATACCAACTTGTAACACCGTAAATTTTGAAACCAAATTTTCAATTTAAAACACATTTATCTCATTTTCAAAATTCACAAAAGTGCCACAAATATCAATTCATCAAAACACATTTCCAAAACTGTATTTATCACAAAATCCAGGATCCTCTCCACATAACTCTAACTTTGGTGTGTGTACAATCAAGTCGGCGCCTTCCCGTGATCCTGAGAAGTACCTGAAACACATAACACATAACACGGTAAGCACGAATCTTAGTGAGTTCCTTAAAATACCACACATATCACATTAGCCACTTGAGGCTAACTCAATACGACCCTTCGATCAATGTGTCTCAGCGGAGACCCTCCGGTCCCACAACTCAGGTGGACCCTCCGGTCCTAACTCAGTAAGCTCATAACAATAATACTCAGCATAAATCACAAATACATAATGCAGAATATCACAATACACAGGTAAGCACATAAGACATCACGGTTACACAATATACCACTCATGGTAAGTATAGTGAGAAGACTCACCTCACAGGAAATCGACTGATCTTGAACTCAAACCACCGGTCTAGCCTCCGCCTAACACATATGACAATTTTCCCTAATTAATCACGACTCTCAAGAAGCTAAACTAACCCTTCTACAAACTCATAGAAGGTTAAAAGACCATTTTACCCCTCAACGACCTTAATATTCCAAAAATTAACCAAACCCTAAAAGTCAATCGACAGAGAGTACGTTGCGCGTACCAGCTCTCTATGTTGAGCATACTCTGCTGTCATGCATGCGTCAGGGATGCTCGACCCCTACACTGCGCATACTAGGATCACGCCCAACGTGCGTCCCAATTTCACTCTTTCTACTTATTTGGTCTTAATCAGTTAAGACCTTGGCTCATATCACAGATCTAGACTCCCTAATAGATGTTACTCCATAAAGTCAGTGACTTTAAGCCTTTGCATGGATGATATGGTCACAAACACACAAACATCCACTCTCTTATCTCAAAAAGCTCATATCTCATGCATGGCCTGATTCCAACGTCCAAGTCTGGATTGTTATGACACTACACCACTAAAAACACTCAAAGGGGTTGGTCATAGTCTCTGGAGCACAATATCTCATAAAGTCTCCAACTTTTGGGACAAAACCCTAAAATACTTTATATGAAGCCCAAAACGAAAGAGTGAGAAAGCATGAAGTTTTATACCTCTATATGAAGCCCCTAACACAACTATGCTCATATCCAAGGGCCTTGACTCTCACTACTTCTCCTCCAAAGCTTCTTCTTCACTCCAAGAACACACTAAATCACTCAAAGGATCTCAAATGCACTCACAATCTCTATGGACGAAAGGTAAGGGTTTAAGAGGGTTTATTGTTTGAGAATGGTGGCCAAGAATGAGGCCATCATATCCTTTATATAGGGACACACCGTAAATTAGGGTTTTCACTCTAGGCCTAGTACGCCCAGCGTACTAGGTGGCTTCCGCGTCAAAAGCGCACACATGAGTACGTTGAGCGTACACTCACGTACGCCCTGCGTACTCATTCACCACCTTTTCTCAAAAAGGGCTAAAATGGACAAGTACTCAAAAGACCAAGGGTTACAAGGTATACCTGGACTTGGGATGTTACAGATTTACCCTTAAGTTTTAAAAAACGTTCGGATTTACTATTACTTTATTATTATTATTATTATTATTATTATTATTATTATTATTATTATTATTATTATTATTATTATCATTATTATTATTATTATTATTATTATTCTTATTATTATTATTATTATTATTATTATTATTATTATTATGATACTAAATGTATAAAAATATTTTATACATACATTTTTAAATACATCTTGGCCAGGGGGAGAAGGATGACCCAAGTGGTTGTTCAGATGGAGGTTGTGTTGGTGGGAGTTCAAGAAACTTCCAACCGCTGGTTGGCGTCTCCTTTATTATGCATAATAGACTTGTGTTTGAGTCCAGTTTGAGGGCTTCGAAATTCGAAGTATGTCCTGAACATCTGTTGGGTTGCAGTTGGATACAAGTTTCGACTCAAGATGCGTGGAGTTATGATGGCTAGGGTGTGGCATGGCCATGGGTGGTAACCATGGTTGGTTGATATGTTTGTAAGACTGTGATGGGAACGTAGCATTCACCTGGTCGAGGTAAACTATTGTTAGGGATGGTCGAGCGTGAGGGGGAAATAGTTCGTGCCTTGGGCACGTTGGTTAGGATTGTTGAGGAGTATTTCTCTGTTTTGGGTCAAGAACTGTTGGGGTCCGGGGCGGAGTTGGGCATGTATTGCTTTAAATGAGTAGGACTCGTGGGTGAGGCCTATGTGATTATGGTAGTTCAGGTGGGTCCTGGTAGACACCATTGGGTCAAGGTTTTGGATTTTGAGTTATAGGATTGAGTGTGTGGTCGGCGTGTTGGCACATAGGGGTTTGTAGGCAGGGTCGCCTTGTTGTTTGGACTCTTGGGAACCTGGTGGTTGGACCATGTGCGAGACTGGTAGTCTCAGAGATGGTTTGGGGACATTTTATATATCAGTAAAGTGAGGGGTCTTTGGGAATCAAAAGGTTTTGGTGTGAAATGCAAGTGTAGATCTGTGGGGGGAAAACCCTAGTAGGTGGGGGGTACCAAGGTGGTATGCGGGGCGTACTGATGTGAAGGCGGGCACGCGAGGCGTAGTGAGGAGTACGCATAACGTAGTGCAAAGATGGGTCGGGGTGCAAGACCTCGTACGTTGGGCGTACGAGGAAGTACGCGGAGCGTACGAGGGTCAGATGGAAACCCTAATTTTTAGGGATGTACCCTATATAAGCTTAATCTTAGCCCCTTTCCTTCATTCATGAGTCAACCTCCACACTCTAAAAACTCTAAATCGACCTTGTAGTCTATTGGAGGTATTCTTGTGCTATTGGGAGGCTTTGATGCTTATTTTTGCCCTTGGAAAGGAAAGAAGAGAAGTTGGAAGTTGTTTAGCTTGGTGAGAAAGCTTTGGATCCAGAATCATCACCTTGTGGGGGAGCTTTTGAGGCAACAAGTTTGCATCTTGGCGTGTGTATGATTAGATCTCTTCATGGCTAGTTTATTATGATTTTGGTCTTCTTTTTGAAATTATGGATAAGTTAGGTTGTTTAAGGGTTCATCCTTTCAGATCTAAGTTTGTGTTAGTATCCTTGAGCATAAAGGTGCAAGCTTTTATGTGTTTTTATGGAGTCATGCATTCATTAAGTCAACCAATAAGCCCCTTTTAAGCTTAAGAGCTTCTTCTACTCATGTATGAACGTAAAGTTGGCAACTTTACGTGGTATTCCAACTCAAGGAGGTCAGATATGTGGTTTGGAAAGCTTATCTTAACATATTAAGTGAGAATCGAGGTTGGGCTGAATAAGGGTGAGTACACTAGGTGTACAAGCAGGCACATGGAACGTATAAGCCTCCAAGCGAGTACGTTGCGCGTACGTGGATGTACGCCCCATGTAGTCGGTTTGAATGGGCTTTGTGTGTTTGGGCTTCGGTTTAGGCTAGCTTTTGGGATTGGATTGCTTGGGGCTTTGTTGGGTCATCTGTAAACAAGTGTTTAGATTGGGAAAATGTTAATGGGCCTTAGGGTAAGGCCCACATAAGGGTTTGAGCCTAATTTGGAAAATTAGGCCATAAATGGGCTTTGGATGATTATTGGTTGGTGAGCTTTTATAATGAGGAGTTTGGGCTTTAGTATTGGACTAAACTAGATGAGGGTAAATTGGTCTTTTTACCCCATATAAGGATTATTGGATACGGTTTGGAACCTAATTGTTAATTGACTGCTAGTTGTTTGATAACGGAAGGATTTTAGCTGATTAACAGTCTGAGAATTGTTCCTGGGTTCAGTTATCGAGGTGAGTCTTGTCACTATATCCATGGGTCGAAGGCACAAATACTGACCCATTGCGTGGTATGTGGAATTCCAGTTGTCTCTGTGATACTTGCATGAAAGACCATAGGGGTAGCCCATGGTACTTGGATATTAGACCATGGGGGGAGCCCATAACACTTGGATATTCAGTGGCGAACCTTGAACCAAAAACCATGTGGTTCCTTATGTAATGAAACTAAAAAAAATAAAAAGGTAAAAAAAAATACTAATGGTGTCGGGTCGGGCCGTATGCCTTTAAATAGTTAAACATAACTTCAATATTTATAATAAAGTTTTACATTTAAACTGTACTAGGTTTTATACCTTGAAATATATTCATAATTATATTGTTATCGATATTTTCTAAAACACTTTTTTTCAATATACGACATTAAATTATCATTCAAAAATTGAAATATATAAAATATGGGCATGAGGCGGTGACGCCTGATGGACAATGGGATCGATTGATCGATCAGACCGGCGAGAACGGGTGATGAGGTGTCAAACGTTAGGAGATGTTGATCGGTGATCACGTTTCGTGAGTTTAAAAAAAATGAAATTTACTATCGGCTAATGAATAAATTTTAAATGGATTGAAAGTGTGGACTATTTTAAGCGGATTAGAATATAATATATATATATATATATATATATATATATATATATATATATATATATATATATATATATATATTGCCAAAGATTACAAGGTAGGTCCTACAAAAATAATAAGGTAAATCTCCAATTTATATATATATATATATATATATATATATATATATATATATAAAGTTTTACATTTAAACTCTACTAGGTTTTATACCTTGAAATATATTCATAATTATATTGTTATCGATATTTTCTAAAACAATTTTTTTCAATATACGACATTAAATTATCATTCAAAAAATTGAAATATATAAAATATGGGCACGAGGCGGTGATGCCTGGTGGAGGGGAGATGGTGGCCGGTGGCCTAGCCGAACGATGGACAATGGGATCAATTGATCGATCAGGCCAGCGAGAACGGGTGATGAGGTATCAAACGAGATATCGATCGGTGATCACGTTTCGTGAGTTTTAAAAAAATGAATTGTACTATCGGCTAATGAATAAATTTTAAATGGATTGAAAGTGTGGACTATTTTAAGTGGATTAGAATATATAAAATTTAGATTGATATATATATATATATATATATATATATATATATATATATATATATATATATATATATTACACTAAATATTAATATTAAAAAAAATAGGTAGGTCCTAGGACCTACCAACCTTCAACTTACCTATGCCCTTGTGGATATTAGAGCATGGGGAGAGCCCGTGACAATCCAGACAAAGACCATGGGGGAAGCCTTTGGCAACTATATGTATGTTGTATGTTATTACGTGGTTATATATTATGTGATATTTTTGGGGAACTCACTAAGCTTTGTGCTTACGGTTTTCAGTTTATGTTTCAGGTACTTCAGTTTTCAAATGGAAGGGCTCGGGATGATAACAAAGCACACACCGCATGTTTCCGCATTCTGTGAATTACTCTGATTTGATGATGTTTTGCTAAAACTTGTTTACCTTGATTTTATGAGAAATATACGTATTAACGATTTATTAATCTAACAACAAAAAATTTTATCTGATGATTTTTGGGACGGTACAAAAAATGATACACTTAAGTTTAATAAAAGTAAAAAATGAAAAAAATTAGATAATGTGATTAAAAATTATGTAATTAACACAAAAATATCGGTTTATAAACTTTGTCTACCAGCCTTTTGAGACTGGTTTAAGACCGATCTTGCCTCGTAGCCCGAACGATCGAGTCGTTTTTGGAAGCAGTCTTGGAATGGTCATTTTTTTTTCTGTATCATAGTCTTAAACCATTCTTTTTCGATTCAGTCTCATTTTTCTTTCGGATCCGGTCCAAAACAGGTGGAAGCGCTATCGGTTCGGTTTTTTTGGGAGGGAGAAGCTTGATCTATTTATTTGTTTTTTGGCGGTCTTCGTCAACAAGCTCTAGTGACTATATAAACCGAAAACCGAATAAGGGTAATTATATGAACCGAAAACCGAACCAAATAAGCAATACGGGTTCGGTTCAGTTCGGGTATTATTCGATTCGGTTCGGTTCCGGCCCGAATAACCCAAATAACATGTACAAGATGATTAAGGAGTCGAATAACCCAAATAACCCATATAACATTTACAATGTGATTATAAATAGTGTATTTTGTATGACTTTTTTAGCTTATGATAAACACAAATAAAACGGATTAACTATTCTTGATATATAAAATGTAAAATCCAACCACCACATTCTTAAGATATAGTTATTAAGCAACATATTAAACACGAATATCTAAAACACCCAAGAATCTATCTATAAGTATATAAGTTAAACATTAAACATTTCTTGGGTATTTTGGGTAACGATCAATAGAACACAAGACCGAATAAGCAATCGTGCAAGTGGAAAAAAAGAATGTGACTTTTCTTATTCGGTTCGGTCCTTTTGGACCGAATAAGCCCTTATTCGGATAACCCGGACCGAATAACCCGAAAACCGAATAAGCTTTATATAGATACCCAAAAACCGAATCGAATTGTTTATTCGGGTCTAATTTGGTTCGGTTCGGTTCGGTTCGGGTTTTCGGGCCAAATTCTCATCCCTACTCGAGTCTCTCTGGCTTTGTGCAATTCTAAATAGGGATAATGATTTGAAAGGGTAACGAACTTTCGACTTTTGTCACATTTAGTCACTAAACTTTTTTTCGTTATCTATTTGTCATTGAATTATTGAAACTGTTCACATTTTACCCTTATGACCGGCTGTTGCCGGTCATAAGGGTAAAATATGAACAGTTTCAATAGTTCAATGGCAAATAGATAACGAAAAAAAGTTTAGTGACTAAATATGAACAAAATCGAAAGTTTGTTTCCCTCTAAAAAGTTCAATGACTAAATGTGAACAAACTTCCTCTTGTATTATGTTTTAGCAAATTATTTATTTTTGTTAAATTGTAGCAACATTTGTTGATGAAGAAATCTATGAAATAAAAAAAACAAACAAAACCCTAAAAATATATTTAAAAAAAAACAAAAAACCAAAACCGAAATACAATACCAATGGTTTGACATTTTCCAAAATAAAAAATCAAAATTTCCAATCTGATTTTGGTTTTACAAAAAAATGAACCATTCTCACTGATGTGAATTATGACCATTGGTTTGGCATGCGAAATTTGTGACATCCCATGACTATGTAGTTACAACATCGTCGAACTCGTAATTCATAGTAAGGGGTTAGAGTATCATCGCATGAATACGTAGTTACAACATCGCCTAAACTCGTAATTCATCACCTACAGGTTATGGGCCTGTTGGTGTTTCCACTGTGTTGTCTAAAATAGTTCGTGGTCGCCATCTATACTCTGGTAGATGACTACATCGCTACATTGCTGGTTAAGGTTATGGTATCTCTTTTCATCCTACATCACATATTCATCATCATCTATATACCTAATTATCATCACCTTTCTATCATCACATATCTCTCATCATTTTATTTCATCACACACCAACTATTTCATCTACCCATGTTTCATCCGCAACATATTTGTAGATATAAAATAAATATGCCGTTTAAATCTTTTAAAATATGTATAAAATTGTTCATCCAGCATAGACAACAAGTATTCAAATAATATGCACACATAGCACGTAATTTATATAAAATACTTCATATCTATGTGTAAGATGAAAGTAACTATATCTACCATAAAAATCCCATAAATGCTTCCTAACTTCGAACCCCAAGGTTTACTCTACTAAAGCTTCATATTCTCGGCTCTCTGAACCTAGAAGGGTCCAGATCTATCACACCAAAAAGCTCAAGATAGCTCTTCCTCTCACTCTACACACTCAAGCTCGCTAAGGTTCTCACTTATGGGAAAGGTAGTGGCAATTGAAGGCCATAAGTGCCTTTAAATATGGCTCGGGACCAAAGATTTAGGGTTTTTACCAACAGCGCAGACTCGTCGAGTCGCCTCACCGACTTGTCGAGTCCATTCATTAATCCGAGTCATCAGTTGCGACCTTACTCGACGAGTTGAGGCGTCAATTCGCCGAGTCTCTCTTCTTAACTCAAAAGAAAAATACTTAAATTATGATACCTGGAAATCCGGATGTTGCATTTTGTTTTTTTATTTTATAGATTTCTTCATCAACAAATGTTGCTACAATTAAACAAAAATAAATAATTTTGCTAAAACATAATACAATAGGAAGTTTGTTCACATTTAGTCATTGAACTTTTTAGAGGGAAACAAACTTTCGATTTTGTTCACATTTAGTCACTAAACTTTTTTTCGTTATCTATTTGCCACTAAACTATTGAAATTGTTCACATTTTACCCTTATGACCAGTAACAGCCGGTCATAAGGGTAAAATGTGAACAGTTTCAATAGTTCAATGGCAAATAGATAACGAAAAAAAGTTTAGTGACTAAATGTGACAAAAGTCGAAAATTCGTTACCCTTTCAAGTCATTATCCCTTCTAAATATTTCTCTAGGAATATCCCTATTAATAAAATCAAATAGAACGTAATAAAAAAGGTAACATGATGTCATGATCCATAAGAAAAGTTAATAAGGCCGAGTTCCAATCCTCTTTAACATTTTTAATTATGGCATCGGAGCGTATCAAGAGTTGTAAAATGATTAGAATATCCGAATCATTCCGCGAAGCTCCATCTCACCACTTTCATCTTCTCGGATGTTCTTGCAGTCAATATCAAAATTAAGAATTTTATGATTTTCTTCGTGAAAATCCGTCATCATTTTGTGTATAACTCTGTCTTCTTGAATTTTCATCTCACATTTACAACATCTTTTTATTATTCATCGCGCAATCCTCACAAACCCTAACAATCGACAACGTTTACCTAAGTCTTTCTTTCTGAATTCTGGAGTTCGAAAAAATCTCTTTTTCAATTCACATATCCCATGATTTATTCATCATTAGAAAGTTTCCTTTGGTGATCGTATATAACGGTTATATGGTGTTCCAATCTGTCAAACATTGTGATATAGTTTATCCAATTGAGATTTCGAGGGTTTTGTGAATTTTTTTTGGGGCATATTAAATTATGTCACCTGCGGCTCCAATCGAGCCGACGAAGAAGACATTGCCGGAATCGTCGTCGTCGGGAGACTTATCACCGGAGAGAACCGGTTTGGAGAATCATCGCCGTTTTGGAGACCTAAGAGGGGTTCAATGGCGTATAGATTTGGGGATTTTACCTCCTTCTTCCTCTTCCGTTGATGAGTTTCGTCGTGTAATCGCCAATTCCCGTAGAAGGTATCTGTCCTCTCCATACCTCTATATAGACATTTAAGGTGTTGAATCGCATGTTTAATTGATGATTCACGTGTTAATTTTTCCAACTGAGGCTTCTGGTTTATATGAACATCTGATCATATATAGCATCTTTGCTGTTATTCCTGATATTTTATCACGTCCAACATACATCTGGCTTTAACTTGTTAAACTCTACTGTTATTTCATGATTTCTGTGAGGCGTGCTTTTTATTCTTGTAGGATTTTACTGTTTGATAGGGTTTAAGGCAATCTTGTATTACCTTCATATTGTTAAGCTTGAAGTTCTTTTACATCTCCCACATCTTTCTCTGTTTCAAAGATTTCTAGAACTAACATGGGATCTATATTTGCATCTGAGAAGAAGTTAAATGTTGTATTTCCATTTTCCAGATATGCAGCTTTAAGGAGGAGGCTTCTTATCAATCCTCATATTTCCAAAGATGAAAGCAATTTTCGTGATCATGTTATGGACAATCCTCTTTCACAAAACCCTGGTACATTTATTACCTTTTACATAGCATTGATATTGTTTTGAGGTGACATGATTCTATTTTTACATTTACAAAGAATGCATACCATGAAATCTTTGATTGTTTCATGTCAATAGCTCAATGATATTAATGCAGATAGCATGTGGGGTCGCTTTTTTCATAAAGCTGAATTAGAGAAAATGGTTGACCAGGATTTATCAAGGTTGTATCCTGAACATGGTAGCTACTTTCAGACACCTGGTTGCCAAGGTGTATTGAGAAGGATTTTGTTGCTTTGGTGTATTAGACATCCAAACTATGGCTACAGACAAGGTAATATACTAATATACTGTTTTATAATGCTTAAATTCATATTACACTTCAACGACATAAATTTAAAAATGTCAAAGTTAGTTTTCCACTATTTTAAGTCTCTTTGTTGTTTTGTAAACAATGCTACAAAAAGGCAAAAACACACAAAGTTCTTGTTTCAAGGTCTGGTGTTTTGTGTTTATGTATTCTTTTTTAAGCATATAACAAAAAAAAAAAGCCATTGCCTTTTTTGCCATTTACTTGAAAAAGCCACATTAACTTTTTTCTTTTTGCATGGAAGCCTTTTTCATTTTCATTTTTTTTTTCAAAAGAGCCACCGGTTAGTGCTGATGTGGCATTTTCCAAACACAAATTACCTTTAAAACCATTACTTTTTAATGCCACATCACAATATTTCCCCAAAAGGGGCATCAAATTCAGATAAATGGCTAAAAAACAATGACTTTTTTTTGTAAATATGCCTTCTTTGTGGTGCTTAAAGCCTATGTTTAGCGCGTCACAGCTAGCTGATATGCTAGCTTATTTTCGAGCTTTTTTAAGTTGTCAAGCCAAAAAGTAACTTAAAAGCTAGCTTTTCAGGAACTTTTTAATTTTTTTTCCAAATATACCCTTAATTAATTATAAACATCATATTTTTCTAAATGACCTTTTATGTCAATTTTATATCTTTCAGCTAGTTTTTACCAAATGTCATTTTTTATCAGCTAGCTCTTCAGCTAACATGTAGCTTTTCAACTAGCACGTCAAACATAGCCTAAATATATATACTACACTGGAATAACATAATTTTATAGAGATTAAAAACAACTTTTTTTTTTTTTTTTTCCAGGAATGCATGAACTTCTTGCTCCATTATTATACGTCCTTCAAGCCGATTTATCGCGTCTTTCACAAGTCCGAAAACAATACCAAGATTACTTCACAGACAATTTCGATGGCTTATCATTCACCGAATCCGATTTCGAAAAAACCGATGACATCACAACCCAAAACAACCAATCAAAACTCAACAACTTTCATTCCCTCGACCCCAAAATCCAAACAATCATTTCATTTAGCGACGCATATGGAGCCGAGGGCGAATTGGGAATTATCCTCTCCGAAAAATTCATCGAACACGACGCCTACTCTATCTTCGACGCTTTAATGAACGGTGATAAAGGCGCAGTTGCCATGGCAAACTTTTTTTCCCATTCTCAGACCGGAATACCCCCCGTGATCGAAGCCTCATCGCAATTATACCATTTGTTATCAATCGTTGATTTGTCTCTATACACTCATTTAGTTGAGCTAGGAGTTGAACCGCAGTACTTCGCGCTTCGATGGCTACGTGTTCTTTTCGGACGCGAGTTTGCCCTCGAGGACCTTTTGGTCATTTGGGACGAAATTTTCTCCCTCGACAACGCTCGGTTAACTCCTTCGTCGGAATCGGAATTGAATTCCGGGGTTTTGAAATCGATACGCGGCGCGTTCATTTCCGCGCTTGCGGTTTCGATGATTCTTTATTTGCGGTCGTCGCTTCTCGCGACGGAAAACGCGACTTCGTGTTTGCAACGACTGTTGAACTTTCCGGAAGATGTTAATGTTGGGAAGCTTGTGAAAAAAGCTAAATCTTTAATGAATGTCGCGATCGATGCGATTAATTCGGTTCATGGAGGTGGGGCCCGGTTTAAGAGGAGTAAGTCGAGGAGTCACAGTCTCCCGTCTGACCCCGGGGCTGCCCCTCCAGGCAGCCCCGGGGTGCCCGAGAGTTATTGGGAGGAGAAATGGAGAGTTTTGTTGAAAGAAGAAGAAGAACAAAAACAAGCGAATTTACATAAACATGTGAGAAACCGGATTAAAGGGTGGTCAGAGAGAGTCAAGATGCGGTTATCAAGAACCGAATCCGCGAGACTTCTTTCCAAAGTGAGTCAAATCAAAACGGGCCCCACTCAGTCACAGCCACAGTTACAGTCGCCTGTTACAGTTACAAAAGCCATGGCTATGGATGAAAGTCATGAAGCCGCCTCGGTTTTTTCCGATGCGGTTTCTCATATTGACATGGAAGTAAGCAGTGTGGCGTCGAATTCTTCGGTTAATGAAGTGGCTTCACCTTTACCGGTTTCGGACCCGCCTGAAGAGATTTTTAATAAGGAGGGGCAAAGTGACAATTCGCCAAAGTTGGGGGAGAATTTTCGGGAAAGAAGAGTTCTTTCGGGAAAGTTTCCGTGGTCATGGATGTTTGCAAGAAATGGGAATGAGGGTTCTTCGTCTACTTCTGAGCCTGTTTTTGAATTTGATCATTCAAAGAATGGAATGGCTATACCATCATCATCATCATCATCATCATCATCATCATGTACAACTAGCAAACCGGAAGTTGTTGAACAGAGTTTGAAAAATCTTGCTCGATCCATGATTGAAAATATCGAGGTATTTTACTTGTTTTTGTTTTGTTATTCTCTTTGAATATTGTTACATGTTCTCAAGTTACTTTTGCAATCTTTAGGTGATTGAATCTGTTTTCCAGCAAGAAAAAGACCAAAATGACCCTATAGAGAACTTTGTAGGCAGAGGACAATTTAAAGCCATGGGAGCTCTTAAAGAGCTTCGAAAAATTAGCGACATTTTATCACAAATGTAACATGATATTCTTTGTTTCTATACATAGCAAATGCATATATTGTAATTACCATTTTCGAGAGTCCTTAATAAATGAGTTTCTAAGGTTTTTCTCATGGCTACTCTCGTAGGTTAGGTTGAAATTTTTTTCGCATGTAAATGTAAATATATACTTTGTATCATATTATATGTGAAAATCGATTAATTATATATATATAATGTTGTAATAAAGATCATTTTTTTTATTGATTTGGGGGATTTATGGATAATAATGTTACAAACAATATAAAAAGGAAACAAACAATTGGAAGTTTTATAAGAGTCGGATTTTGTCGAAGGCGTGCTTTCCTTCCATTGTGAGTTTAGTTTGCAACTTGAGATATTCGCTATATTTCATTGGGAGATAGCGAGGGAGACACGTGTCATGTTCTAGAAGCCTTGATGATGGGCCCACGGTGGTGTCAAGTGATGGACCGTTGGGGTTCACAAGTGTGATTCTTGTACGTTTATCCTTGACGATTGTTCGATGCAACTTACTTTTGTATTTCCCATTGCTAAATATCTGTTAAGATGTTTGGATTTTTTTTAGTAATCTCAATCTTTTTTTAGAAACAATGTCGTGTTTGTTAGGCTGTGTGCACAACATGAAGATGGTTTTTTACTCATTTAATGTGAATTGGACTAGACTTATGTAATTCGACAAAAACTATATTTTTGTGACATCCATAAAGTTGGACGTTTTGCATAGGATATGAATGTTCTTCTTATCATCACATATATAGCCCAAATTGCTTGTCTTTTTCATGATGTGTAACAAATGCAACCTTATGTTGTGTTTGTTATATGTGACTAAACGAGACAAACTTTTTAGGTATATTTTTGATGAAGATAATGAAAAGAGATTTTGATAGTTTGTCATGTTGCACATTTTTTAATGAAAAAAGTTACATGTTTTCTCACATTGACATATGTCATAGTGTCCAATTCATGCCAAACTTGATATAAGAGAGACTTATCTTATCTTGTTTAGTCATGTCTAGTCACTTCTAGTCATGTCTGATGTAATAAATGGTGTTTTAGTTTCAATTTACCTCCATATGATCTGAATTTAGTATTGCGAATGCATTTGGAACATCACTCATACCAATCCATTTCCCGTTTTGAAGAACTTCAAGACCAGGAACACCATTTTCATAGAGTAGAGTCAAGAGTCCATGATCCGTATGTGGCATTAACCCTCGTTTACCATTGAACTCCATGAGAGAGGGATAATAGTTGATTGCTAACAACTGAAACCCCGAGTCTAAATTTAGTTCTTCGTTCATGTACGATGCTTCAAACCCTAGGCTTTCTGAAACCCCTTTCACCAATTCCATTGCAACCATACGTGTCTTTTTGACATAAATCGATGCAAGTTCACTGTGTTACCCACAAATTAATTACAAAGAAATCAAACAATCCTTTTGCATAAGTAGTCAATGGTTCAAATCTTTAAACAATAGTTTATGGTATTGAGATTTAATTTATGATGGCTATCTAGCAGGGAGTTGTGTATCATATTTCCATCTCATTTGATAATCTTTAGGTAATAGTGGTGAACGCCAACTCAAGAGTTACAAGATGAATAATGTTTCTTTTTATGGGAATAAGTCCTGAAAGATGTTCTTGAATCATTAAATATGTATACCTGAAACCAGGTGGTTTGTGAGGACAATTAAAATCAGGATGAACAATGAGCCGAAGATATTCCCTCCACAACAAGTCTTTGTTTTTGTTGTCGGGATTGAAGCCCGTACTACATCTTATCGGATCCAAAACACCATGAGCTTCAAATTCAAGCTTTTCTTCTGTTGTCATATTGAAAAACTCATTCGACGCGTGCATCATTTCTGCAATCAAAATCTCTGGGATCCCATGATTCACCAACTTACAAAGCCCACAAATACAAATCATTAGAGGTTTAAAAATATACGTGAGTCAGATAACCTATCAAAAAATCCAAAATTTTAATCCAAAAATCTGGATATCCAAATTATGGATACAAATTTGGATGGTAAATTTCCAAAATTTCGGATGTTGGGATTATCTGAAATTTTGAAAAATATATTCTTATTTGCTATTTTCTTGTTTTGTAATTACGTGTCATTCATATAAAAAAATTTAGATATTCGATTTTAAACATCCCTAAAAATCAACATTAAACCCTAAAAAAAAGTAAAGATCTACAATTTGGTGCGTACCATGAAGCATCCCCAATCTTCACAAGCTTTACCAATATCTTGGATGACTTTCGAACGCTCGTGAGCAGTTCCAGACGTGAGTAAGGAGTAGTCGATGACGGGCATCGGATCTTGTGGCTCCAAAGAAGTTGGCGCACCATTGGAAGACATGTATTTGTGATCAAGTGTTACCTTTGTGGTTCTTGTTATGTTATCTTAAATATTGTTTATTGTAATTAAAATAAGATTTGAGACTTCATTTTCTAGCGTGCTTGGTTAGTTTTTGGTTTGTTGCAATGAAGATGTCATTTTATGTACGGTTGACAATGATGTGATCAAGACATGTAGCACTTGTTTATGTAGTTGGTCTTTTGAGGTTGTTGAAGTAGAAAATCATGTAGGGTATTTTACTATTAGTTAGATTAATTCCTATAATTTATTGATAAGGTCAATGATTACTTTTTGGAGTTTTGTTAGAAAACTCTTATTTACGTGCTATAATATATTTTTGCATAAAAAGTTAGTGATTTTATTTATTTATTTATTTATTTTTGCATGATTAAGTTCTTAATTTAATAAAACACTCAAACTAAGCATTTTCTTTCTTTATTTTGACTTGTAAACAGTAATTATTGAGGTTGTATATGGAATTATTTGCAAATTTAAAGTATAAAAATATTTAAAGTTGTTCTTTTTGATATATTACCTAATATTCGAGTGTTTCTATAACTTTGACTTAATCATAAGGAGTAAATTACAGTTTTGGTCTCTATGATTTGGTCAAATTCTCATGTTTCGTCCAAACTTTGCAATGTTGATAGAAACTATACTTGTGGTTTCGGAAACTACACTCGTTGTCCCGGGTCCTGATAAAAAGACAATTTTATCTTTTTCATTTATTTTCATTTTCTTCTACCATTTACAATATTTAACAATATAAAATTAATAAAAAGACAATATCCTTCTATGTGATGAAAACGAAAAATCCATCACCATCTCCATTTGTGATTACATTCTTTGGTCACCCTTATTGGGAAAAGGCGAAGGACCCACCACCATTTTATTGCAATCAGAAGGATTCAAGTCGAGAAGGAGGGAGACGTAGGAACTATTTCTAAGGATGGTAATTAAAATAGGAAAGTAGGTGTTAAAATATGTGAGAAATTAAGGCCTTACATTGGTTGGGAATGGGATACAATCGATAGTCCGATGGTAGAGGTTAGTGGTAAGGTGGTGGAGGAGTAGGGGAAGCTTGAAAAGGGATGATATTTTACTTGGCTAGAATTAAAAATATTTACATGGTTAGAATTATGAAATCCCAAAAACAGTTGACCATATTTATGAATTACAGATGTTTTTTATTGGTAGTGGGGGTGGGTTTATACAGTCAAAAGAGTTGAGGGCACTATTTTTAGTGGTAGTGATGTCAGTGAAATCATTGTAAGTGATTTCTATGTAAGCGTGTGTCGCCGCAAGAAATAATGGTATTAGCGGTGACGCCTATCTTTAGCGACGACAAGTTGTTTCCGTGTTACTTATTGTCGTTAAATGTAGTTGTCGCCGCTAAAAGTTTCGCCACTAATACCTTTGTACTGCGATCTGCGTCAAACGCCATCTGGAAACTTTGATCTACATCTAATCCAAAGGTTGTCGCCGAAAAAAACGTGGTGACTTTTCCCTCCAGGGGTGTTGCCGCTAAAGCCTTCTTGTCGCCGCTAAAACGTTGTCGTCACCGCTATTACTTGTCGCCGCTAAATCCCGATCACGGATAAGCCCCCCACTCACCTATTTTCTGTTCTGCCTCATTTCCTCTTCTGATTTTTTGGTGATTTCCTTCCGACCAACTACGTTTTGATCAATATTATCACCGTCGGCGACCACCATATTGCAGCAGCCATTTAGCGGCGACCACCACAACGCAGGAGCCCATTGCCGGCGACCACCACAACACCCCATTACCGGCGATACCTATTAAGACTCAAAACGAATGAAAAAGGTCCGAATCCTCATTTATTTTCGATTTATCTTCTGTTTTGGTGTTATTCTAATGATTTTAAGGTTCTAATTTAATGATTTAAGGATTGTTGTCGGAAAAATCATGTTTCTGTCAGAATACCTCCACCACCACTCTTCTAAGACAATTACATAACTAGGTTCCTTTATAACATATGTATTTGTGTATTTATATTATGTGTATGTACGTATGTATTTTTATGTGTTTTTATAAGTATGTATAATGTATGTATATGTGTAATGTATGTATAAATGCATGCATTTATGGTGAAAACAAAAAAAATTATGTATGTTTATATATGTGTGTTTGTTTGCCATATGTGTATTTGTATTTGTATGTATAAGTGTATATGTTTATATATGTACATATGTTTTACCATTTATGATTGTAATGTATGTATAAGTGTATTTTAATATGTTAATTTTAATATATAGATGTGTATTATGTACAAGTCTATATGTTATATATATATATATATATATATATATATATATATATATATATATATATATATATATATAAGTGTATGTATATGTATGATCACCTAACTTGTATATTTGTATGCAATTTCGAAAGTATAATGCTATAAAGGAAAGTGTATTTGTATGTATATGTAATGTGTATCTGTATGTATATGTATGTATGTAGTATATGCAATTTGAAAACTATAATGCTATAATGAAAAAAATGAAAAAAAAAAGAAACAAATAAAATGCTATAATGGAAAGTATTATTTTTTATATGTGTATTAGTACGTATAGAGTATATATATATATATATATATATATATATATATATATATATATATATATATAGTTTGTGTATTTGTATGCCATTTGGAAACTATAATGTTATAGATGAAAAAAAAGTAGGATGCTATAATAGAAATTGTATTATTTTTGTATATGCAATATGTGTAATTTTTCTTCATATTGTAATTTTGCAGGCTATATATGGGGTTTAGTTGGGCGATACTTTTCTACGTGATGACGAGTGTTATGGGCCTCAGACATGGAGGTGATGGAGTCGGGGATCCACCACCTCCGGTAGGCTTTGGTCGTGGACAACACGAACATGATGATAAGTCTTATTATGATATATTTATTAGCTATATTATCAATTTATTATAAGCTATCGTGACTAATATTTTTAATTGTATTTTTCAGCTAAGCTTCCTAAAAAATGAAGAGGCCTAGCCAAAAACATCCAGCTATCAAAGTCGGGTAAACAAGGTAAATCCTGTGGATTTGGATTTCGACAGAGAGCTCACATAATCCCCTGTCGGGAACTGTGGTAATTGGTTTACCCGTGAGATTGGGAGGTATATATGGATGAACATCTATTTGAACGTATCTGGTTGGGAAAATGTTTCCCCCACTTTAAGAAATGCTACAATCGTGCATCTAAAGGTAACTTGGATAATATTTTAAGTTTAGTTGTGATTGATATTTAATTAACTAACTTTTGTATTTGTAGAATAAGTTTGATTTGGATAAGGTTAACATGGATCGCGAGCGTTCTCAGTTGTTGCAGAGCATTGATGCGACTTTACAAAGAGTTTATAGAGGCCGAAAAATAAAGTGCATACTTATTTTCAGAATGTCGGGGGGCTTACAGATATACGATAAGGAACAACCACTGACACAGCCACCGCCACAATCACAGGTGACAAAACTATTTAATTTTGCTAATTGTTTCAAATGTTGGTAATTGTTGGTTTAGTGATAGTTTATATTTTTGGTAATTGTTAATTTATGAAAGTACAATGTTATAATGGAAAAAATAAAAAAAGGTACAATGTTATAATGTGTTATATGCAATATGTTTAGTTTGGTAATTGTTAGTTTATGAAAGTACAATGCTATAATGGTATTTTGTAGTTTGGTAATTGTTAGTTATAGTACAATGCTATACTGTGTTATATGCAATATGTGTAATTTGGTAATTGTTAATTTATGAAAGTACAATGCTATAATTTTGTTTTGTAGGTTTGTAATCGTTAGTTTTAGTACAATTCTATAATGTGTTATATGCAATATGTGTAATTTGGTAATTGTTAGTTTATGAAAGTACAATGCTATAATGATATTTTGTAGTTTGGTAATTGTTAGTTGTTGTACAATGCTATATTTTGTACTTAGCATGTATGTTTTGTATATAGAATGTTATAATTTTGGTTTAACTTATAAGACTATGTTGTTTTATTTGTAGTTGGAAATGCTTCAAACAATGTTAAAAGATTCGGCATGTAGTGCCGCACTTGAAGATTGGTTTCGTTCGTTGCCACAACGAAATGAAACCGATGGAAACGAGGAGTGTAAAACTGTCAATTTTACTAAACCACAGGGACCAAATTATTGTTTACTCTATACTTTTATTTTTAGGTACTGAGAAAACATATGAAAATAGATAGGGCTACTCTTATAAAAACTCATTAGGAAAAAAACTGCAAATAGTTATATAGTTTATGTCCCCAAAAGGATCTCACGCTTATAAAAGAAGAATGTGTATCAATCACAATATTTAATATTAAGTACAACCAACGACTTCAGCCATTTCAATGGGTTCTCGATCGTCCACCGCAACTCCCTGCTTTATGAGGATAGGGGAGAGGGCTCATCTTCTGGGCAATATGCTAAAACACTGAAGATTGAAGTAAGTTGTATATCCTTTTGTTAGCCAACTTCTAATTAAAACTCTTATGCCTCGAACATTGAACCTCCCATATAGGAGTTTAGTAAACCCTCGTTAATAGGTCAACCATTTTGAAAGCCAATACCATAAGTGGCAAAACATGTAGATCTAGTTTAATGTGGATGAATTATATGGGTTAGTCAAAACATAACAAAAAGTCACACACATTTAATAAATTGAGTAAACTAAAGAAATCATTATTGTGCTTTCCCAAATCATTTAGGATTACTCCACAAGATTTATTTATTGCAGTTTCATTACTATTGAGTTTTTTTTTTCATTTGATTTAACACCGTTAAGTTTCATTTGTTAAGCTCCTTATGTGCCTTGTACATGAGGGTATTTGGTCATTTCACATATTCTTTCCCTCCTTCTTGAATATAGATGGTACATTTACTTAAAATTAGGGTGTGATAAAACCATACCTAAGCACTAGTCATCTTAGTGAACGTGGATACCTTCATTACCGACCATCTTTATTGTTGCAATATGGAGTATGGAAAGTATATTCTTAGATGTATATGCTAATTATCTTTATGGTTCGTATTATTCTTGTTAGCATTGAATATGTATTTCTAAAGCTCCATTTATTTTCGTTTGGTTTATATAAGAGGATAAGATAACATCTTCACGTTAAATATGCATCATTATGGATGTTCACTCTATGCCTAAGATAAAGCTACAATAATAGTCATGTAAACCATTTTGATGTCAATGATTTTAAGGACTCTTTGGCATATAGCCTTCATACCATGATAAAGACTAAAAAATGATAAAAATGGCCCCTTTTTTACTAAAACTTCTTTACTCCTCATATTGAGTTGGATTGGCCTTATTGCCCTAGACAATGGCTACAATGGCTACAATGTTATCGTTTTGTCTAACTTTGTTGAAAAACATAAGGAAATCCAAGTCTATATATAATAATATCCAACTTCTTATTCTAAGTGTGTTGATGGAGAGTTATACGTTCATGAAAGTGTAAAATTTCAAAACCGGATGGTTTTATGGCCCTTTTGGTGGTGAATGTATTGGTACTTCCGGTAGTCGGTTGTACTTCTATTGGTGACGAGTTTAGTAAAAGGAATGGCGATGCAATCAAGGAAAATTAAGATGTAAGGTTACTTTGGTTTGGTACTCTTGTTGGAAATTAGATGATCTTTTAGACTTTGTTGATGTCTTTTAATATGTATGTTAAGTTGACAATGGTTTAGGGAAGCTATTATTGCCCATATCTTATGGTTGTGTATCTTGAAATGACAATACATGGTGTTTATAAGAGAAAATAGAATACATGAGGCATCGAGAATCATGGGACGTTTGGTATAGAGAAATGAAATTGTACCAGAGAATGGAAATGCATAAAAAGAGAATTAATCCGTGGAAACAGAATTGATTACAATGTATGATAAAATTAAGAATCCACTAGAGAAATGTTTACGAGAATCATTTCTCTTGTTTAGTTGTATTAATCAATTAAATGGAAATGAGTATTTTTACATTGTTTATTCATTTTCAAACATCATTTTTTTAATAAAAATGCATTATGATGTACATCTTAATTTGTCGAAATATGCATCTTTTATGTTTATAATTTTTCATTTTAATATTACTAGTTACCAAATAGTTTATTTTATTGTCAATTAATGTTATTTTATGTACATCTTGTATTGAAAAACATATTTATAATATAAACGAATAGGTTACAAATAGACCCAAATATTAGGAAATATGAAAATCATACTATTCAAAAACTATGTCCAATATAGTATGTGCAAAAAGTTAGAGATTCAATATTCGTAACAACTAAAACAAACATAACTATGCCCAATATAAGATCTACAAAATGGCAAATTCAATATTTGTAACAACTAAAAAAACATAACTTAAAATAGCTTAATCATGATATTGAGCCATCAACAACCATTCCCATGTAACAAATATTTTCTTCTTCCGTCATCTTAAAAAAATGGTCGGCCAAGAAATTGATCTTAGTTAAATATGCCAATTGCCTTAATTCGTTGTTTGACATTAATATGTGGCATGTGTGGTATATCTTCGATAACTTTATGTATAATATAACATGCTTCCTTATTTTCTTGTATTCCTATATTGTATATTGTTTTAGTAAGTTTATTACCAACCTCCTTGAAAGTCTCATTCATTTATTTCGTTGCTTCTATATAATACCTTTCGGCATCATTAGTTTAGACCTTTTATGTTTACTATTGTCACTAGCAGTTTGTTCTTTCTTTTAAACAATATCTTCCAACCCTTCCACATAAATATATGAGTCTATTTGTGTCTCTTCAGTCACATCTTTTTCTCCAAGATCAATAGCTCCATTACTAGTAGGTCTATCCTTACCGGAGATTTTACACAGGTTATCAAACTGAGGAAATGGTTTATTGTGAAAATATACAAAAACTTTATGACTCTACAAGAAAGGAATAAAATTAATGGGTTTCTATTCATTTACAAGATGTTTTAATGATGCTAAAAATAGTATATACATAATCATTATAGTAACTTTATTGCAGTAACATAACATTTAGGGAACGTACACAACAATTCTTATCCATACACAACAATTGAGGCTTTAAAATGTTGTATTGTACAACTATATAATGTATAAATTGTTGTGTATGGCAAAAAACTGTTGTGTACAAATCACTTCCCTAACATTTAACTGTATCCCAACTGAATCCACCTGTGTTGTTTCATATATAATGTCGCGCACGATGTTGAAATAATTTTTCCATGTCTTCATCATCAATTTAATATGAGGTTTTGCTTTCAAACTTGAGTTAAGAAGACTTACATCTAGTAATTGTTGCAATGCCTTCAAATAACAAAGTTTGAATCCGTTGTAGACACCATCATACTTTCCAGATATATTTAACTCCAACAGTGCATCAATCAACTTTCCATTTTTGTTTTTATGAGGGGTGACAAACAACCACCAACGTACGTTCTGAATACATGTAACTCTAACTTTCTGTCTTCAAATAATCGGGTTTGAATACATTGTTGGCACCAAACACCCCCTCAGAATAACAAAAGCAGAAACTTAATTGATGTATTTTTGGAGTTACATGTATCTGTAATGTATGGTGGTGCTGACAACATATTCAAACCCGATTATTTGAAGGCGATGCAAACATTACTAGATGTAAGTCTTCCTAACTCGGGTTTAAAAGTAGAACCTCATATTAAATTGAGGATGAAGACGTGGTAAAACCATTTCAACATCATGCACGACATGGTATATAAAACAAAACAAGGGGATTCGGTTGGGATACAGTGAAATGTTGTGTTACTACTACAAAGGTACTATAATGATTATGTTTTTAGTATTTTTAGCGACATTAAAACACCTTGTAAATAAATAGTAACCCATTAGTTCCTTTCTTATAGAGTTATAAAGTTGTTGCATGTTTTTGCTATAAACCATTTCCCCAATCGATAACCTGTGTAAAATCTTCGGTAAGGATATAGCTATTGGTAATGAAGCTATTGATCTTGGACAAAAATATGTGATTAAAGAGACACAAAGAAACTCACATATTGATGTGGAAGGGTTGGAAAGTATCGTTGAAGAGACACAACAAACTACTAGTGTTAATAGTAAATGTACTAGACCTAAAATTGATGATGCTGAAAGCTATTATAAGTTAACAAGGAAAGATATGAATAAGACTTTCAAGGAGGTTAGTGATAAACTTACTAAAACAACATACAATATAGGAAGGCAAGAAAATAAGGAAACATGTGATATGATGGATAAACTTATCGAAAATATACAACACATGCCAAATATTAATGTCAAACAACGCATTAACGCGATTGACCTATTTAGCAAAGATCAATGGCACGCCCGATCATTTTTTAAGATGACGGAAGAAGAAAAGATTTGTTACATGGAAATGATTGCTAATGGCTAAATATTATGATTATGTTATTTTAAATTGTGGTTTTTAGTTGTTACGACTTACGACAATTGAATTTGATTTTTTGCACAACCTATATTGGACATAGTTTTTAAATAGTATGATTTTCATATTTCTTTATGTTTGGATCTATTTGTAACTTATTCGTTTATATTAGAAATATGTTTTCCAGTACAAGGTGTATATAAAATTATAATAGACAATAAAATAAACTATTTGGTAACAAATGATATTAAAATGAACATTTATAAACATAAAATTTGATAAATTAAGATGTACATATTAATGTATTTTTATAAAAACAATGTCATTTGAAAATGAATAAACAAAGTAGAAAAAACTTATTTCATTTCCTTGCTTATTACAACCAAACAAGAGAAATAATTCTCATAAATATTTCTCTAGTGAATGCTTAATTCTACTAAACAGTGAAATTAATTCTCTTTTCTAAGCTTAATTCTATTTCTTTGCATTTCTATTATGTGCTGCAATTCCATTTCCATGTACCAAACATTCCCATAGAGTTTGGTGTTTAAATCACTAGAAAGGATTTCGAAATGTATCAATCTTCATCTATGCTCTTTATTTTGGGATTTTTAAGTTTTAAAATCTTCTTAGAATCTAAATTTATTTTGAACCATGTTATTACTAAATTTTAAATGATAGTTTCATGTTTAGAGTCCATAATCTAGCATCAAAATATCATTTCCAATCTTGATCCTCCGTTTTAATGACTTTAAAGATTTTCCAAGCCCTAGATGGAGAATCTATATGTTCATTCATTATATATATTTAGTTTGGTTAATGACGTAATCTGGAATCATAGTTAATGTTCTCATTATACTTATGACTTCAATCTATGAAACCGCTAACTCCATTTTTGATAATCTAGATTTTTCAAATTGCATTGAAGCTTCAAAGGAGTACTTAACTTGTAATTTGATTTGAATTGGTTTCTGATCCACTGAAACTTCAATTTCTATCACATATCAAGTCCAACTAATCAATTAGAATCATATCATAAGGTAATGAAGAGACATTAGATATCAAGATCATGATTTGAAGCTAATATAATTTATGTTGGGAATTACTTAAAGTTTTGAAACATGAATCCCCTAGACCTTCATTTTAGTTGTAAGTGTTGGAAGTATACACATGGTCACAACAACTTCGTAACAAGGTTTTAAAAATCGGTTGAGGCGTACGCCTCAAGGCGCGCCTAGAATCAAAGTGGTCAAAAAACAAATAAAATATGTCGCCTCTTAAGGTTAGAATGGGACGTACGCCTCACTCTAGTGATGCGGCAAAAATAGGGTGTTTTGAATCGAAGCGTATGAGGTGTACATAGTTTTTATTTTCATTTTTTCTTTGAGTTTGACCATATATAACATTAGAAATCACGAGACATCTTTATTTGACCTATTTTCTTCTGGCCGTTGTTTACTCTTCCTTATTTTCTCATTTCTTATTTCCACCCTGTTAACAAAATCGAACCTTTTCTTCAATTCGGGGTTTATAAGAAGTTCTTCTACACTTTTGCACTAAAAGATGAAGTTGTTGATCACTCTTCCCGTTGCTTACTTATTCACTTGTTGACTTGCTTCAAATCAAAGGTAAGACAAGTTATACACTTATCCTTATACTGTTGTATACTTATACTTATATACTTATGCACTTATCAGTATGTTTTTAGTAAAATGTCATGTGTGTGTATTTCGTTTACACTTTACGGTATGTTTTTTCTCCATGTAATGTTTTTGTTTTCTCACTTCACTTCATATTATTTGTTAAGTTATTAGACTTAGAATGGCTTCTAAAGGAGCACGAAAAGATCCAGCATGGAGACATAGTGAAGAGATAGAAGTACCTAGAGAGGGTGGCAAAAAAATCTATAAATAACTCAAGTGTAAATTTTATCGCAAGGTCATCAAAAGGGGAACATGGGTGGAGGAGGTGGGGGGGGGGGGGGGGGTAAAATGAATGAAGGAACATCTTGTTGGAACACACAAATATGTTACACCTTGTGTAAACATCCCCAACGAATTAAAGTAATAAATAAAACAATATCTAAAAGCATTTCAAGATATGAAATTCGCTAATCAACACAATTTTAAGGAAAATGTGGGGTATGGATCATACTATATAGGCAATAACAATACTAATGGTGCTACACGTGCAAATTTGTGTCCCAGTGTTAGCACCAGGGGTATTATAGTAATCTAATGTTTTTTTCTCACTTCACTTCAGATTATTTGTAAAGTTATTAGACTTAGAATGGCTTCTAAAGGAGCACGAAAAGATCCAGCATGTAGACATAGTGAAGAGATAGAAGTACCTAGAGAGGGTGGCAAAAAAAATCTATAAATAACTCAAGTGTAAATTTTATAGCAAGGTCATCAAAAAGGGTAGGGGTGGGGGAGGGGGGGGGGGGGGGCGTAAAACGAATGAAGGAACATCTTGCTGGAACACACAAAGATGCTACATCTTGTGTAAACGTGCCCAATGAAGTAAAGGAATAAATACAAAAATATCTAAAAGCATTTCAAGATATGAAATTCGCTAATCAACATAATTTTAAGGAAAATGTGGGGTGTGGATCATACTATATAAGCAATACAATATTGATGGTACTACAGGTTAAAATTCTTGTCCTAGTGTTTGCACTAGGGGTGTTAGAGGCCCAATAGACCGATATATGGAGATTTCGATTGATGATGAGCAAGGGACATTATTGGTTGCGAAGATGACACCAACAAAGGATAAAGAACACCACAATAGAGTTTGCTTGGATATTGGGTGATGATTTTATGAGAATAGGATGTTATTTAATATTGCATCAAGTCTGGCATTTGTAAATATGGTGCGTTCAATTGGTAATTATGGTCGTGACTTAAAAGCTCCTTCATCACACGGGTTTAGGACTTGGATTTTAAACGAAGAAGTCAAAACAAGCACTACATTTGTAGATGACATAATAGCTACTTGGAAGCAAACAAGGGCTTCTTTGTTATCAGATGGTTGGTCTAATATAAGAAACAAAAGCCTCATAAACTTTCCTGACAACAATCAATATGGTATAATGTTTTTGAAAACTGTTGACGCATTTGATTGCATAAAAAATGCACAGAAGTTGTTTGAGTTACTTGATGATGTTATTGAGGAAAGCGGTGAAGATATTGTCATTCATGTGATCACAGATAATCCAAGTGCATACAAAGTCGTTGGTACCTTGTTGATGGAGAAGTGAAAACATTTATATTAGATTCCGTGTGCTGCCAATTGCATCGATTCGATGCTTGAGAAGATTGGGGGTTGCCAAAAAACAAAAATCCTTTACTTAAAACCAAAAAAGTAAGAAATTTTATTCATAACCATCACTGGGTTTTGATCTTAGCAAGAAAGTTTGCAAAGAAAAATCTTCTTCAACTTGCTTCTATCCGATTTGCAGATACAATTTTGACATTAGAAAGCATGTACGAGTTAAAACAACCATTACAACAAATGTTCGTTTCAAGTGAGTGGTCAAATTCTGCTTGAGCCAAAAAGTCGGATGGAATAGCTGTCAAGAAGATTGTCATGGATGAATTGTATTTTTGGCCTAACGTGGTTTATTCAATTAAAACCACAAGACTCTGGTCCATGTTTTAAGACTTGTTGATGGTGAATAGAATCAACAATGCCTATATTTATGGTGCAATTGATGAATGCAAGGAAAAATTGCCAAAAATTTTGATGGGGATGTGGTTTCTTAGAAGGAAATATAGGACATTATTGATGAAAAATAAGAGAATCAAATGCATCATGACTTGTATGAAGCGACTTATTTCTTGAATATGCGCTATAAGTGGAGTCCCAATGTTTCCTGACATCCTGAGATAAAAATAGAGTTGTATAGGAGCATGGAAAGACTCTTGGGTCGAGAGACTAGTGAAAAAGTTGATTCACAACTCGATGACTTTAAGTACAAGAGAGGGTTATTTGAATATAATGCTTCTTTGACATCATACCTTAAACGGCCTCCTGGTATATACTAAATTATAATTAAACATACATTTTTTCATTATTATTAGATAATATACTAATTTATTTTCTCGTAGTTGAATGGAGAGATAAATTTGGAGAGAGTATGCTCGAATTCATGATGTTTTCAAGAAAAATATTGGGTCTAACTTGTTCTGCTTCAACTTGCGAACGGAATTGGAGTACTTTTAATCAAGTACATACAAAGCGAAGGAACCGGTTGAGTACGAGTAAATGAATAGGTTGGTGTACATTATGTACAAAAAGAAATTGAAGTAAAAGTTAGTCTTAAAGAAAAAGCTAGGAGAAGGTGATGATTCCTTACTTTTTGAGGAAGTGACTTCTGACGATGAATGGTTAGCCGACCCAAGTGACGAAGACAATGAAAGTGGTGGAGAAGTTGTAACAGGTGAAGAAATTGCAACAAAAGTTGGAACAAGTGCCAGTTTTAGATCAAAGAGGAGGAAGTTTGTTGAACTCAATTACCAATACTTATCACATATTTTCACAAAATATTTACAAAACACATACATTCCTATAACATATTGTTGGTACCAGTCACTTTTGTTCCTGCGTAGGAGAGCCACCCCTTACTCCCCAACTTGGAATAAGAGATAAGAGCATAACTTCCCCGCACTTGAGAGAAAGCTACACTATGTTCACCTTGTCCACTCTATGGAAAACACATATAGATAGGTAATGCTAACATCATAGACAACTTAGTGCAAACTCACATGAAACACACACAGATTGGACAACACTATTGGCACAAACTAGATAAACTTCAACCTCTCTAAAAACCTACATAGCATGCGGATAATTCATATTTAGATTGTCTTTCAAAGCATCAACGTGTTGAACAACACTAGGGTCAAATTTGCAGCAACGTGTTGAATAGTCTTATGACAATGTTGTATAAAGCTGAGTGAACTACCCACTTAGGATTAGGATCAACCTAAGAAATCTAAAGAGAAAGGTAATAGACATTCATACATTTCCAACGATATGAAGCTCGTCTTATAATGACTCCTAGGGGGTTCTTTATTATTTTTAGAAGTTTGGTTTACTTTTATAATATTTAAGCACTAGGTGTGAGACCCATGTATTACATGGGTTTATTTAAAAAAAATTAAATATAAAATTTTAACAATTTGAAAAGTTTGAATTTATAAGAAAAATGAGGAATCTTTTGAATTATTAAAATTAAAGAGACTTTAATATATTAGATACATTACATATATAAACCATTTCTAATAAATACCTTACATATATATTACCTAATATATTAAATATAGAATTTTAATTTAATAAAATGAAAAATACAATAAAATGATAAGTGGAAAATAAAAAATTTAAAAATGTTAGAAAATGTCATGTGTCCAAATGAATGAGAAGAGGACATGTGGCAAAAAAACCTTCATTTATTATCATAGATTAATGTTGTTAAGTCATTTTTCTCTCTTATTATGCTCTTAATGAGAAAGCTTCAACAACTTTGTAACTTTTAGTGGGTTAAAATGTCACATAATATGTCATTAAGATGCGTGAACTATAACGAGTTAATGGCTTAATAGCTTGGCTTAATAAGGCATAACAACATGACAGATTTAACATAAAAAAAAACATAACTTTTACACTAGGGTTAAAGACTTTAGGGCTGAAACACTAGGTACACACCCACCCATAGCCAGCCCACGATGGACTGTGGTAGTGTAACAGTGAGCACCGGCAGTCAAGGCTTCTGGTGACGGTGGTGGCGATAATTGGTGGCAAACGGTGGATAGATCCCAAACACATACACGCATACTTAAAATTAATCTAGGGGAACAAGAGGCCGGAAGGAACACACCACATACCACCCTAGCATGGTGGCCCTGTGGCGGCAGCATGGCAGTTTTCTGGCAGTGATGGCTGCCGGCGTTGGTGTACTGTGGCAGAAAAGAAAAGGAAGAAAAAGAGAAGAGGATAAGAAAGGGGTATACCTACCCCACCGCAACGTTTCACACCTGCCTCCTCCCTCTTTTCCGGCAGCAACACCGGCGGCGACCTCCTCCTTCTTCACCGGCAGCCTAACTTTCTCTCGGTGGTACTTCCTAGGCCGCAAGTCTCAATAGGAAAGAAATTAGGGTTGGGCTTATTAACCTTATAACTATATATATGTTTTATATTTAACCGTAGGCTGCAAACAAATCACATCCAAAATAATTCCCGTTGCTATTCCATGCTTAAGATCCGAACTTTCATTTTAGCCACTCCACTTTACCATAATGACCGATTTAGTCCATCAAAACAATTTCTTGACAGTTTCAGATTTTAACTTTGACACTTTCAGCTTTTTTTTTTTTTTTTTTTTTTTTTTTTTTTTTTTTTTTTTTTTTAATCTGCTAATAGTAATAACAATAATAACAACAATTATTATTATTATTATTATTATTATTATTATATTTTCTTTTTATTTCTTTTTTCTTTTATCTTTTTACGAACAGTAGGAAACAGAAAACATGCATTACAATCTTTCTTCCTATGTGTTTTAGTTGCAAATGGTTTATGACTTCTTCGGTTTGTTTTATGTAGGGATGAGCGTTGGAACCGGAACTGGTATTGCAATATATTAAGAACTGGTAAACCGGACATGGGCGGATCTATAATAGATCCTGGGGTATCTCGGGATACCCCTGAAAAAAATTTCGGTACTGTAAATTTTTTAGGAAATTTTCATTTTATGTAGTGTATTTATACATAATATTAATATTTTAGCAAAATAATTGTAACACTCGTGTTTCTAGCCTAGGCATTTATATTGAGTTGAAAGTCTAGGTTAACCTTTGTAACTCATTTTGAAGAAATGAAAAGGAGTTATGTGAATATTATGTGAATTATGTGTTTTATGCTTAATTATTAGGGCTTAATTAATTAAGAATAAAAATAAGCGTCAAAATTAAAGTGTGAGATAAGCCCGGTATCTTTACATAAAGTTGTAGTGGTCGAAACAAAGGTTTCGGGGATATAAAGAATACCAAAATCCGAGTTATAACGAAGAAGTTATGACTTGTCGAAGTTTCGCGACAAAACCGGCACGGTGCTGAATGTCGTAAAAAGTGAGTTTTTGATAATCTACTTTTTTATCCTTAGTAATCTAATCGAAATTCGTAGTATTCGTTAAACCGAGAAGTTCGATAAAAAGAACGCCCAAATCTGACTTCGTATGAGGAAGTTATGATTTTTCGAAGTTTCAGCGTAGCAGTAGACAACTAAAAACTCGAATTTTAGATCGAGCGATTTTTAGCCGACACAACTTAAACGAGAATTGAAGGTCTCGTCATTAGGAGCACAACGGTAAAAAGTCTAACGAAAACGGACGTCGGATGAAGAAGTTATGAATTTTTAACGGATTTCGTGTCCCGGTCTGTTAAAAATAATAATATAAAATTTAAAGTCAAAATTAGCCGACGAAGTCTAAAAGGAAGTTGTAGATCGTAATTTTAGCTACGCGTGCATATAAAGAACGTCAAAAACGGAGCTCGTATGCGAAAGTTATGGATTTTAGAAGTTTTGGCGCGAAAACCGAGAAATTTCGCATAGTCACAATTGCCACGTCACCCTGGCTTAGAAAGTGACACGTGTCCTGTTGAGTCACCTGGCTGCTGAGTCATTAGGCTGCTGAGTCACCGAGGCTGCTGAGTCATGCGAGCCACGTGTCCTCTTCTGATTCGACCGAGGAGGAGGCCCAATCCGAAGCAGCCAGCTCCCCAGCCGAAGCCTCGCATAGCCTAGCTCCGAGCCTCGCACGTGCGCCAGTAAGCCGCGGTCCACTTAGAAGTCGCTAGCGAGCCCTCGCAGGTGCGAGCCATGTGCGAGCCATGCTAGCCTTCTCAGCCGTTGGATCAGAAGCTTCTCAGCCGTCCGATCAGAAGCTTCCCCCTATAAATAGAAGGCTGCGAGCCTTCTCGGATATTTTTAAGAAATTGCCACTTTTAGCCCCTTTCTCCATATTTTCTTCATTTGAACATCCCGCAAAGCCCCGGTATCGATTGTAAAGCCCGGAATACCCCACGAAGTGCCCGAGAAGCCCGGAAAATTTATTTTTTCGGTTTCGAAGCCCGACTTTTGTAGAGCCCGGTTTCTCAATAAAACTCTCGGTTTTATTAGAAACGAACATTTTAGGAAACGAATTGCTGCCCGATTTTCACCAAAATACGTGAGTGTGTAGTTACTTTCAATTTACACATAGATATGAAGTATTTACCTTGAAATACGTGTTATGTGTAAATATGCTAATTGTTTATTCGAGGTGACTGTTGAATTGATGTTTTATACAAGTTTTAAACTGTATATGCTTTTTATCTACTAAATATGTTGGGTAGAACATGGGTAGATGAAATAGTTGATGTGTGTTAAAATGGTGAGAGGCCTCGATGTTGATGTTGTTGTTGTTGTTGTTGTTGTAGTCATCTAGCGAAGTATAGATGACGACCACGGACTTTCTAGATAGTCCAGTGGAACACTAGCAGGTTTGCAACTTGTAGGTGTTGATGAATTAAATGTTCATTGGCGTACTTCATCCCCCTCATGGTTGCCTTAAGGACATGTATGGCTGAGGAAACCCCTTAGCAGTAGTGTCCATCCCGATGATAATCCTTAGGCTAGGTCCCTTGTGATAGGTGTTTAGGGACGTAAAGTGAGGACAACGGGAATGGGTAATCAGGGTTATTGTTGATTGGTGAACTTAATAAGTATATTATTATTGTGGGTTGAAAACCCTATATGCTCACCAGGCTCCCAAGCCTGACCCACTCAGTTTTATGATTACAGGTAGTGGACCCCGAGCATAGTCGGAGGATGACGAGAGATTTTTGGATTATAGGCCAGTAGTTGTAAATAACTGTTGAAAGGCTTATAATGTCTTGTTTATGCTTTTGATCTGTATCGGAACATGACATCCCGAGGTTTTGATATATATGGAAAATATATACCTTCTTAATGAAGGATTTTGATAAACTTTTATCATATATTGTTTGGGGACCAATTCCGCAATATCTTATAAAAAGATTTCTCTTATTTTATTTTAAAAAGCATAAATTAAATCGGTCTTTTCTAGCCGAGAAATATGGGGATTTCACAGTTGGTATCCGAGCATTAGTTTAAGCGAATTAAGAAATTGTAGAATTTCTCGACTTGAACTTAGAATGCTAAGTGATGATTGTGAGATGAGTGTCTACCATATTTTAGACACGAGCACTAGTTTATTTTAGGGAAGATGCCTAAAATGCCCTTATGTGCTAAATGCTATGTGTTTGCCATGTGTGCCATTATTTGTTCGGATCTATGGTCTGTTGCCGACCGGATCTGGAAACCTTATGTGTGTAGGATTCTAAGCGTATGAATACGAGATTAGAACTAACATGTAAACGTTTCGGAGTGATAAGGGAATTGACATGTCTAACAAGGATAAAGACCTAAATTTCGCCTTATTTGGTATATAGATTGTAATGGCAAGAACTCGGAGTGGAGCTGGAAATGCAAACAGAAACCAACAACCTCAACCTCCAGTGGTGGAACAGGTGCCTATAGTAGGAGCTGCACCCAAACCCATCACCATGGCTGGAGTACGAACTATGATTCAGGCCATGTTGGCTGAACAGAGGGAGGAATTGAGGCAAATGTTGCTGAACGAAAGGGATGAACCTTCAGTTCATGTTGAACAACGTGAACTAAATGACGATTGATCTGAAGAAGGGAACAATAGCAGATCGGTTGGTCATAGTGAACCGCTTGTGGTTGGGAGGAATAACCACGAGGGTGAAGTGGAGAGAAATGGGTGCAAGTATAAGGACTTTATGACTTGCAAGCCATCGACCTTCAATGGAAAAGAAGATCCTATCGGAGTAATGGACTGGATCTCGGAAATGGAGTTGGCTTTCATGACTTGTGATTGCCAAGGCAAGTTACAAACTACGTTTGTAGTACGTCTGTTCAAGGGTAGTGCTGCCCGTTGGTGGAACACTTTGGGGAAAACCCTAAGCCCTAACGAGCCACTGCAATTAACTTGGGCAGAGTTCTTGGTGCATGTTGGGTAGCAGATTTGTTTTGTATTGCGTCATTGGGCTCGGTTAATAGTCCAAGTTTTGTACTCCGGTTTGGGCCTGTCCAACCCTGAGCTGATAGGGTTTAGTATATAATAATGTGCTTGCATGCATATTAGGTTAACGATTTTAGAACGATTGATAGGAGTTACGATAGCTTTACAGATTTTCTTCATCGTTCTTGTAAACCCTAAATCCTCTACAGTAGAAGTTCTTTATCGAGCTCTTCTGAGGATTATTTATTAATCATTCGACATCTTCGATCCATTATTGTGTTCTTGCTGTTTACTCGTTTATTTCTTTACCTGTTTTATAGATCTAATCGATCTTCAAGTTAGTTTTCTACTTATCAATTGGTATCAGAGCAGGAGGCTGTGTAATCGATACACTTCTTTTCTGTGAAAAAGGTTTCGATTAGGGTTATTCCGCATTTATTGATATTTATTGAGCCGTCATCTCATAATTGACGTATCTCGATATTTATTGTTTTGCCCTAATTTGATATATTACAAGTCTGATTTTTGAACAGGTTATTCGATCAATTATGGACGAGTCGCAATCCAATCCTATTAATATTTCAAACAACATCGGATCAACAACGAAGATTCCCATCCTGTACACCCATGATTATGAAGTCTGGGCGCATCACTTTGAAGATTATGTTATAGGATTTGAGGATAATGCATACCTCATCTGGGAAGCATTCGTTTCTGGACCCTTTTCTCATTCAGCAACTTCAAGGATTATTAAAACTCAAAAGGAGTATAATGATCTTCTGAAAGATGTTAAAGATATTGCGCAAGACGAAAAAGATAAATTTCAGTGAAATATCAAAGCGTTAAGATTGATCAGATTCGCCCTTCAGTCCGATACTTTCAGGCTGGTGAGCTCATGCACGACGGCAAAAGAAATATGGGACAGGTTACGTGAATTGTACTCTACAGATGAAGATCTTGAACACTCCATTCAAACCTTACTCTTGTCTGAGTTTGGTGAATTCAATCAAGGAGCCGAAGAAACTGTGACTCAAACGTTCGATCGCTTCAATCATCTTCTTAGCAAGATGATCAAACATGACATCGAAAGGAAGCTTATTGAGCAGAACATTACATTTTTGAACGGTCTCAGATCAGAGTGGAGAGCAGTTGTGTCCACAGTTAAAGCCCACGGGCAATTTAAATCATATTCTTTGGCGAAACTGGTGGGCATTCTAAAATCTCAAGAAAAGATCGTGCTACAGGAGAAAAGTGTGGTTTCAAGCCTAGGTTCGTTGGCCCTCCTGTCCAAAAGCAAAGCGGTGATAGAGGACGAAGACATCAACTTGGATGACTATGACCTCACTTCTGAGGACTTTGCTATGATGGTGTCGAACCCCAAGAGGTTCATCAAAAAGAGATTCCCCACTAACAAGAACCGAAACTGGCAGGGTAGTTATAGCTCGGATAAGGTCAAAGAAGAACCGAAGGCTGAAGAATCAAAAAAGGATTCGAAGGCTGAAGGAGATTCCGGAGTAAGCTGCTACTATTGTGGAGGAAAGAACCACTATGCAAAGGATTGTGTCCTCAAAAAGATGGCAGAGAAGGATGAGGAAAAGGATGAAGAAGATTTGCTGCAGAAAAAGCTAGATGAGATCAGAAAGAAGAAATCTACTGCTAACCCTTCTATGAATGCGTTACTTGTGTAGGGTTCGGTAGCTGATGACGAGTTCGGAGGCGTGGAGGTCTGGTCAACCGACTCTGAAGATGATGAAGTGAGGAAGCCTTTTCATGGAAAGTCTTATGTGGCGAAAGAAGAAAGTAGTGGAGGAAGATGCTTGATGGTATCCGACGTATCTCAGATGAGGGGATACAATACTGATGGTGGGAATGATGACACGAAGGAGCAACAGAACTTGTGCTTTACAGCCAAACCGCTCAGCGTGCAGTTCAACGAGCTCGATGAACTGATTAAGAAGGTACAATCAGTTTTTGTCTCATTTAAAGTCCCACAATGCTCATATGAAAAAGAATTAAAAAGTGTTAATTCAAGAATCTCTCATCTAGATAGTAGTTTAACTCAAACTCGAGTCACCAATTCTAACCTAACTGACCAATTAAGCAGGGTGTCTTCGAAGAGTGAGGAACGCCACATGTGGATAGAACTGAAGGAGTCGGAGTTAATCAAAACAAAAGATGAAAACATTTATTTACAAAGAGACAATTTAAAGCTTTTGAAATAGCGAAATGTTTTTTTGTCTGATTGCTAAACGTCTTTACACTAATATTACTCAGCTTCATTTGGATTGTGAAATAGGACATAAGATTCATCGCATGATTTTGCCCTTCCTTGAGTTTAAGGAGGATGAAATTGATGCTGAAGCGTATAATTGTGAAAGTGTTATTTCATCTGAGGATGTGAATTCGACGTACATGTATGGACTGGACAAAATCGAATCTTACATTAAATCCAAGGACCATAAGGACATGCTTAAAAACCTTTTGGATGAAAATGATAAAATGAAACTGAGAACCAAAACCATACAAAAATTTGACTCATTAAACGCCAACTTGAGCTCAGAAAATAAAATTGATGTTGAAAATGCATCTGAGCTTAATGAGGACGACAATATGAGTGAAATTTCTATAGAGGACACGGTTGACTGGTCAGAATTTGTAAAAAGCGAACATGAAAACCACAAAAATCTAATTTCAGAAAATTCAGTGGAGTTCGCTCGTATGTCCCAACAAAAGTCCTTGATTCTTGCAGAGAAGGCTGTAGTATATCAAAAAGTTAGAACCACTCGAAATAAGGTATACAAGGTCACAGACGTAACCGAACATCAGACTGCTGAACTCACAGCTATTGTAAATGAGGACAATGCTGATGGCTGCGACGAGTTTTTCTGGTCAGCTCCAATTGATAATGCTGATGAAACAGTTGGTTTGTCTGAAAGGACCTCATGGAAAAGCAAAGGAAGATATGTGCCAGAACCCTTAAATAAACCTGATAGCTTCGATGTGCCAAGTACTAGTGGTACAAAAGATGTTCCTCAAGAAAAAGGAATTCCTACAAAAGATGACACTCCTTCTAGTGAAACTTCATCAGTTTAGAGTGAACCAGCCAAAGAAAACCAGAAATCGAAAGCCAATATCCATCATCAACCGAAGCAGATGAGAAATCAAAAACGGCAAAGGAATCAGAGATACAAGAAGAATCTCTCTGAAAGAAAAAAGTTTTGGCAATCTCAGAATGCCTATTTCTCACATCAAGACAGGAACTTAAAGTCCGAGAAAATTCCTGTTGAATCGCAAGATAGCAACAACAACCAAAAGCAGAGGTTCGGTTCGGAGAAAAACATCAACCGAAAGCAAAGGTTAGGCTCGGAGAATGATTCCAACCGAAAGCAAAGGTTCGGTTCTGAGAATGACTCCAACCGAAAGCAGAAGTTCGGTTCAGAGAACTACATCAACCGAAAGCAAAAGTTCGGTTTTGAGAACAAAAGAGATCAAAACTCTAAGGTCGGTCCCACCAATGATCAAAAGCAAAAGGGTCACCTAGAGTCTTCAACCAAGAAGTCATCTCAATCTAAGCCCTCTCATTCTAACTCATCTAATTCTTCTAATTCTTCCAATTCTTCTCCACCTCGTTCCAAATTCCATTCTGTTCCTAGTCAAAAATCTCAAACATCAACTGAACAAAAAGGAAAACAGAAGGTTTCAGTGGTTAAACCAGAGTCAAAACCGAAAGCATCGAATCCCAATAAAATTAAAGTTTTTACCATCAAAAAGAAAGATGAAACAACACTAATAAAAAGAACATATTTAGTTGACATCTCTCTTACTATTCCTGTTCCTGTGAAAGACTCACGTGGACCCAAGAAGCTTTGGGTTCCTAAATCTGCTTAATTTTTGCAGGTTATCAGTGACGAGCAGTTTGACGAAGAATGGTACATTGATAGTGGCTGCTCGCGTCACATGACAGGAAGGAAGGAAGAGCTAAGGGAATACAGGTCTCTTTCAAATTGTGGAAACGTCAAGTTTGGAAACAACTCCTTCGGCACCATAAAAGGCTATGGAATGATTACAAATGGTGATTTCACAATAAGGAAGGTTGCATACGTAGAAGGACTACAACACAACCTCATCAGTGTATCTCAGCTTGTTGGAGGTACCGGTCTCAAAGTCTCATTCGACGATGAGGGTTCTGAAATAATTGAGAAAAAGACGAAAATAGTTATTCTCAAATCGGAGTGTAAAGGCGAAATGTTTCCTTTAAACCTCAAACCCATCAAAGGAAACCCAGCTATCTGCCTGTTATCAAAGGCACAATCTGACGAAAGCTGGCTGTGGCACCGAAGGCTCTTTCATCTCAACTTTAAAGACATCAACAAACTTGTCATTGGAGGCCATCTTCGGGGTCTTCTATTGCTCAAGTACGATAGAGATCATTTGTGTGCTGCATGTGAAATGGGGAAGCAGAGTCGTCAAAGTCATCCATCTATAATAAACACTAAAGTTGTTGAACCACTAGAATTACTTCATATTGATTTGTGTGGTCCATCTTCTATCGAAAGCATCGGTGGTAGCAAGTATATTCTTGTTATTGTTGATGACTTTTCGCGTTTTACATGGGTGTTCTTTCTGAAGCTTAAATCTGAAGCGACTCACAAGCTAAAAGTATTCATCAAGCAGATTGAAGTACAGCTGAAGAAGGTCGTTCGCAACATCAGGAGCGACAATGGTCTGGAATTTAAAAATAAAGAATTCGAAGAATTCCTGACAGAAATGGGAATCAGTCACAACTTCTCAGCTCCCTACACACCTCAACAGAACAGTATTGTCGAAAGACGAAACCGATCTTTGTGTGAAGCAGCCCGAACCATGCTAAGTTTCGCTTCCTTACCTTTATATTTTTGGGCTGATGCTATTTCTGCTGCTTGTTTTACACAGAACATGTCATATCTCAATAAGCGCTTCACTCTCACTCCTTATGAGATCATCAACAACAGGAAGTCGAATGTCAAGTTTTTCCATGTGTTCGGTTCACGGTGTTTCATCTTTAATTCTAAAGAACACCGCAACAAGTTCGATGTCAAAGCCGACAAAGGGATATTTCTGGGCTATTCTCTCACTTCTAAAGCGTACAGAGTATTAAACAAGCGTTCGAGGAGAATAGAAGAAACTTACTACGTGACTTTTGATGATAGCTATGTCAAAAAGCTAAGGGCCAACGAAGACACAGCTGGAGAAATCTTTCCTCAAACTGGCCAAGTCACAGCCTCGATCTCTAATCTATTCGAGAAGTTCATGGAGCTCTTTGATGAACCAGAGAAGGCCATTCTCTCTGAAGCCAGTGCAGCAGACAACAAGGTAGATCATATGAAGCAAATTGTTGAAGACGCTGCAAGGAGAATGAATGAAGGAGGATCAAGTTCTGACGAGCCTCAATCACCCAATGCTTCAGTCGAGGGGGAGGATCCACCATCATCATCCCAGCCGAGCTCACAAGTTGAGGGGGAGCTAAGGTCTCAAACTACTCCCGAAAGCACTTCGCCAACCGAAAGTGCCTCACCATCCGAAGGTGCATCAACGCCCGAAAGCTCAGCAGCACAAGAAACCACTGTAGCTCAAGATTCTCAAGACATTCCTGTAAGAGCATCTATCGAGGGGGAGCATGCTGATATGTCTTACGACTATGAAAGCCAGTCCGAACCAGAAGAAATGATAAACGCTGAATTAGATCCAACCTTTGATCCAAACTACCCTCCTCTCACCAAATGGACCAGAGATCATCCTGTCTCTCAAGTTGTTGGTGATGTATCTGAAAAATATCTGACTCGATCGCAACTCAAGGCAAAACAGACTTCCTTGTTTTCAAAAGTCGAATTCTGCATGTTTAACTCATTCGTATCAAAAGTTGAACCAAAGACAGTTAACACTGCTCTTGATCACTCCGATTGGGTTCAAGCTATGCAAGATGAACTGAATGAATTTGAAAGGAACAAAGTTTGGCGACTTATTCCAACTCCTCCAGATGCCTCGGTTGTTGGTCTCAAATGGGTCTTTAGGAACAAAATGGACAAGGAAGGGAACGTTATAAGGAACAAAGCTCGTCTGGTAGTGAAAGGATACTGTCAGGAGGAAGGCATTGACTATGAAGAGACTTTCGCTCCTGTAGCTAGGCTGGAATATGTAAGAATATTTCTAGCCTATGCTGCCCACCAAAACTTTGAGGTCTACCAAATGGACGTCAAGTGTGCATTTCTCAATGGAGAACTCGAAGAAACTGTGTATGTAGAGCAACCTCCTGGATTCGTGAATGAAAAGTATCCTAATCATTGTTACATTTTGGATAAAGCCGTGTATGGACTGAAACAAGCTCCGAGAGCCTGGTATGAAACGCTGACTAAATTCTTAAAGATGTCCAAATTCAAACAAGGTTCGGTTGACCCAACCTTCTTTCGCAAGAAGGAAGGTAACCACCTTATGATCGTTCAAATTTATGTCGTTGATATCATCTTTGGCGCAACGAATCCTAGCCTAACAACTGAATTCAGAAAGCTGATGGAGACTAAATTTGAAATGAGCTCAATGGGTCCTATTAACTTTTTCCTTGGTTTAAATATTAGACAGGGACCTGAAGGCATCTTTATTAATCAGGAAGCTTACACGAAGACTCTCCTAGCAAAATTTGGCATGATGGGAGATTCCAAAGTCAAAGTTCCAATGGCGTTCGACACCAAGCTCACCCCATCCTTGGACAAACCGGTTGTTGATATTACGCTTTATCGTCAGATGATAGGCTCACTGATGTATCTCACTGCTAGCAGGCCTGACATAATGTTTTCTGTTTGTTACTGTGCTAGATTTCAGGCAAACCCACGCGAACCTCACATGCTTGCAGTGAAGAACATTCTACGATATCTCAAGCGAACTACCTCTTTAGGTCTATGGTATCCTTCCAACTCAGGCTTCTTCGTTCAAGCCTTCTCAGATGCAGACCTTGGAGGGTGTGGACTCGACAGGAAAAGCACCACTGGCGGCTGCCAATTCCTTGACGGGAAGTTGGTTAGCTGGCAGTCAAAGAAACAAATGTGCGTGTCTTTGTCTACAGCTGAAGCAGAATACATTGCAGCTGCATCTTGTACCTCTCAAGTGATTTGGATCCAGAGTCAACTTCGAGACTATGGACTCAATATGAAAAAGATCCCACTATATTGTGACTCTGAAAGTGCAATTAGGATCTGTCATAACCTAGTGCAATACTCCAAAACCAAACACATAGCACTGAGGTATCACTTCATCAAAGATCATGTGGAAGATGGAAACGTTGAAGTACACTTTGTTAGGACCACTGATCAACTGGCTGATGTCTTTACCAAAGCTCTTCCTGAATCGTCATTCAACAAAATACTACAAGGGCTAGGCATGATGGAATCAGAGTCAGTACCACAAACTACCTCTCAAACTCAAACGTCAGAAGCAAAATAGACCGAACATTCGGGTTCGGTTGAATCATCTGCACTCACTCATCATTTCAAAGGTAGTTTTCTTGGTTGTAAACCTCATGTACAAAGTTGTTTATCTTATTGTTCAAAGTATTTTCTTTTTGAAAGTCTAAATTCCTTGGTTTTCCAAAATTTTTCAAAACCGAAATCAACCGAAGGTTCGGGTTCGGTTTTTCAAATTTTTTCAAAACCGAAACCAACCGAAGGTTCGGGTTCGGTTTTTCAAAATTTTTCTCAACCGAAACCAACCGAACGCTCGGGTTCGGTTTTTCAAAATTTTTCTCAACCGAAACCAACCGAACGCTCCGGTTCGATTTTTCAAAAATTTTCAAAACCGAAACCAACCGAACGCTCGGGTTCGGTTTTTCAAAATTTTTCAAAACCGAAACCAACTGAACGCTCGGGTTCGGTTTTTCAAAATTTTTCTCAACCGAAACCAACCGAACCCTCGGGTTCGGTTCCAAAGTTTTTTTTCTCTCAATGTTTTAGTTTTCTTTTCCAAAATTTTTTTTCTTTTATTTTCTTTCTTAGTCTTATTTTTCTTATTATTTATCATTTTATATATATATATATATATATATATATATATATATATATATATATATATATATATATATATATATCAAAACTCCCAAAATATTTTATCTTCATTTGGTTTTTGTCTTTAACTTTTATATGTGTGTTCGTTCGTTTATGGGGAAATATTTGTTGGATTAGTTAAGTGTCCCTAGAAGCATGCTGCTGTATGTGCCCAAAGCCTCATTAGATTCTGAATAATAGCCTTAATGACTTGGTATACACAAACCTTGTCTTCCCAATTAGGCTATCACATTTATTCTAATCATGAGCTACCTCACTCTCTTCTCACATAAGATAAGAGTTTTCTGCTTAGTCCTACTTTTCACAGCAGAGGTACTTTGCTTTCTTACACCATCTCCATTACATTTCTCCATTAAATTCGATTCACCAATGTAACCTTTGAGACTCTCAGAAATTACCACTGAGGTTTATGGTTACTCAAAAACTGTGTTTATGATCTTAGTTTCGTGCCACTACGAGCTGAGTGAAACCCAAAATTCAATACCAAATCTGAATTGACGGTGAACAATTAATTTGCTCAAGTTTTCACTAATGAATTGACGGACGTATCCTCATGAAATCTCAAGTTTTTCTTTTGTGTGATTCCTATGAAATTGTTTAACACCAAAACATTTCTTCCCTTGGGATCCAGTTTTATTTTTTTTGAGATTTTATATTTTCCAAGCCACTTTAAAATCATTTCCTACCTACTTGTTTAATAGACTACACCGGTCTCACAAGTACTTTGTTCACTTTCTATCTTATTTCAAGCTTAGGACTGTTGAATCAAAGCCAAAGCCATCCTAAGGAGCCTAATTAAAAGAATCCTTTCAACACTTCTTAATAAGTGTTTGATCGTTATTCAACGGGAAACCACACTAACACTTTAAGGTCTCTCTTGACTTTGAAGGAAGAGATTCGTGCCCGGGATCATTTGTTTCGTGTCATTATTGACATCACAATTATTTCTAAAAAGATTTGCTTTATTTCTTTTCTTTTCACACCCTTAGCACGAAAATCTTTGATTTTCCAACATTTTGGTACTAATAATTACAGGCTTTTTCTTTGGATTGGTGATTAATTATAAAGATGTGGTCAAAATTACTCCACGTGGGCGTGTTATTCAAAAGATGCCGTTACATATTAAAGGGATAAGATGAAACGTTGCTGACTCAGGCGGGAGATTAATTGATTTGATTTCAAACGGCGGAACAGGGAAAGCGTGCGAATTTGAAGCGTCTAAACTGACGTCGCAGACGCGTGTGCGAATTTGAAACGATTCCTCTCAGGCACAGATAGGCGCGTGTGGATTTGAAACGGTTTAGCAGAAACGGCGCTTGATGGGAGGCGTGTTCTTCGGAATCTGACACTCTCTCTCTCATGTGTGATCATCGGTTCCACAACTGTCATGCATCAGTCACTCCGAAAAACTCTTGGTATTTCGATGGAAGATTTGGGCAGATTTTTCTCTCTCCTTAAACCCACTATAAAAGGCGACATCCTCTCCCATTTACCTCTTTACTGCATCAAAATTCCCAAGAGAGCAAAAATTCACTGAAACCTAACTGTTCATCATCTTCTTCCCATCTTCAACAATGGCAGATTCATCCTCCGTTCACGCTACTTCTCACATCCTTCCCATTCGCCCTCAATAGTGTCTCGTAATCGATTTAACCCCTCAAGCATATGACTCCTACATGTTCCCAATCATCGAGTGCTTGAAGTATTCGCCAATAGCACCTGCACTTTCGAGGGTGGAATCAGTGCCCATGGAGCTCTTATCGCAGATTTATGCGACTGCACACTATGATAAAGTGGTCGATAGGATCTTCTTCGAGGTTTCTAATCACAAAGCTTCTATTTCCAAGCAACGATTTGGCTCACTGCTAGGGTTTGAAGCTGACCCTTCAAGGGTTAATCCGGAGACAATTCCGTTGGGGCACCTCTTCAATATGTTCTACAATATGGGGTACACGGAGGCGCTCACCTCCGTCGCAAAGTTCAAAAAGTCTTGTTTACCGCCTCAGTGGAACGGAATGTTCACTGTGCTTTTCAAGGGTCTCTCAGAAAGGAGCTCAGGTTCAGATGGCTCCAGTCGACTCTTCCTGTCCATTATGTACGGAGATTACAACGGCGTCAACGTCGACTATGGGTTGGTTCTCTGGCAACAACTCATCCAAAGTTTATCTTCTTCTTCACGACATTCTGAGGTGTCGTATGCAAGGTTTTGGACCCTTATTACTAAGTGGGCGATGGATAAGCACAATGTCCCCACTGTTGCCGGCGCACCGATGTCTTCGATTGGTACATTCCATACCACGAAGATCATCGTCTCAGATGCATCGAAATTCCCTTTCAATGGTTCCATCCCAGAAACCATGTACGCTGATGTTCCAGCTGACAGCAGGATCATCCGGACCTACAAGGAGTTCAAGCAGTCTGGTCCGAGGGATCTCACGCCGGAGATGCTAAAGTCCATTCACGATGCCGATAAGCCTGCTCCAAGAGGCAAAAAGGCAGATAAAGGCAAACAGGTGGCAAAAGGGGCTAAAGGCCCTTCTCCTAAAAAGAGGAAAGCTACTAAAGCTGCTCAGTCCCCGCAGCAGAAGAGGCGAAAGACTCTACCAAAGCGAAAGCTCATTATCGCTTCCTCTTCAAGTGAATCGGAGGGAGAGAGTTCGGATTCTGACGACTCTCCAAGAGGCAACACACCTCAAAAGGGCAACACACCACCCATATCACCTACCCCTGATATGCAAATCCATACCTCTCCACTTCCCTCTCCTACTCAAACAATTCCTACTTCCATTCCCACCATAAACCCCTCTACCAACATTCCTAAAACCTTCTTCCCTATACCACCACCCATTTTCACCAATGCAACAACAACATCTACTGCAAAGGTTACAACCAACATATCTGATACGGGGGTTCATACCGATGCAACCGAACCACCACCAGCAACCGAAACCATACACACAACCGAAACCCAACAACCACCCGAACCTACCTCCACTCAACAACCACCCGAACCTACCCCCACTCAAACTCAACCTGAACCTACTCATACCACAACACCACCAGCTTCACCACCACCACCATCTCCCGGTCATGCCTCTGACGGAGATAACCCTTTCCTTGGCGGGGAGAACATGACATTTGATTCGGTCTACTACAGTCCATTTCAGGTGCAAAGTGACGATGATGAGGATGCTCCGGTAACAAAGAAGCACCTTAAGGAGCTGCATGAGAAAGTCGAATTGCTCATTGCTTCCTCCTCCAATTCTCAATCATCTCTTTCTGAAGCTGATCTTCAGAAGATTGTTGATGCCTTCTCAAGGGCTCAGCATGATTCGGTCGCTTCTGCCACCACCGCCATAGATGCCTCGACGAATGCTTGTGAGGCAGCGACCGAAAAAGTCGATAAACTATTCTATGACGCCTCTACCCTGTTACAATCTTTGCAAGAGAGTGCCACTGCTACCAAGACAACGTTGGAACCAATTGTTCAACAGTTGGCCACGTTTGTCTCCACGGAGTTGAAGTCATTTGCCACACTTCGCCAATCGCTCAGTGACGACAACTCTGCCCTTCATACCTCTATCGACGAGCGCCTCTCTAAACTCCAAGAGGATCTAGCCGCTGAAAACTCGTTGATGGACGTTCTCGCAAGGAAGACCACTGCCCTAAAGGTCAAGAGTGCTCAACTTTCAAATTCTCAACAACAAATTGATGCTCTTCGATCCGAACGGGAGGTAATCAGGACGTGTGTTTCGGATGTACACTCAGCTATATCCAACATCCTTGAAGCGCATGATCCGATCCTGAACCATTCTGTGAGGCGTACCCTTGCAGAGAAACTTGCTCCTGCCTTGGATCTGCTAAGTAAAATTGAAGGGCTACCCAGTTTCGTGTCCACTCCGAAACAAGGGGGAGAAAAGGAGTCCAGATCGCAACCACCTCATTCCTCAAAGGCAACTCACACAATCAAACCTCCTCCTACAGGCCAAGCCTCTGGTTCGGGTGTGAAGGACAAGGGCAAGAAACTTGCAGAGGATGAAGAGGAAGATGATCAAGAAACCATTGCCGACTTGCTGAAACGCAAAAGTCGTCGCAATGTTGAAGATGATAATATTCGTGTGGCGAGAGAAGCTGAAGAAGCTGAACACAAGCAGAAAGAAGCCCACGACCTACTCGAGAGCAGGAAGACTCTTTTCCCTGCTTGGACTCTCGAGAGGATGTTAAAGGAGGCAATCGATACTCCGAGTATCTTATGGCTTGAACCGGTAACCTCCTTTGACTGCTACAACTCTGTCGACTCTCAGTTCGACATGCCCTTAACCCGAAAGGCGTTCATCTTTCACGCCTTCGCCAACGTTGCTGAGTTCCCTCATCCTCATCCGGAGGTTGATCGGGAATTGATCGAGTTCTATCTGAAGGCCGCTCAACCCCAGTACCAAACCTGGAGCGCTCAGAAGATCATCAACGTTCGGGTTCTGAAGCCATACACTGAAGGGAGATTTATCAACATTCGGTTCAAAGTGCTCAGAGGGTCTGCAAAAACCGAACATGCCATCTCTTTAGCAGATCTACCGAACCTCAACCCCCATGACTGGATCGTTCTGCACAACATCCTCTTGACTAATGAAGCCGAATATGGTTCGATCATTGACCACCTCAAAAGGATATTGGTGTGCTATATCATGGAGGTAGCCCTGATGGATCAGGAGATTGCAAGTGTCTTCAAGAAGAAACCGAAGATCTCTCCTGTTGGCTCGGCCAGTGATCTAAACCAGATGAAGATGGGAAAGATTGACCCAAGGCGAAACTCGGTCATGTTCACTAGGAGTGAAGGACAGAAATGTCTCTTTTCCTTAGCGGATAAACATCTTTATACCACTGCTTGTCTTGAGCATGTGCTGGGGATCATCCACAGGTGCAAAGAAAATACAGCGGATGATATCAAATACTTTGACGACATGATTCAGTGGTACATCCGGTTCAGACAGACGATCCTTGCCCTTATCTCGCGTCTGTTTGAGACTGTAAAGAAGAAGGCTCCCGCTGCTGGCCCAAGCAAGAAGACAAAGTGATCTCGCTCCAATTTGACGCAAAGGGGGAGATTGTTGGGTAGCAGATTTTTTTTGTATTGCGTCATTGGGCTCGGTTAATAGTCCAAGTTTTGTACTCCGGTTTGGGCCTGTCCAACCCTGAGCTGATAGGGTTTAGTATATAATAATGTGCTTGCATGCATATTAGGTTAACGATTTCAGAACGATTGATAGGAGTTATGATAGCTTTACAGATTTTCTTCATCGTTCTTGTAAACCCTAAATCCTCTACAGTAGAAGTTCTTTATCGAGCTCTTCTGAGGATTGTTTATTAATCATTCGACATCTTCGATCCATTATTGTGTTCTTGCTGTTTACTCGTTTATTTCTTTACCTGTTTTATAGATCTAATCGATCTTCAAGTTAGTTTTCTACTTATCAGTGCACTTCAAGCGCAAGTACTGCTCGGCCCAAAACGTACTTGAGTTAGAAAACCAATTTCTAACGTTGCAGAAGGGGAGTATGACTGTTGACGAATATACAAATAACTTCACAGACAAAATGGAGTTTGCTTTGCGTATTGACCCAGATGAGTTGGCAAAAATAGACAGGTGCGCAAAGGGACTTCCATGGGAGTATGCGGTGCCAGTACGTCAGACACTTACTTTGGAGGCAGCTATCTGGGCTGCCAAGTCTGTTGAAGATATGATAAAAGGGAGAGACGCCAGCAAGGTTGAAGTTGGCGAAAAGAGAAAGTTTGAAGGAACTTCAGGTTCCAATAAAAAGAACAAATTCTCGAAGACTGGTTCGAGAAAGTTTGGAGGAGGAAGCGAAGCCAAGTGGTGTGACAAGTGTAGGAAGAAACATGCTGGGAAGTGCAGCGTGGAAGTCACTTGTTACAAATGTGGAAAGCCAGGGCATTATGCCAATGAATGCACCTTCAATAAGAACGTATGTTTTGGGTGCAATGAAGAAGGTCATATTTTGAGGGACTGCCCGAAGAAGAAGGACGCAGCAAAACCCAATCTACCACCAAAGCCGAAGGCAAGAGCCTTTCATATGACACTCGAAGCTGCAAAAGAAGAAGCCGATGTTGCTTCAGGTACCTTTCTCGTAAACGAATTGCCTGCCCAAATTTTGTTTGATTCTGGAGCCAATTACTCCTTTATATCGCATGAATTTGGTAGAAAGCTAGCTTTGCCTGTAGATATGCTAGTTAATGCTATAATAGTCGAGATTGCTAGTGGCAAGTTTGTACCTGTTAGCCATCGTATGAAAACATCCTCATTGACTTGGATGGGAATAAGTTCCAAGAGGAATTATTGCCTATCGAGTTAAATGGATTCGACATAGTTTTAGGAATGGATTGGCTTAGCGCCAACGATGCAGAAATACTATGTAGAAAGAAGATAGTAAAAGTAAACCCACCAGGGAGAGAGTCGTTTATGGTGTACGGAGACAAACGCAGAGTAAACTCTTGAATCATTTCCCTAATGAAAGCCAGAAAGTGTTTGGCCAAGGGATGTACATCATATCTAGCATTCGTGATCGATACCAAGATGGAAAAGAAGGAGGTGCAGAATATTCCGGTGGTGTGTGATTATCCGGAAGTCTTTCCCGAAGATCTTCCCGGATTGCCCCCCTGATCGACAAGTAGAATTTCGTATCGACTTGTTACCAGGAACGACGCCGATAGCGAAAGCACCTTATCGATTAGCGCCAACCGAAATGAAATAACTTATGACACAACTTCAGGAGTTATTGGACAAAGGTTTTATTTGACCTAGTTCATCACCCTGGGGATCCCCTGTGTTATTTGTAAAGAAGAAAGACAGAAGCATGAGAATGTGCATCGATTACAGAGAGCTGAACAAAGTGACGATAAAGAACAAGTACCCGTTGCCAAGGATCGATGACTTGTTCGACCAGTTGCAGGGTTCGAGCTATTTCTCGAAGATCGATCTTAGGTCGGGATACCATCAACTAAAGGTGAGAGAGCAGGACATCGAAAAGACTGCTTTTAGAACGAGATATGGACACTATGAATTTTTGGTTATGTCGTTCGGACTAACCAATACCCCAACAGCTTTCATGGATTTGATGAATAGGGTTTGTAAACCATTCTTAGATAAATCCGTGATAGTATTCATAGATGATATCTTGATTTATTCGAAAAGCAAGCAGGAGCATGAAAAGCATCTGCGTGAAGTGCTAGAAGTCCTGAAAAAGGAGAAGCTGTATGCAAAGTTCTCCAAGTGTGAATTTTGGATTCAAGAAGTCCAATTTTTAGGTCATGTGGTTAACCAGGAAGGGATAATGGTCGACCCAGCAAAGATTGAAGCTGTAATGAAGTGGGAAGAACCAAAAAGTCCTACGGAGATTCGAAGCTTTTTAGGATTAGCTGGATATTACCGAAGGTTTATCCAAGGCTTTTCTTCGATTGCTACTCCATTAACATCTTTGACCCACAAAGGAGCCACTTATGCTTGGAATGAGAAGCATAAGGAAGCCTTTGAGAAGTTGAAAAAGAGATTGTGTGAAGCACCGATTCTTTCATTGCCTGAAGGAGTTGATGACTTTGCAGTTTATAGCGATGCATCCGGAGTTGGGTTAGGTTGTGTTCTGACCCAAAGGGATAAAGTGATCGCGTATGCATCGAGGCAATTGAAGGAGCATGAAAAGAACTACCCCACTCATGATCTGGAGTTGGCAGCGGTAGTATTTGCCTTGAAGATATGGAGGCATTATCTTTATGGCACCAAGTGTAAACTTTTCACTGATCATAAGAGTCTCCAATATCTCTTTAATCAGAAGGAATTGAACATGAGGCAACGACGCTGGCTAGAGTTACTCAAGGACTACGACTGTGAGATACTTTACCAACCTGGTAAAGCAAATGTTGTTGCCGATGCTCTCAGTCGGAAGGTAAACCTTGAAAAGAAAAGGCCAAGAGCGTTGAGAATTGAAGTTGTCTCGACAATTGTGGAAAGTATAAAGAAAGCTCAAGAGGAAGCTTTAGAGAAAAATGACCGAAAGGAAGAACGTTTGGGCAAAACGTTAGTGTTCGGTACAAACAACCAAGGGTTGAAGGTATTTCAAGATAGAAATTGGGTACCTAAGACGGGCGGAATAAGAGATCTTCTGATGGAAGAAGCTCACAAGACCATGTACTCAATTCATCCCGGCAGTACGAAAATGTATAGGGATCTAAAACCCTATTATTGGTGGCAGACGATGAAGCTCGATGTTGCTAAGTATGTGGCCGAGTGTGTAACTTGTGCTAGGGTTAAGGCACAACATCAGAAACCGTATGGGAGTTTAGAACCTTTACCCGTACCCATGGGTAAATGGGAAGATGTCACCATGGATTTTGTGACTAAACTGCCCCGAACAAGGAACGGTCACGACATGATTTGGGTGGTCGTTGATCGCTTCACTAAAAGTGTGCATTTCATAGCGGCCAAAGAGAAATGGTCTATGGATAAACTTGCGAATTCTTACGTGAAGGAAATTGTGAGGCTTCACGGTTTTCCGTTAACGATTGTGTTCGATCGTGACAGCCGTTTTACCTCAAGGTTTTGGAGGAGTCTACAAGAGGAATTGGGTACCAAGTTGTGTTTAAGTACAGCTTACCATCCGCAAACCGATGGTCAGAGCGAGCGAACGATTCAAACATTGGAGGATATGCTGAGAGCATGTACCCTAGAATTCCAAGGTAACTGGGATGAACACTTACCTTTAGTAGAATTCTTCTATAATAATAGTTTCCACTCAAGCATTAAGATGGCACCTTATCACGCTTTGTATGGGGAGAAGTGTCGAACGCCATCATGTTGGCTGGAAGTTGGGGAAAAGCAGTTTATGGGACCTGAAATAGTCCATGAGACTGCAGAAAAGTTGAAAGTGATAAGGGAAAGGATGTTAGCTGCTCAAGATCGACAAAAGAGTTATGCTGACAAGAAAAGACGACCGATATCCTTCGATGTTGGAGATTCAGTTTTACTTAAAGTCTCGCCGTGGAAGGGACTTATAAGATTTGGGAAACGAGGGAAGTTGAGTCCAAGGTTTATTGGACCATTTAAAGTTCTTCAGAGGATCGGGAATCAAGCTTACAAGCTAGAGTTACCGGAAGAACTAAAGGGTATTCATAACACCTTTCATGTGTGTTATTTGAGAAAGTTCACAGGAGATGTGCCCGACATAATTCCGATTTCTGAGTTAAGGTTGGATGAAAACAAGAGGTTGATCGAAAAACCTGAGGCAATCGTTGACCGTAAGACTATGAAGTTACGACGCAAGATGGTCGATTTAGTGCTTATGCGCTGGAAATATACGAATGGACCAAATCTCACTTGGGAAACGGAGAGTGACATGATGAGTCGCTACCCGCAGTTGTTTGGTGATATGTGATTCCGGGGACGGAATCATCCTAAGGGGGAGAGAATTGTAACACTCGTGTTTCTAGCCTAGGCATTTATATTGAGTTGATAGTCTAGGTTAACCTTTGTAACTCATTTTGAAGAAATGAAAAGGAGTTATGTGAATATTATGTGAATTATGTGTATTATGCTTAATTATTAGGGCTTAATTAATTAAGAATAAAAGTAACCGTCAAAATTAAAGTGTGAGATAAGCCCGATATCTTTACATAAAGTTGCAGTGGTCGAAACAAGGATTTCAGGGATATAAAGAATACCAAAATCCGAGTTATAACGAAGAAGTTATGACCTGTCGAAGTTTCGCGACAAAACCGGCACGGTGCTGAATGTCGTAAAAAGTGAGTTTTTGATAAACTACTTTTTTAGCCTTAGTAATCTAAACGAAAGTCGTAGTATTCGTTAAATCGAGAAGTTCGATAAAAAGAACGCCCAAATCTGACTTCGTATGAGGAAGTTATGATTTTTCGAAGTTTCAGCGTAGCAGTAGACAGCTAAAAACTCGAATTTTAGATCGAGCGATTTTTAGCCGACACAACCTAAACAAAAATTGAAGGTCTCGTCATTAGGAGCACAACGGTAAAAAGTCTAACGAAAACGGACGTCGGATGAAGAAGTTATGAATTTTTAACGGATTTCCTGTCCCGGTCTGTTAAAAATAATAATATAAAATTTAAAGTCAAAATTAGCCGATAAAGTCTAAAAGGAAGTTGTAGATCGTAATTTTAGCTACGCGTGCATATAAAGAACGTCAAAAACGGAGCTCGTATGCGAAAGTTATGGATTTTAGAAGTTTTGGCGCGAAAACCGAGAAATTTCGCATAGTCACAATTGCCACGTCACCCTCGCTTAGAAAGTGACACGTGTCCTGTTGAGTCACCTGGCTGCTGAGTCACCAAGGCTGCTGAGTCATGCGAGCCACGTGTCCTCTTTTGATTCGACCGAGGAGGAGGCCCAATCCGAAGCAGCCAGCTCCCCAGCCGAAGCTTCGCCCAGCTGCCGCGTGTGTCCGAGCCTTGCACCCAGCTCCGAGCCTCGCATAGCCTAGCTCCGAGCCTCGCAGGTGCGCCAGTAAGCCGCGGTCCACTTAGAAGCCGCTAGCGAGCCCTCGCAGGTGCGAGCCATGTGCGAGCCATGCGAGCCTTCTCAGCCGTTGGATCAGAAGCTTCTCAGCCGTCCGATCAGAAGCTTCCCCCTATAAATAGAAGGTTGCGAGCCTTCTCGGATATTTTTACAAAATTGCCACTTTTAGCCCCTCTCTCCATATTTTCTTCATCTTAACATCCCGCAAAGCCCCGGTATCGATTGTAAAGCCCGGAATACCCCACGAAGTGCCCGAGAAGCCCGAAAAATTTATCTTTTCGGTTTCGAAGCCCGACTTTTGCAGAGCTCGGTTTCTCAATAAAACTCCCGGTTTTATTAGAAACGATCGTTTTAGGAAACGAATTGCTGCCCGATTTTCACCAAAATACGTGAGTGTGTAGTTACTTTCAATTTACACATAGATATGAAGTATTTACCTTGAAATACGTGTTATGTGTAAATATGCTAACTGTTTATTCGAGGTGACTGTTGAATTGATGTTTTATACAAGTTTTAAACTGTATATGCTTTTTATCTACTAAATATGTTGGGTAGAACATGGGTAGATGAAATAGTTGATGTGTGTTAAAATGGTGAGAGGCCTCGATGTTGATGTTATTGTTGTTGTTGTTGTTGTTGTTGTAGTCATCTAACGAAGTATAGATGACGACCACGGACTTTCTAGATAGTCCAGTGGAACACTAGCAGGTTCGTAACTTGTAGGTGTTGATGAATTAAATGTTCATTGGCGTACTTCATCCCCCTCATGGTTGCCTTAAGGACATGTATGGCTGAGGAAACCCCTTAGCAGTAGTGTCCATCCCGATGATAATCCTTAGGCTAGGTCCCTTGTGATAGGTGTTTAGGGACGTAAAGTGAGGACAACGGGAATGAGTAATCAGGGTTATTGTTGATTGGTGAACTTAATAAGTATATTATTATTGTGGGTTGAAAACCCTATATGCTCACCAGACTCCCAAGCCTGACCCAATCAGTTTTATGATTACAGGTAGTGGACCCCGAGCATAGTCGGAGGATAACGAGAGATTTTTGGATTATAGGCCAGTAGTTGTAAATAACTGTTGAAAGGCTTATAATGTCTTGTTTATGCTTTTGATCTGTATCGGAACATGACATCCCGAGGTTTTGATATATATGGAAAATATATACCTCCTTACTGAAGGATTTTGATAAACTTTTATCATATATTGTTTGGGGACCAATTCCGCAATATCTTATAAAAAGATTTCTCTTATTTTATTTTAAAAAGCATAAATTAAATCGGTTTTTTCTGGCCGAGAAATATGGGGATGTCACAATAATAACACAAGTTGTAGTTGGTTAAGATGTTTAAGGTGTTAGGTAATGCTATTAGAGGTTGCAAATTCAAATCTTCTTTCAAACATTTTTCTTCATTTATTTCTCAACTCTTTTTATATAGCTTTATACAGATTATATCTATTATATTATGATATTGTGAAAATTAAACACAAATGTTGAGTTGTCTAAGTGGTAAAAAGCTAAACTTTTAAGTTTGAGGTTCCAATTTTGAATCTTGGTGCTTACATTGGTTTACTTATTTTTGTTTATCACCTTTTCAATTTGTTTTTTAAAATTCTAAAATTGTCCCACAAGCTTCTTAATTCTTATCTAATTAAACTTCCGAATGGATTTGGGTTTAAACCCGAAACCGAATTTGAAAAACCGAGAAACCGAACCCATCGTTTTGGAATATCCTTTTGTTTTGACCCTGGCTCCGCCACCGAAACCGGACCGCCAGTTCCAATGCCAGTTCCGGTCCTAATTTTTTGGTTATTTTTCCAAACAAGAATCGGTTATAAATAAGGTGAAACTAATGATGATTCAATTCATAATTCTTACATAGTTAACTTGCCTTCTAAAAAAATATAATATTTAATAATCAAGTTTAGAAAAAAATAATATTCAATAATCAAATTTCAAAAAACATAATAGTCAAAAAACAAATGTATCCCCACATATCAATTACTGGTGGTGTATCGTCAATAAAATCATCTTTATAGTCTTACATTTGGAAAAATGATAGATTTGTGAATAATAACAATGCTTTATGGTTCAAGTTCATAAAAGAGATTCATGGATAATTAAGTAATTTGATTTTATTGCAGTAACTACTTTATGATTAATAATATTAATAACATTAATAACAATGCAATATTTTTTTTTGAAAGAGAACAATGCAGTAGGTTAATAACTACTTTTTTGCATAAAGTCTTTACAAATACCATTCACATTGATTTGATTGGGCTTCTCAAGTGTTGGCAGTTTGTATTGGAATGCATGCAGATGAGTATAAATACATGTTAAGCGATTGGTGTTTTGCATGGTTTTTTATGATGTAATATAAAAAGTGGCATTTTAATATGTGCTCTGTATTTGTTTTTCTTGCAACAAAATGTTCCTTTCACTTTTTTGAACACCATATGTTTTCACATAGATTCTTCACATGTTTTTCTCATACAAATTATAAATGATTTATATTTGTAAATTGTAATCATAATTATCAATTATTCAAATGTAGTTATTACAATTTTAGACCAACGATCCAAACACAAGTTTCAAATTGATTGTTTAGGTTAATTAGGAATAGAGAGAATAGATTAGGAAGAATCACATAATATTTTCAATAAAAGATTTGCATGGATTTTATCTTTTAAATTTTCGGATCGGTTCTGGTTTTTTGTCGAACCAAACCGGTTTTAGAACCGGGACCGATTTTGCTATAAGTAAAGAACCGCTAACTGAACCAGTTTATTAATTGTGACAGGTTCCGGTCCGGTTTCGGTTCTGACGGTTCTAAAGCTCATCATTAGTTTTATGGTACATTTTTCATCGGTGGTTGATCATATCTTTTTGCACTTAGATAGACAATATGATTTGTGTTAAGTTATTTTCATGATTATGGATTGACTGGATCTAGCCATGTTTTATAAGAAATTTTATCACTTTTTTTTTGTTCAAAAAATTGGATCCGCTTCGACTATGCAACTCGTCACCTTGGGTTGTGCGATGCGTAGTCTGACAAAAACATGCATCACCATTTTAACCTAATCAAAGTTACTTTTATTACTATTATTTTTTTATTATTATTTTTTTTATTTTTTGTTTTAAGTGTGCATTGGTCACTATTTTTATATACTTAAAAATGATAATGATTTAAATGTTAAACCATAAATAAGAAAAGAGTTTTTCTTTTGAAAATCAGTATTTTTACAAATATTGGTTATATCATTGTTTATTGTGTTATAATCTAATTTTCAATTGATTTTAATGACATAGTTGTTCAGATGATGTCTTACATGTCAGATCATAGAAACATTTAATTATATGTAAAACTTGCTTTCAATTTTATGGTTATTAGGTCATTTTGATAATCTAAAACTTATCATCAAAGTTCAAAATAATTGCTATTTTGAATTACATGGATCTAATAGCACCTTGCCACAGCTTGAACTATGATGTGTTGAATGTCGGTTTTGGGCCGTAGTTTTTGTGATCTATGTGTCACTTGGTTTTTCCAATTACGTAATATGTATTTTCTTTCCAAATACATTGCAATATTTTTGTTAGAAAAAATGTATTAGAAAAGTAAAAATTGCAATAAATGAATAACGAGGATACATGTTGAGGACCATGGAGAATTGGAGTCTGAAGGAGTTTAAGTGGGCATAAAGAGTCGGTGGTTGAATCGAGTGGGAGCATTCAAGTAGCCTTTATTTTTTATTAGTTTGACCAAGTTTTTCTTATGTTGGCACATAGGAAAAACACATAGGATTGAGGTAGGTAGGGGTGCAAACGAGCCGAGCCGAGCCCGAGCCTGGTCAAGCTCGGCTCGGACTCGTTTAAGTTATACGAGGCTCGAGCTCGAGCTCGGCTCGATTCGAGCTTCTTCTATTGAGCTCGGTTCGAGTTCGTAAATAATTATACAAGTTTGACTCGGGCTCGACTCATTTTTTGTCTGACGTTTCTAAATAAACTTAAGCTCGACTTGAGCTCGTTAAGAAGCTCGTTTACTAATACCCTAAATCCATAATCCCCAAATATGTTTTTATTTTAATATATAATAATAATAATAAATTATATTATATAAAGGCTCGTTTAGGGTCGCGAGCCTAATCGAGCTTAGTGACATGGGCTCGAGCTCGAGCTCGTTTAATAAACGAGCTTAATATTAAGCTCGAGCTCGGCTCGGGCTCGGTTAAAATCGATTTTGAGTCGAGCTTTTAACGGTCCGATCCCGAGTAGCTTACGAGTAGCTTGACACGTTTGCACCCCTAGAAGTAGGTGTTAGCATTACATGTTTGTGTGAATGTTTCTTTGTTTTTTGGTTGATTAAAGTTGGAAACTTGAAATTGTTAAAAGTTAACAAAGAACATTAAGCTTTTATAAGAGTTTATAAAATTGGCTTTAACTGAATGGTTTACAAAAGAAACAGTTAAAATGTCTTAACTAAAAACATGTAAAAACAAAATTCCATTTTTATAAAACGTATATCTCATGCCAACCATGAAAAGACACACATCTCTTTATAATCCGTCATCATGGGAAACTTCCTGTAGCCAATGCGTCGAGTGGATTGTAGTTGAGGTGATGTGATACTCGCAATAACTCAAGCGTAACATAGGCTAGTATCACGTGGTTTTTGCATAATTGATTTGCCATCCAAGTATTGGGTTTTCTAGGTTATAAAATACATGTAAACAGAAAAACACTTAGGGGATGTTTGGCTTAGCTTTTGAGAGGGCAAAAGTCGTTTTAAGAAAAGTTGCAAAAAGTCAGGTTTACCTGACTTTTCCAAAAAGTTCATTTTCCTTATATCCAAAAGTAGCTTTTACAAGATCTGTTGCTTTTACCAAACATCTTTTTGCTTTTTATCTTTTCCTAAAAGCTAAAAGATGTTTTAAAAGATAAAACAAACACCCCCTTAAACTCTTAAGTTCACATGCAACCTAGAAAACATCTATGTTTTCTCTACTGATAACAATAAACTATGAATATCAAGAACCCTAAGGGAAGCCTACAATAATCGAAATTTCATATAGGGTTAGGGTTTACATACCTTTTGATTATTATAGAAAATAATCAAAACAAATCCTCCTGAAGTTTCTTGGAAAGCAAGCACCAAAAGCTTGAGTGTCTTTAATGGCTTGTATCCAAAACCCTAGTAATTAGAAGACTTAAGGAGAGAGGAGAAGGAGAGTGAATTTTCGGCTCTTAGCTTGTGCAAGGGAGTCGACAAAAACAAGGCCCCAAGGGGTCCTATTGATAGTCGATACAAGAAGCCTTGGAAACCCTAATTTAAATATAGTATTAATATTTCAAATTAGGTAATTATCCAACTCCTCAATTATCCGTAGGGATTATTCTAGAAACTCTAAGAGGCTCCCCCAAAACCGTCCCCTCATGGGAAGGTTCTGGAACCTGTCTTGTTCAATTATTAAACAATTACAACTTAATTCCTTGCACTTCTAATTAATCCCAAAATTAATTTCAATTAATTTATGATTAATTATTAATTAAATAATATTATTTTTAATTAATATATTAATCTCATAATATATTAACAAATTATTTATTGTTATTTATTAATCACATAATAATTCGATAAATCAACCTCTCTCTCCAAAAGTCATTCTATCCAGTTATTGGTTATGACGGAAACCCAAAAAAGATTTTTCTTCTAATTCAAGAATATACCAATTTAGTTATTGGCTTAGATACCTTAATCCAACAGTCTCCCATTTGGATAAGTCTTTAACTACAATTTCAAGTATAGACCTTGAATTAAACAACAAAGTGTGCTCTCTAAAGCCACTGCCAAACTCTGATTCAAATCAAACGTTGACTCTAAGATAAACGATTGACTATTCCTTCATTATTCATGATATCGTATGGACACGGGACATGGATTAAAATCCCCATGTAATAAGAATACCCAACCAGAATGCAGACAAAAGTTATCTCGGTTTGTTTGAAAGCTGACGTCATTGTAATTGCTCACTCTTAACGTATCATTGTTGTCAAGAACTAGGAACAATGTAACATTCCCCCTGCCACGTGTCACAATATTGTCCGCTTTGGGCCACTCAGCACGAGGACTTCCCATGGGGAAGTACGTCCCGATATTGTCGGGTTTAGAGCATTCTAACACTCCTAAGGTGTACATGCAACCCTAAATACCTTCGATCTATGTTTTCTCTATTATACATGCAAACTTGAACTTTCCAAGGTATTACCCTAACTAGCATACAAAACATTGATACTTGGGTAATAAAACAAGTTAGATGACATACTTTTTCTTGTAGTTGGAAGCCTTGGACCTTTAACAATTTAGTGCCCCAAGTGTTGCACCTCAAATGGAATCACACAACACCACCAACAATTGGAATAACTTGAGAGAAGATTATATTGCACCAAAATCGACTAGCCCTCACTTGTATATCCTTAGTCATGATTTTGCTAGTATGAGGCTTCTTTATATAGTATGCACATTAGGGTTACACAATGTAACTCATGACTTTCCACATTCCTCATGATCCATGGGTTTTAACCTCCATGAAGTATCCATGGGTCACCACTTGGGTTTAGCCCAACATGAAGAACTATGGATCATAAGCCGACTTTATAAGAATGAATGATTTACCAAATCAATCCCCATTTATTTAATCAGTCTCTTTTGATTACAAAATTAATTCCAAACTAATTCTTGATCAATAGTAATTAATTAATATGATTTCATATTAATATATTAGAACCTATAGTATATTAATAAATCATAAATATCATTTTCTCATAAAAGTCTATCCAAACTGTTCCGATGCCATGCAACCCAAATGGACCATGCTACTCTCGGGTCAAGTACATACCAATAATAGTTATGGGCTTAGACACCTAATCCAACAGTCTCCCACTTGGATAAGTCTAATAACTATTATTGGAAGCATGACTCCAACCCGACTAGCAATCGTAGCTCTTAAAAGCCGCTGTCGAACTCTGATCTAGTCAATGACGTGTCCATTAGATAAGGGATCATATATTCCTCCATTATAGATATCATATGGACTGAGACATGGATTATAATCATTCTCTCTATCCATCTGTTGTTTCCCGATTTCCGATTTATAACGACTGACTAATTGAACAAATCAAATCAGTCCAGACCTGATGTTATCACTAAATCATCGAGGGGCCCACATATATCGGTTTTATCCACATGGGGTAAAAGGAACGGATAAACTTCGACCCAAATTCTCGCTTGTACTTACTCATCAAATTACACGCAACGATATGTTTTATAACATCCAAGTTACTGGTGTGTTTACATATGTCAATGTGCAACCGACTTGCAATTACAACTCACACGTCTCCATTTGAAGAATATAAGATATTATCGTCTCATGATCACTCGTGATAAAATCCATGAAGTGATTCAAATGAGCGTGGGTTGAATCCAATACTCGAATCTTATTCTAGGAGCACTCATGAACACTGTATCCACTTTGTCCTAGACAAACTATAGACCCATTCATGACAGTCTTGCCTCAATACCTACTTCCAAAGTATGATCGACTGTGGATGGTTTGAATAACCTAGTTATTCGGGAAGTCAAAACATGCAAAGTGAAACACAAGAATAATACTAATCCTGTATGACCCCAAAAATTTTGAGTCATATTGATTACTCATTATTCATTGTATGATGTTTCGAATAATCAACTTAATACTTGAATTAAAACAATAGTTATGACATGCTCCAAGCATACACACTATGTTTGTCTAAATGATAGTTATGCCATGCACCAATCATGTACACAATGTTTGTTTATGGTCCTTAATTTGTGAAATAGATCAATTGAAAAACATTTCAGTGATGCTCATTTCAAAATTCTAAATCCTTATTGCAAGTGTAAGAATTCCAAATTCTTTTCACTGCTAGAAAGTGTTAGATTCTAAACTATCATGCAATGATTCTTTTGTAATGTCTAGGTGCCAAAAGTCACTGAGACTTGACCATTGATATTACAAAATATTCTTTTAGAGATTGTTACATGACAATTCCATGTAAATGAAGTCTTAAATTCAAAGTACATTCCTTTGAACATCCTTCTTGCATAAAAGTTTCTAACTTTTTCATCTATTTTTCAACTCCCAATATGGAAACATTCCATATTTTCCATACGACAACTCATTATTAATAGACTCTTGTCTATAATGTCAATATAGTCCTTTCATTACTATACTTCCAGTTGTCCTTAAGCGATCAATTTTTGGCGAACCTTAGATTTTCCTTAACAGTTGTTTAACCACTTTAGTCATATCTGGTTCTATTCCTTTTTCCCTCATAATGCCCTAGGCATTTGGAAAATTTAGAACACGAGAGTATTATAGCATATGCAATCGATCCTATACCCGAAGCATATGGGATATGATTCATAATGTATAACATAAAGACATGATACTCAATCAGTCTTTTGCTTTAATATTTCTATTTGCCATGTTGTTGTAATTTTGATTATGAAGAGCGATGTCGTAATCATAATCAAATTTTGAGAACGCAATTAACATTTCCATATATAGAATTTCCTTATGTTGAACCATTCCAACATAACATTCATATACATTTGACTAAAATTGATTAAAATCTCAATCTAAGCTTTTAGATTTGAAATGAAGTATGAATTCCTCTCCCTTAATTATAGCAAAACAACTTTTCAAACCATGCATCTTTGCAAATTGAAACTTTTGTTTTCTATAATTAACATTGCTAACTTGCAACACTTTCCATAATAATTATGCTCCCACTAGCATTATAATTATTATCTTACTAGCATAACACTTATGCTCCCACTAGCTTTGACATGTACTCAGAAATCAGTTGGACTTCTAGATTCAACACTTTGTTGACTTTCTTACCAAAGTTCAGATTTCTGATATTAGATGCTTTGATAAGACTTTATCAAGGCTTCTCAAACTCATACTCCTTTCCTTAGACAGCTTACATGTGTGTCTAAATAGTTTTAAGAACTTACAGCAATAAGTCTCATATGTTTAGACTTTTGCCATTCCTCACAATTCGAATTATGAAAGGGATGTCGTAATCATAATCAAATTTGAGAATGCAAATATCACAACTACTATCTACTTAGTCAAAGCGTTACTTCACCATCGTTTTCATGAATCGGAGAGAAACCTTATGACACTTAGATTTTATGGTGTATGTGTTCCTATCCATGTGAATTTTTCATAACCATAATCCCAAGACAAGGTTAGTGACAACTCCAAACTCATATGGACAGAACTTGTTCAATCTTAATTTATTGCCACCTGACATCACAAGGGCCTGCCATTGTTTCCTAGGTTGTTATGCAAACAATGTAACACTCTAAAAATTTCAACCAGTTCAAACTTTTCAAAAACAACCCAGTTTCATAAAGTTATTACAAAAAGGTTTTCGATACAATTATTATCAGAGTCTCCCCAGAACCACATCATAAAACATAATCATGAAGAGCGGTACGATCATGCCTTTGCCTTGCCATGGTCTCCTGAAGAACCAGAAAAACATTAAACCACAACTGTAAGCCCGAAAGCTTAGTGAGATACCCCCAAAATACCAACCACATACAAAGATAACCATATCATATAACCGATACAGAACAGCCATGCACTTTGGGTCTACTGTGTGAGTGGTCCGCCGCACCAGGTAACAGTCCACGTGGTCCACCCTCCGCGTCTAGCCATATACATCGAGTCTACAGTGTGATTGGTCCGACCGCACCGGGCCTTCAATCCCCCTGGTCTACTCTCTGAGTCTACAGTATGACTGGTCCGCCGCACTGGGCCTTCAGTCGGCCTGGTCCACTCTTCGAGCCTCGGCACGTCTGGTCCGCCCTCTTGGGGCCTGCAGCCTATCTAGACCGCTTGATGGGCCTTCGGGATAACGGGTCCGCCCTGGGTATGTTGGCCTATAGCACAAAGCAGGACCCGCCTCAACCCAACCCCAGTCCAACAACCATGTGCACATAAACATTCAATCATATAACAATTCACATTCAATCAAGCCGATCTAGCAGATCACATAACATAACATCATCTTAACCAGGATACCGACCTAACCGGTCACTAGCATAGCATCATCCTATATACCAGGATACCGACCTTAACCAGGTCTCTAACATATATCATCCTAACTACCAGGATGCAAACATAGAAAAGCAACAACATAACAACGATACCCGGATTACAATCCGATAAAGGGCCGACCTTGGTGCCTTAGACCCTGTTGATATAGTGAGGATAACTCACCTGCAACTGCTGACTGAAGAGATAAGACCAAGCTGCTCCGACCACTAACACGAGCTCCACCACTAGCCAAACACCAAAATACTGAACTTAAAACAAATGCCAACAATTACAAAAATGCCCCTGGAAGTCAACCAGTCCACCCTTGGTCAAAGTCAAAGTCAAAGTCATCCTCCTGACTGACTCTACTTGCCGAGTCAACCCAATGACTCGTAGAGTCCCCATGCTCACAACTTTCCCAATCCGCGACTCAACTCGCCGAGTCACCCCGAGACTCGCCGAGTCCCACAATTCTGAGTCCCCTCGCACTCAATTCACCGAGTCCTCCCTTGACTCACTGATTCACGGCTCAAATAGAAGAAGGTTAGGACCTCATGACCAGACTCGCCGAGTCCAAGAACAGACTCGCCGAGTCCAAGGCTATCTTCAACCAACTCGCCGAGTTGTTCTTCCAACTCGTCGAGTTCCTGCCCATCTTCAAGCAACTCGCCAAGTACACCCTTGTGACTCGCCGAGTACCCCTAGATCTTAATCCATACAGAAGCTTTCCAGGCCATGCAGATGATCCAAACCATAGATCTACCCTTCTACAACCCATCCATCACGTAAAATGGCAAACTTTACGTGAATCCAAAGAGATCTAAGCATATAACACTCTAGGGTTAGGGTTTGGGACAAGATGGCTTCACCAATCACTCAAGGACAGGGACTTTAATGCACTCTAGACCTTCTCCATTCCAGATCTGAGGTAGCAACCTCAGATCTAACCTCCAAACTCAAAATACCATAAGCTATTCTTTCCAAATACTCCGAAATGATGAATCTAGATGAATAACATCCCAAGCAACGAAATAATACCTCAAAAGAAAGCTCCAACAGAAGAGAAATCTGAATCCTTGCTCCAAGCCTCTTAACTCTCCAAGATCTCTTCCAAAATCTCTTCTCCAAAGTTCAAATGCTCTCAAATCACTCACAAACGCGCATTAGGGTTTTCTGGACTTCAAGAGAGGGTAAAGAGGCTGGGTAGAGGGTATAATGTCCTTTATATAGGGCTCATCCTCTGAAATTAGGGTTTTCTCCACACAGCACCAACTCGCCGAGTCCAGCCGCCGACTCGCCGAGTTGGCCACTTAACACGCGACCAGAATCGCGACCCTACTCGCCGAGTTGCCCTTTCACATTCACACTTTGAACCCTGAAATTGCACTCCTGAACTCGGGATGTTACAATTCTCCCCCACTTAAATTAGGCTTGGTCCTTGAAGCCTGTGGCAACACAACTCCAGGACTACTCCCGCAATGCACCACCTGGCATTAACCAAACCAGGTTCCTCAAAATGCTATCACCGAACCTGAAACCCAACTCTTCCCCTGCGGTGTCCTGACCACCTCCTCAAGCCGGCCACCGGCTTCACCCTCTGATAACCACACTTATCAACCGAGTACCACTCCATGGTACTTTTCTTGATCCAGATCACAACAATCAATTGACTCTTACAAGCTAGATATAACCTTGAACCACTGGGATCCCGATCCGAGTCCAACTTTATCCACTCCATGCTGACATGATGACACATTCTTTAGCCTCAGAGCAACTCCCATGAGTTCTCCTCTTGCAATCGCATGCACATGCTGAACTAGCTCTAGCACCCTCGGGTTGGGAAAACCTGTCACACTGACGACACCTCCAAACATCCCCCAGGATGAATTACCACTACGCACATAATTCCTTGGCCAAAACAAACTGGGAATCCAAGACTCCATCCTTGCATCCCTTCCGAGCCTCTTGGCTCTACTCTCTCGGAATCCCTTCCGTGACCTCAACAGACATCCAACCTGGATGCGATTCCATACCATCGCCGCAACACACTGCTCAAGAACCATAATTGGAACACCCCAATCATAACTCCACACTACTGCTTTCACTTCCGTGAACTTACACTCCCTCTCGGAGCTACATTCCTTTCCCTTTACTTACCAAGGAAATCCACTTGGCCGCCTTGTCACTACAACAAGTGCCACGGTGCTCGCCCAACTCTACACCACTCTCTTATAGCATAACCGCTATCCCATGCACCACACATACTCTGAATCTACTCGCAAGGACTCTCGAGTCCATGCACTGCCTTCCACTAATCATGATCAATACCCGGGGCCAGACCTTCTGATGCTATCACATCGCGACATACTCATTCCATTTCCTCATACAAATCTATCAACACATGCAAAGTCTTCAGCATGACCGGACCGCCTTACCAGGCCTTCAGCCAATCTGGACCACTCTCAGAACCTTCAGCAGGTCTGGACCGCCCTCCAGGGCCTTCAGCCTGTCTAGACCGTTCTCCGAGCCTTCGGCCTGACTGGTACACCCACTGGCCTTTAGTCTATCCGGACCGCTCAACTAACATCCAACATCCCGAATTATCCCTCCATGAAACTCTCCCACGCATACTGTTCTAGCCCTCTAGGGGTTCCGAACTCTGACTCCATCCTACATACTCAAACCCGACCTGATCCCAGGCCTTCCACAATCAATCACCCTTCTCACAAAACCCTTGGTCTGTATCCCGCCCCGACTGCCTATCACTTGCTCATACCATCCTACGCTCTTGGCTGACCGAACCGCCGCTGAATCCCCAACAGCTAATCGACTACTCATGCTTATCGATCTTCAGGAGAATTTCCAATTCTCCCCCACTTAGAGTACTAACTACTAACCACCGGTCGCCATCACCGACCTCCCTTAACAACCCTACACAACACAATCCCTTACATGCGAACTGATTCCCACTAGAACGAGTAACCTTCACAAAATCACATATCAACACAGATCATCATGGACATCGAAAGAAACCCGACATTCAGCAAACCACTCCTCAGACTGAAGATGTTACCCGACATTCAGACCAAAAGACGGATTTCCCGCTAATAATCCCCATGGATGATAACCAACGAAACTTCCAATACCCAAATCCATAACCGAACCATAACCCTCAAGGAACAAACGAATACACTACCAAAAATCACACAACGAGACTAGTAGATAAACAATACTCCATAATAATCGCAAGATAACAAGATATCAAGAAAGAAACATACCCGCAGCTGCATTCGGCACTGCGCTGACCTCCTTTACTGTAAGCTGAAAAACACGACCCTGAGCCCTCGGGGGATCCGCTCCACCCTGACCTCTGCCCGAAATCTTCAAAGTGGCCAGTGCTGGAGCCTGCACCGATCTTGCAGCAAGCTGTGGATAGTTGACGCTCAAGTGTCCAACCTGATGGCAATGATAACAAATCCTCAAGTCCCGAACCGGGGCTGTCTGCTGACAATCCCTCACATAGTGCCCCTCCTTTCCGCACTTGCGGCATGCACCACCGGACCTACAAACTTCGGTGTGACCCTTCCCACACTTTCCACAAGTGTGGCTGCTCTGATCATCAAATCTAGAATCAACGATCTTGGACCGTTTCGGCACCGGCTGCGACTGTGTCGGGGCCTGCCTCTGCTCTCTCAACTGCAACTCAATCTGCAACTCATGCCGCTTGGCGGCCTCCTGCAACTCTAACAAGGTATCGCACCTCTGCGTAGACACAAACTGCCTGATATCCCTCTTGAGCATACTCAGATATCGGGACATCTGAGCCTGCTCCGAAGCAAACTCCGGGAAAAACATCGCCCTCTCAGTGAACATCCTGGTGATCTCCGTCACCGACTCAGAATCCTGCTTCAGCTCCAGGAACTCCTGAGCTAATCTTTCCCTCTCAACTCGCGGAACATAGCGAGTACTGAACATCTCACTGAACTGTTCCCAAGAAACCGCAGCTCGCTGCGCATCAGAATACGATCCCGTGGTCAACCTCCACCAATCTTTCGCCCCGAGCCTCAAAAGGTTCAGAGCACACCTCACCCTATGATCAGCAGGGCATGAACATGTGAAGAAACACCTCTCCACATCTGACAACCATCTCATAGCAACAATCGGGTCCTGAACTCCATTGAAGGTAGGGGCTTCGTATTATCGAAGTCCCGATACTGAAAACCTCTACCGGCTCCTCCCCCTGCCGCTGCTACAGCCGCTGTAGCTGCCGCGGCAGCCGTCTCTGTAAGTGCTGCATAACGCTCATCAAAATACTCGACCATGGCGGTCTTGATCGACCCAAACAGTTGTGGCAACTCGGCCTGGAACAACGCAGCAACCTCATCATGCAGGATCTCACGAATCCTAGCGTCCAAATCGCCTGTGCTCATCTGACCAATAACCTCGGGCCGTACTAACCTACCCTAACCGCCCTCTCCTGCTCCTGATCCTGACCCGGATCCGCTGTCACACCCCCGAACCAGATGACGGAAACGTCCGAGGGCTCTTGTGACTCAATTGAATACCATCACAATGATTATACATGAATCATAACATCATTCATCACCATGCATTGAAATATTACAACCGATATTGTTTACATTCAGTACATTGTTCAAAACATTACATTCCCAAAACATAAACCGTTCGATACTAATCAAACAAACATTATGACATCACTGGATACATTTTTCTTCGATTTACCTGTTACCTGAGAATACAAGTATTTTGGAAAAACGTCAACATATGAAATGGTGGTGAGCTCTTAAGTAAGGTTTGAAAAGAAATGATTTGTGTAGTTTTTAAAACCACAGAAAATCTGATATTTTCTAAAAAAAAGTGTTGTATATAAGAAAAAAAAAGGTGTGAAGATCCGTAAGTATGCTTGTTGATTATTGTAAACGTGAATAATTGTTAAACTTTGTATACATCACATAGTTAAGAGTGTTGAATTCCCCAGGGAAAACCCGATGTTTTCCCAATACATCAAATTACGTGGCTTAGTTTGTGTTATTCCGATACGACGTTGTTTTCGATAATTCCAGGTGACATTGGATTAATTATGGGTTGTGATTCGTTGTCGTTATAATCACGCATTAATGTAAATGACTAGTTTACAACTAACAAATACAAACGATCCCTTAGGCGTCGTCCGTATTACTCACTTAATCCAACCACCCTGACTTCTCATAGCCCCACAACCGAGGAGAAAAGAGGGTACAAAGCCCCCGTCATTTCCATAAGTCGTTCAAGGCTATCGTGAATGCGAAAGGCAATTGGCCCGACTCGCATTTGACTTCTCGACTTTACTAGCAGTACCAAAGGACCCTTGGGGCCCAACAACACAATAAAGCTATTGAAAGTCCTTTTAGACGGAATTAGGTCATATAAGGCCCAATAACATGTAAGCGCGTTCCCTTCGGGCCTAAAGATCATGTCATTGGGCTAGCTAGGCCCAACAAGCACGATTTGAAACTTTCGAGCCCAAAGATTGTGTATTGACTTCTCGTAAATTACCATGTGTGTATTGAAGTACCATTGTTTATTGATTTTTGATTCGTTATTGATTCGAGACCGAATCAATTCGTTTGGTAACGATATTGGTGTTGAAAGTGTATTTATTATTACGTTTCGCCGATAGACGTAGTACTCGTATTTTTATTTTAAGGGGTTTGTTGTTTTAAGAATTAGAGTTTATCTTTTAAGCCCCTTCTTGGATAAAATTTACGCTTTTAACCCTTTGTGTATAAAAGAATTTCCATTTTAGTCCTTAAACTATTTTTCTAGACACTTTAGTATCAAAACTTATTGGAAAGACATTTTTAGCACAAATTTACTTGATAAACAGCTTGAGTCCTTCAAAAATGAAATTTTCTCGGTTGACACCTCTATTTTCGCAACTTTTACAATTTTGGCCCAAGATGGAAAATTTTTGCATCTTTGGTCCCTTTTTAATTTGAAAAGCATTTTTTGGCCCTTGAAATAGTTTTAGTACACAAGTAATCCCCTGTTTTACAGAAATGTGCAGTTTTAGCCCCTCCAAATCAAAAATCTCGCAATTTGGGGCTTTATTGGGCCGAAAAGCCCATTTTGGCCCATTATGTTTAAAATTCACATTTTTAACCCTTCGAAAGTGTTCAGAAAATACATATTAGAAACTGTTTAGACTTATCTCAACCTTCACAATTTATATTTTGTCGTTTTGGGCCCCTTAGTTCTGTATCTTTGGCATTTTGAGCCCAAAAATGGGTTTTAAGTTTAAAAATGTTCATATTAACCAACTAGATTATTTTTCTAGACTTGATTAGTGTGAAATGGTATAAGTTATACTTATTTCATTCTTCTTATTGTAGATCTCGATTTTTAAGTTCTTTTGACTAGTATAAACATCACAATCACACAAGATCATACATATAAGCATAAAAATCACACAAGGCATACATATACTCATAGATCTACACATTTGCTTGTATTCTCCCCCACAAAACTTATAAAAACCGAAAAAGAGGGGGCATGAAGCTCACCTTTGGGTGTGGTTTCGGTTTTTGGAAGAAAATGAGAAGAAATTCGGCCTTAGCAACCTTCCTTGGAAGATTTCGAACTTGGATGCTTCTTAGGTGCTAGATCATGAGTTTGAATGAATTAAGAGGTGATTGTTGGATGAAATGAAGTGGCTAGCTTAAGGATCTAAGAGATTTCTTACCTTAGATGATGATTTTTGTGTAAAAAATCCCCTTGAATCCTCCTTATATCTCGAAATATGGATGAGATATGAGAGAGTTTCCTTGAGAGAAAGGAGAGTGAAATGTGTGTGTGTGTGTGCTTGGACTCGGCCGAGAGCAAGAGAGAGAGAGAGAAAAAAAAAGAGTTAGCTAGTCATGGAAATATGTGAGTGCATGGATGTTTGAGTCTCCTTGCATGGAAGTCCCTTGAACAATTGTGAGGTGGCACTCACAAAGTCAACTCTCCTCTTCTTTTGGGCTTGGGCCGAGAATGGGGAGGGTGAGAGGAGGTTTTTGGGCTTTTTGCCCTTAAGCCCATATTATAGCTAGGTTAGATGATTTTTGGCCCTAAAAAAATATAAATGTGATTTTTATGACCTATTAGGCTAGATTAGGTTAATTATGGTCCAAAATAGTTCATATAATTAATCTATTACACTCTAGGCCCAATATGGCCAAAAGTATTGAATTAAATGGAAGTGGGTCCAATTAGAGCCCATTTAAGAGTTCTAAGCCCAAGATAGCCAAATTGGAAGCTTATTGGTCCATTGGGCCCAATAAGGAAGTCCCAGTCCAAAATGGACTTAAACAAGAACTTCTAGGGTTTCCAATTGCTTAATGACTATTTGAATTGCTTGCATGGGGTGTTTGATTGAAGTTCTGCTGTCATAGAGTATGCATCATACATGCTCTTATGTTTTTGATTCATAATTTGGTTTAAGTGTTGGTTAGAAGGCACAAAAATTCCTAATTGTGACATCATCCCCTCGTTAGAGGGAATTTCGTCCCGAAATTCTTTTGAAAGCTAGGTTTGAGAATGCTAGAATAGGTGAGGGTACTTTTGCTTCATTTGGTCTTCGCGTTCCCACATGAATTCTGGCCCACGCTTCGTGTTCCACCATACTTTCACGATCGGGATGCGGCTTTGCTTAGTACGCTTCATCTCCCCTCTCCATGATTTCAACTGGTTCTTCAACGAACAGGAGATTCTCGTTGATTTCAATCTCGTCAAGGGGAATGAAGAGTGTTTCATCTGATAGGCACTTCTTTAGATTGGAGACATGGAACACGGGGTGTACACTGTTTAGCTCCGCGGGTAGCTGCAGTTTGCACGCCACTGGACCTATTCGGGCAACGATCTCGAAAGGTCCAATATATCGTGGGTTCAGTTTTCCCTGTTTTCCGAAACAAATGACTCCTTTCCAAGGTGAAACTTTTAACAGCACTCGATCCCCGACCTGAAACTCTAAGGGCTTTCGCTGTTTATCAGCATAGCTTTTCTGTCGGTCGTGCGATGCTTGTAATCGAGGTCTGATTTGAACTATCTTTTTCGTGGTTTCACGGATGATCTACGGTCCCGTTAGCACCTTGTCCGATGCTAGTGTTTTTGCTAGCTGGGTGTCACCCACCTCAGCCCAACACAACGGTGATCTACACTTACGTCCATATAGTGCTTCGAAAGGAGCGACTTTGATGCTCGAATGGTAACTGTTGTTATAAGAGAATTCAACTAAGGGCAAGTGGATGTACCAAGACTTCCCAAAGTCTATCACACATGCGTGAAGCATGTCTTCGAGCGTCTGAATGGTTCGTTCGCTTTGACCGTCCGTTTGTGGGTGATAAGCGGTGCTCATGTCGAGATGGGTTCCGAGTGCTTTCTGAAGTGATTGCCAAAAACGTGAAGTGAATCTACTGTCTCTATCTGAGATGATAAACACTGGTATTCCATTAAGTCTCATGATTTCTCGAATGTATAGACGCGTCAGTCTCTCCATCTTGTAGGATTCTTTTATTGGCAGGAAATGGGCGGATTTCGTCAGTCAGTCAACTATTACCCATATAGTGTCTAATTCGTCCGACGTCTTGGGTAGCTTGGTCACAAAATCTATAGAAATCCCTTCCCACTTCCACTCGGGAATCACTGGTTGCTGTAATAATCCCGAGGGCTTCTGGTAATCCACCTTTACCTTGGCACAAGTAAGGCACTTACTGACATAGGTGGCAATTTCTGCCTTCATGTTAGGCCACCAATAGTGTTGTTTAATATCCAAATACATCTTGTCCGAACCGGGATGGATGGAGTATCGCATCTTGTGGGCTTCCTTCATGACTACCTCCCTAAATCCTCCGAGTTTAGGGACCCAAATACGGTTCATGAAATGGTATACTCCGTCCTCTCTCACCTCTAGGTTCTTTTCCATTCCGCATAATGCTTCGCTTGCTCTGTTTTCCGTCTTCATGGCATCTGACTGGGCTACCCCGATCTAAGTGGTTAGGTGAGATTGGATGGTTATCGAGAGAGTTTTTGCACGACGATTAGAGTACTCCTTCCGGCTCAATGCATCAGCCACTACATTGGCCTTGCCTGGGTGATACTTGATTTCACACTCGTAATCATTTAATAACTCCACCCATCTTCGTTGCCTCATATTCAGCTCTTTCTGATTCAAGATGTGCTGGAGACTCTTGTGGTCTGTGAAAATGGTGCACGTTGTACCATAAAGGTAATGCCTCCAAATCTTCAGAGCAAAGACCACGACTCCCAATTCTAGGTCATGGGTCGTATAATTTGCTTCGTGCGTCTTTTGTTGGCGGGATGCGTAAGCTATCACTCTTCCACGTTGCATGAGAACGCAACCTAAACCCTGATTTGACGCGTCACAGTAGACTACGAAATCTTCCGTTCCCTCTGGTAGAGATAGTACCGGGGCACTGCAGAGCATCTGCTTCAGGGTTCGGAATGCAACTTCTTATTTGTCCGTCCATTTGAATGGCACGCCCTTTTGTGTAAGCGAGGTAAGTGGCTTGGCGATCTTAGAGAAGTTTTGAATGAACCTTAAATAGTAGCCCGCTAGGCCTAAGAATTGACGAATTTTTGTGGGTGTTGTCGGGACTGCCCATCCTTCAACGGCTTTGACCTTGGAGGGATCCACATGAATTCCATCTTGGCTAACAACATGACCTAGGAAGTTCACACTACGGAGCCAGAACTCAAACTTGGAGAGTTTTGCATATAGCTTTTCCGTTCGCAGAGTTTCCAAGATTTGTCAGAGATGTTGGCCATGCTCTTCCGCGCTTCGGGAATAGATGAGAATGTTGTCAATGAAGACGATGACAAAGTTGTCGAGGAATGGTCGACAGATTCGGTTCATCAGATCCATAAATGCGTCAGGGGTATTTGTTAGACCGAAGGGCATTACAACAAATTCATAATGTCCGTAACGAGTTCGGAAAGCGGTTTTTGGAATATCCTCTTCCCGGACTTTGAGTTGATGGTATCCGGACCGTAGATCTATCTTAGAGAAGTAACTAGCTCCTTGGAGCTGGTCAAATAGATCGTCGATTCGTGGGAGTGGATAGCGATTTTTGACAGTGAGTTTATTTAACTCCCTGTAGTCGATGCACATTCTAAAAGATCCGTCCTTCTTTTTGACAAAGAGGGCTGGAGCTCCCCATGGCGAGTAACTAGGTCGGATGAATCCCTTGCCCAGGAGTTCGCTAAGTTGGCTGGACAATTCCTGCATTTCAGCAGGAGCTAGCCGGTAGGGTGATTTAGCGAGAGGAGTTGCTCCTAGAACGAGGTCAATTCAGAACTCAACTTGTCTCTCTGGGAGTACTCCAGGAAGGTCTTCAGGAAATACGTCTGGGAATTCACGTGCTACGGGAATGTCTTGAATGTTAACCTCTTCCTTGGTTTTATCCACTATGTGAGCCAGGAACGTCAAATCGTTCTTTCGTAGATGCTTCTGTGCCTGGATGCACGAGATGAGGCGAAGGTTCGTGCTAGGTTTGTCTCCGTAAATAACTAGGGTTTCATGATTAGGAAGGTGAAGGCGAACGGCCTTCTCGTGACACATAATTTTAGCATGGTGGGGGCTTAACCAGTCCATGCCAATAATCACATCGAAACTCCTAATGGAAACAGGCATTAAGTCTATTCGAAAGACGTGTTGATTTAAGGTTAGGGTACATCCGATGTAGATTTCCCCAGTGGATTCGGTTTTCCCATTGGCCATTTCCACCGTAAAGGTTTCATTGAGCTTCTGGGGTTGTTGTTTTAATAAATGTTTAAACTTATTGCTCACAAAACTTCGCTCGGCTCCGGTGTCAAATAGGATGCATGCATAAGTGATATTAGTTCGACATCATAACGGCTCTATGAGTAGTATAGTCACTTAAACATAGAGTCGGGGTACATAGCATAGATCCTAATGGCCTAGTACGATAAGTCTATCCCTAATCGTGATAAGCTGTGCCCGGGGGTGGTGTTGAGGAAGGGGATGCTCCCTGAAGACGAGCCATCTGTCGTTCTGCGTCCTGGAGTCGAGACTCCCACCTCACCTGCATCATATGGAACTCTCGAAGGACGTCTCGTGTCTCTTGCTCTGCACGCTCGACCCTAGTCCACAGTTGGTGTACCTGGTCGGCGGTGCTCTGAGCAAGGTCGCCAGTGTTCCGTAACCGTCTCACCATGACAGGAAGGGCTCGATCGGCCGGTCCTCCGTCCCTCAGGTTAAAGAACTCGCGTGACATGCCGAACGGGGGTCGCTGTCCCTGCTGTCTGCTCCATCTCCAAAGATCATTACCCCAGGGGGGGTGTAGGACCAGTGGGGCCCACCTGGTAAGCAAGCACCCTAATCGGGTAAGGGGGGTTGATGACTTCGGACTCCGCGTCCGAATCACCCCCTTCACTGTCATCGGGTTCCTCCTCAAAGTTTCCTTCATCTTCTTCCTCCTCCTGTTCTTCTTCTGGTTCGGCAGGCTCGCCCTCAGCTCCTGCCTCCGGTTCCCCGTCAAATTCCTCCTCGGGGTCTTCCTCAGGCTCTTCGTCGATCCATCCGTTATTTCCCTGGTTAGGGAAGTAAGGATCTCTGGGGTGATGGAAACCATCCATGCTGTCTGCGAGAGTGTGTAAATATGCTAACATTATTCCTAGGATGCTACAACTATTGTACAGAATAAGAAGGCGTTCTCTTTTTGGTGATAAAGGGGTATGCTTTTAGGTTCCCTAGCTATCACGATCTCCTTAGGACGTGTGGTAGTGATACCTTGGAGGGAATGTAGTTGATCAGGCTACATCCGCTCCTTGATACAACTAAGAACAATCCTGGATTAACCGAGATACTAGCATTATCTTGTTTCATTCGGCGTTAGTTCCTAATACAAGCAAGGGTGTTTTATTGTTATGTTTTACTTGTTTTGTTCAGAGTTGTGTTAGTCCCTCTTTTGGTTTATAGTTGCATATCAATGTGTGGCTAGATATGCTAGTTCACTATAAACAGAGCTCTGATACCAACCTGTCACACCCCTGAACCAGACGGCGGAAACGTCCGAGGGCTCTTGTGACTCAATTGAATACCATCACTATGATTATACATGAATCATAACATCATTCGTCACCATGCATTGAAATATTACAACCGATATTGTTTACATTCAGTATATTGTTCAAAACATTACATTCCCAAAACATAAACCGTTCGATACTAATTAAACAAACATTATGACATCACTGGATATATTTTTCTTCGATTTACCTGTTACCTGAGAATACAAGTATTTTGGAAAAACGTCAATATATGAAATGTTGGTGAGTTCATAAGTAAGGTTTAAAAAGAAATGATTTGTGTAGTTTTGAAAACCAAAGAAAATCCGACTCGCATTTGACTTCTCGACTTTACTAGCAGTACCAAAGGACCCTTGGGGCCCAACAACACAATAAAGCTATTGAAAGTCCTTTTAGACGGAATTAGGTCATATAAGGCCCAATAACATGTAAGCGCGTTCCCTTCGGGCCTAAAGATCATGTCATTGGGCTAGCTAGGCCCAACAAGCACGATTTGAAACTTTCGAGCCCAAATATTGTGTATTGACTTCTCATAAATTACCGCGTGGGTATTGAAGTACCATAGTTTATTGATTTTTGATTCGTTATTGATTCGAGACCGAATCAATTAGTTTGGTAACGATATTGGTGTTGAAAGTGTATTTATTATTACGTTTCGCCGGTAGACGTAGTACTTGTATTTTTATTTTAAGGGGTTTGTTGTTTTAAGAATTAGAGTTTATCTTTTTAAGCCCCTTCTTGGATAAAATTTACACTTTTAACCCTTTGTGTATAAAAGAATTTCCATTTTAGTCCTTAAACTATTTTTCTTGACACTTTAGTATCAAAACTTATTGGAAAGACATTTTTAGCACAAATTTACTTGATAAACAGCTTGAGTCCTTCAAAAATGAAATTTTCTCGGTTGAAACCTCCATTTTTGCAACTTTTACAATTTTGGCCCAAGATGGAAAATTTTTGCATCTTTGGTCCCTTTTTAATTTGAAAAGCATTTTTTGGCCCTTGAAATAGTTTTAGTACACAAGTAATCCCCTGTTTTACAGAAATGTGCAGTTTCAGCCCCTCCAAATCAAAAATCTCGTAATTTGGGGCTTTATTGGGCTGAAAAGCCCATTTTGGCCCATTATGTTTAAAATTCACATTTTTAACCCTTCGAAAGTGTTGATATTCAGAAAATACATATTAGAAACTGTTTAGACTCATCTCAACCTTCATAATTATATTTTGTCGTGTTGGGCCCCTTAGTTTTGTATTTTTGGCATTTTGAGCCCAAAAATAGGTTTTAAGTCCAAAAATGTTCATATTAACCAACTAGATTATTTTTCTAGACTTGATTAGTGTGAAATGGTATAAGTTATACTTATTTCATTCTTCTTATTGTAGATCTCGATTTTTAAGTTCTTTTGACTAGTATAAACATCACAATCACACAAGATCATACATATAAGCATAAAAATCACACAAGGCATACATATACTCATAGATCTACACATTTGCTTGTATTCTCCCCCACAAAACTTATAAAAACCGAAAAAGAGGGGGTATGAAGCTCACCTTTGGGTGTGGTTTCGGTTTTTGGAAGAAAATGAGAAGAAATTCGGCCTTAGCAACCTTCCGTGGAAGATTTCGAACTTGGATGCTTCTTAGGTGCTAGATCATGAGTTTGAATGAATTAAGAGGTGATTGTTGGATGACATGAGGTAGCTAGCTTAAGGATTTAAGAGATTTCTTACCTTAGATGATGATTTTTGTGTAAAAAATCCCCTTGAATCCTCCTTATATCTCGAAATATGGATGAGATATGAGAGAGTTTCCTTGAGAGAAAGGAGAGTGAAATGTGTGTGTGTGTGCTTGGACTTGGCCAAGAGCAAGAGAGAGAGAGAAAAAAAAGAGTTAGCTAGTCATTGAAATATGTGAGTGCATGGATGTTTGAGTCTCCTTGCATGGAAGTCCCTTGAACAATTATGAGGTGGCACTCACAAAGTCAACTCTCCTCTTCTTTTGGGCTTGGGCCGAGAATGGGGAGGGTGAGAGGAGGTTTTTGGGCTTTTTGCCCTTAAGCCCATATTATAGCTAGGTTAGATGATTTTTGGCCCTAAAAAAATATAAATGTGATTTTTATGACCTATTAGGCTAGATTAGGTTAATTATGGTCCAAAATGGTTCATATAATTAATCTATTACACTCTAGGCCCAATATGGCCAAAAATATTGAATTAAATGGAAGTGGGTCCAATTAGAGCCCATTTAAGAGTTATAAGCCCAAGATAGCCAAATTGGAAGCTTATTGGTCCATTGGGCCCAATAAGGAAGTCCTAGTCCAAAATGGACTTAAACAAGAACTTCTAGGGTTTCCAATTGCTTAATGACTATTTGAATTGCTTGCATGGGGTGTTTGATTGAAGTTTTGTTGTCATAGAGTATGCATCATACATGCTCTTATGTTTTTGATTCATAATTTGGTTTAAGTGTTGGTTACAAGGCACAAAAATTCCTAATTGTGACATCCGCTCCCAGCATGCCTCGTAACCACCATACTGAAAAACACCGCAAGATCTTTGAAACTTCCCACTAACCCGGGAACCAACCCCCAACCCAACCCTAGAGGTTGTGGTTTGTTTGATACGCGTATGGGTCCTGTGCTTTCAGTAGAACGGGCCCATACTACCTTCCACACCTACCCATATTTATATCAATTATCACCACAACACCCTAGTGAAGAACATACATAACAAGCACTCAACCCTCACTCCTAGAGGAACACTGGAAATCTCCCACAGAAGAAACCCTAGGCTAGCAGGCATCATTATCATGAAATCCTGAAGATCCTTAGCCTAGTACTAGCATGCTGTTCTATCATAGCTCAAAACAAATATCATGTAAGGTATTTTGGGGTTACTTATTGGCTCCGGCTGATCGTACCTCCGCGTCCTACTTTACTCATTTTGAAAACCATTTTAAATTTTCTTTTGAAAACTCTCCTTGATTTGAGACTAGATTCACACGAATATTCCTCCAATTCACTCAAACCAAGGCTCTGATACCAACTTGTAACACTCTAAAAATTTCAACCAGTTTAAACTTTTCAAAAACAACCCAGTTTCATAAAGTTATTACAAAAAGGTTTTCAATACAATTATTATCAGAGTCTCCCCAGAACCACATCATAAAACATAATCATGAGGAGCAGTACGATCACGCCTTTGCCTTGCCATGGTCTCCTGAAGAACCAGAAAAACATTAAACCACAATTGTAAGCCCGAAAGCTTAGTGAGATACCCCCAAAATACCAACCACATACAAAGATAACCATATCATATAACCGATACAGAACAGCCATGCACTTTGGGTCTACTGTGTGAGTGGTCCGCCGCACCAGGTAACAGTCCACGTGGTCCACCCTCCGCGTCTAGCCATATACATCGAGTCTACAGTGTGATTGGTCCGCCCGCACCGGGCCTTCAATCCACCTGGTCCACTCTCTGAGTCTACAGTATGACTGGTCCGCCCGCACTGGGCCTTCAGCCGGCCTGGTCCACTCTCCGAGTCTCGGCACGTCTGGTCCGCCCTCTTGGGGCCTGCAGCCTATCCGGACCGCTCGCTGGGCCTTCGGGATAACCGGTCCTCCCTAGGTATGTTGGCCTACAGCAGAAAGCAGGACCCGCCTCAACCCAACCCCAGTCCAACAACCATGTGCACATAAACATTCAATCATATAACAATTCACATTCAGTCAAGCCGATCTAGCAGATCACATAACATAACATCATCCTAACCAGGATACCGACCTAACCGGTCACTAGCATAGCATCATCCTATATACCAAGATACCGACCTTAACCAGGTCTCTAACATATATCATCCTAACTACCAGGATGCAAACATAGCAAAGCAACAACATAACAACGATACCCAGATTACAATCCGATAAAGGGCCGGCCTTGGTTCCTTAGACCCTGTTGATATAGTGAGGATAACTCACCTGCAACTGCTGACTGAAGAGATAAGACCAAGCTGCTCTGACCACTGACACGAGCTCCACCACTAGCCAAACACCAAAACACTGAACTCAAAACAAATGCCAACAATTACAAAAATGCCCCTGGAAGTCAACCGGTCAACCCTTGGTCAAAGTCAAAGTCAAAGTTATCCTCCTGACTGACTCTACTCGCCGACTCAACCCGATGACTCGTAGAGTCCCCATGCTCAGAACTTTCCCAATCTGCGAGTCAACTCGCCGAGTCCTACAACTCTGAGTCCCCTCGCACTCAACTCACCGAGTCCTCCCTTGACTCACCGATTCATGGCTCAACCAGAAGAAGGTTAGGACCTCACGACCAGACTCGCCAAGTCCAAGAACAGACTTGCCGAGTCCAAGGCTATCTTCAACCAACTCGTCGAGTTGTTCTTCTAACTCATCGAGTTCCTGCCCATCTTTAAGCAACTCGCCGAGTACCCCTAGATCTTAATCCATACAGAAGCTTTCCAGGCCATGCAGATGATCCAAAGCATAGATCTACCCTTCTACAACCCATCCATCATGTAAAGTGGCAAACTTTACGTGAATCCAAAGAGATCTAAGCATATAACACTCTAGGGTTAGGGTTTGGGACAAGATGGCTTCACCAATCACTCAAGAACAGGGACTTTAATGCACTCTAGACCTTCTCCATTCCAGATCTGAGGTAGCAACCTCAGATCTAACCTCCAAACTCAAAATACCACAAGCTATTCTTTCCAAATACTCCAAAATGATGAATCTAGATGAATAACAACCCAAGCAACGTAATAATACCTCAAAAGAAAGCTCCAACAGAAGAGAAATCTGAATCCTTGCAAAGCCCCTTGCTCCAAGCCTCTTAACTCTCCAAGATCTCTTCCAAAATCTCTTCTCCCAGGTTCTAATGTTCTCAAATCACTCACAAACGCGCATTAGGGTTTTCTGGACTTCAAGAGAGGGTAAAGAGGTTGGGGAGAGGGTATAATGTCCTTTATATAGGGCTCATCCTCCGAAATTAGGGTTTTCTCCACACAGCACCAACTCGCCGAGTCCAACCGCCGACTCGCCGAGTTGGCCACTTAACACGCGACCATGATCGCGACCCTACTCGCCGAGTCCACCCATGGACTCGCTGAGTTGCCCTTTCACATTCACACTTTGAACCCTGAAATTGCACTCCTGAACTCGGGATGTTACAAACAATTAAGAACTCATAGAACTCATATGCATAGTCAACTTTACGGGAATGGGCACATAAACAAGAATATGTCAACACGATAGGTTTCAAACCTCAAGTCGTGTGCTAGTGTTTAACAATAGGTTTACTCTTGATTAGTTGTTGAAACTTTCAATATGTTTAAGACTCCCACTGCCTTCTTGACATATAAGATTTTCTTGTCACGAATCATTCCTTCACAAATCAAATATTCAAGAGTTAGTGCAGATTCTTATCAAGAAAAACACTTCACACAATTTGGTCTTAGTTGGTCTTTGTTTTATCCAAAACATCACAACTTACAATTTTCAAATGTACAAGGGTAGAAAACTTTTACTCTACATTTGATAAGTGTTTTAAACCTTTCTTTATGTCACTCAAGGTTACAATCTTGGAGTATGACTCTAAGACTTGTTTTGGGAACGAAGTATGACTCATCTTCTTGATTTAAACTATTTCAACAATTCACGATTCCTCTTCTTAGCCATACAAATGCACTAAGATATCTTTAGAGGATCAATTGTGATATAGCTTTTCCATAAACGTTAAGATGATCATAAAACACGATACTAAAGTACTCTCCCACCCTTTCATATTGGAGAAACTTTTATCTTTCTGCCTAATTTGATTCTTCTTATTCGTCCTGCCGTACATTGAACCTTTTTTTCCAACGTTCAGAATTATACTTAAACTTGTAAGCATGCCCATATTTACTAAAGTTTAGTAAATCATGACGAATAGTCTTATCGTTCTTTGTGGTAGATCTTGACCAGCGCACACCCAGTGTACCCGATCCCCTATTCCTTCACTTGACTCACATATACATGTGAACAAGGAATTAGTCTTAATTTACCAAAGATGAAAATTCTCATTCATCATACAATACAACTTGCATGATTCCTGATGGGTTTTAGCCATAAGAACTTTCCTATGTGCGCATGCAAAACCCTAATGCTTGGATCTAGGCTTTCTAATAAAACATGCTTTGAATCCAAGACTTCTAATAACTAATTAGGAATAATAACAATACTAAATCAGATCTAGAATCATATCTTTGAATCTCTTGTTTGATCTTGTTGTCTTGGAGCTCTAGAGTCACAATTGTCACTCCTCTAATGGCTTACAAACACCAAATAGCAAGGAGGATGATTTGAGAGAGAGGAGAGGGGAGGGAATTCGGCCAGGGGTTCTCTACTTTAGATCAAGTGCCGATTTCCCTTTGCCATAGGGTCTATTTATACTTGTAGACTCCTTAAGGGTTACAGCTTAAACCCTAATTGGATAATCTTCTCTTAAAGCTATCCAAATCCATTCCTTAGATAACGTTGGACGATTTGAAGCTATCCATAGCTTCTAGAATTCGTCCACCCCTATCAATTATGGATTTACAGTCTAAAGTTTAACTATCAAACAATTGACAGTTTATACCTTCTTATTTAATTAACCTCTTTAAGTCACCAAATTAATACCAATTAATTTATGACTTATATTAATCAAATAACAATATTATTATTCTTTATATTATTCTCATAATATATTAATAATATTTATTCTCTCTTAATAAATCATCCTATCAAGTTGCTATGGTGAAGGCAACTCAAAAGGACCATGCACAACTGGGTCAAATACTTGCCTAATATAGTTGCAGCCTTAGACACTATTCCAACAGTCTCCCACTTGGATAAGTCTAGTAACTATATGCACAAGTACAATTCGATTTGCAATCGTAGCTCTCAAAGACGCTATCAAACTTTGATCTAATCAATCTTGTCCTTTAGATAAGGGATCGTACAGTCCTCTGTTAGATATCATGCTGACAATTCTATGGAATGATTAGTCAAGCATTTAGGTTTCTCGATCTCTGATTTATTCGACACAGAACTTAATTGAACACATCAATTCAGTTCTGACCGGGCCCGACACATAAGTCAAATCAAATCATCGAGCGGCCGAGATATCGCTTTTACCTTCCTAGGATAAAAGTTACAGATAAACTTCGACTTATATGCATTTACTTATTCATTAACCAACCATACATAACAATGCGTTTTATAACATCGAGTTACTGATGCGTTTTCGCATTATCAATGTACAATCAATTAATAAATAACAAACCATATATCTAGGTTTTAAGACTATATGATATTATCGTCTTGCGATCACCCTTTTATATCATATTCCATAAGGTGATTCCAACAAGCGGGGGTTTGTTCCAATGCTCAAAACCAGTTCATAAGCACTCATGAATGCTGCAACAACCCTTTGCTATGTCTAACACCATTTAGACAATCTACACACCAATTCATGACAATCTTCATTCATATCTACTTCCAACATATGAACGATTGTGGACAATTTGAATAATTCGATTATTCTTAATAAACTCAATTATTCTGGAAGTCAAAACATGTAAAATGAAACAATAGTTAAACAATTAACATAAGATAGTAACATTACTCATAAATAAAACTCCTTTATTTAATCATCAAATATTAATTACATTTATCTATTACACGTTTCTGATACTATCTATCTAATCTATGCTAATATCATCCTTCAGCCCAATACTCCTATGTCACACCCCAAAACCAAGAACGGCGGAAACGTTCTGGGGCGGAGGACATCATGTATAATATCACAACAATGTAAAGTAGTAAACAAGCAACAACATCATCCATTGCATTAATAATATAATTATTATACAAATGTGTTCTGTCAAATTTTGATAAACACTAAAGCATAAATCAAAATGAAAGATAAGTCTTGTACAAGCTCCATCTTCCTTTCTCCTTGCATCGGTACCTGTCTATGATGACCTGAGGATACAAGTAATTTTGAAAGCGAGTATCAACTTTGAAGCTGGTGAGATCTTAAGTATTTTAGTGTCTTAATTTGTATGTAAGAATTTGTAAGTATTGAAAGTGTATATGAACTGTAAGTGTTTGAAAAACCCTAGAAATCCCTATGATTCCTACTAGCATATGAAGGTGTCTTCTACCAAGACCTAACTGTTCTGAATGTAGTCTTCTACCAAGATCTAACTGCTCTGAATGTGTGTCTCTTGTAAGAGTATGTATTTTCCCAAGTATAACTATCATTATCCAAAAATATAGTTTCTACATTACTGTGCGTCGTGTGAATGTTCACGAAGTGAATGTAATGGGAAAATGAAATAGTACTATGGTGTAGTGCTATAAGAACTACTGCCGTACTAACTACCTTAAACCGGATTTATATTAAGGCATTATGTGATAAATTGCACCATACTATCGACTGATAACAACGACATTTGAATGGTCGTAATAACGGAATGACGTTTGGCACCCGCAGACCTGCAGGTCCGGCTGTAGCTAGCAGCAAGGTGTAGGATTGTCAATCCAGTATAGATCTATACGCAAACTCACGCTCTCCCTCCAAGAGAATTCTGGCTACAACTCGGGCCATGACATTTAAGTCATGCTCCGATTTAAATCACAATAATTAACGTATTCTTGTATATGTACTGTAATGAACTGTTCTAGCTGTAATGTACGTGCTCTCTACCTAGCAAGTATAGTAATGTAATCATTCTAGTATAGTTGTATATGTTCTCTTCCTAGTATAGTTGTATATGTTCTCTTCCTAGTATAGTTGTATATGTTCTCTTCCTAGTATAGTTGTATATGTTCTCTTCCTAGTATAGTTGTATATGTTCTGTACTGTAATGTTCTAGAAAGTATTGACTCATGAATGAACTGACTCATTGTATGATATCGTGTTCTAGTAATTGTTCTAGTATCTTCCTAAACTACCCATATGGTAGTTTACTAATAATCTATCTGGTACGTATAGACATGGATGTATACCCTTGCTACCCAAGGGCATGGGATGAACTGGAAGGACCTTTTATGACTATATATGTACACATGATATATAACTAATATTTAAACGACCTTCGGACGAGTACCCGATATCCCACCAGACCACATCTCAAGCGCGAAAAGGAAATAGGGTGGATAGCCTTCCTAAGTCTTTTAAATATTTCTTATATAACTATACATATAGAGGCAAGCAATTTATAATATAAAAGCATAAATAAGTTTTGTAAAACATTTGAACATAAATATTATTTTAAGAAATGATCGACTTGATGTCAATCTATAAAACAGTTTGAAGGCATAAGTTTGATAAAACAATTTAAGTATAAAGAAACATTTGTTTGAAACACAATTGTAAATAAGTTTGAAATATAATATACATAGTAAGATGTACAGTGTAAGAAGGAGTTTAAAACATATAAAATTTTTCTAAAAATCATTTGAAGGAAACTGTTTGGTAAAACGGCTAATGAGTAGCCAAATCATTTGAATGTTGTATATTAATCACATGTGATTGATGTAATAAGTAGCATAATTCTACTTACTAATCACATGTGATTGACATAATAAGTAGCATGATTCTACTTGTATCCCCCCCATAAAACATTTAAAAATAGTTTAGAACATTAGTTAAGGGGTATGAACTCACCTGTAGTAAGTGACTGGACTTGAACGGACTGTTATCGTAAGGAAGGATCGGACAAGTGCTTGGTGTCAAATGAAAACTTTAGACACACACAATGATCCTAATCACATATGAAGACATATGTATATAAATAATTAGTGATTAAAACACTAATTATATAAGTATAAACATTTAAACGCGAGGAAAACACTTTTGGTCAAGTGCTAGGAGGCTAATGGGTTGCAACAAAGGAGTGCAATGCCCCTAATGAGAGTTTATGGTCTAAAGACCATATGTCTTGGAGTTTACGGCCCAGGGGAGTAAACTCCTGGCCGTAAACTCTCAACAAAGCCTCTAAATGAAGTCTAACAATTATACAACTCATGTGGTGAATTGTTTCAAGGCTAAATCAAGTGTTTGGGTGCCATATTAACTCCTTTAAGGAGTTTACGGCCTTGGGACCATATTCCCTTGGAGTCTACGGCCGTAAACTCCCTTGGGAGGGTGGTTATGGTGTTTTCAAGTCTCTAAATTAACTAGGAACTAAACTAGGCTTTTGTACTTGGCTTTAGAAGAGTTTATGGCACCATCTGGCACCATTTTATGGAGTTCATGGCCCTAGAACCTTTTGGGCCGTAAACTCCCTTACTCTTGGTGTTCTAGGTGTGTTAACTAGTCCAAAACTCATTTAGGTACATGCCCAAATTGGACTCTTGGCTTAAGGAAGGAGTTAGGGTGTCATTTGACCCCTTTATAGGTGTTTACGGCCCAAGAGTTTGTCTTGGCCGTAAACTCCTTTTTCCTTGTGATTCCTTATGTTTTCTAGGCTTTAAACACTTTAGGGTACTTGTCCTAATTTAAGTCTAAGCTTTAGGAGGTGTTTCAAAGCATTTTGGCATGTAAACATGGAGTTCATGGCCTAAGAAGCTCCTTGGCCGTGAACTCACTTCTAGCCATGATTCCTAATTGTTTTGTGGTCTAAAGCATGAAATGGAGGCTTCTAGTTCGAGTTCTAAAGCTTTGAGGGTCATTGGAACCCTTTAGGACCTTAAAATGGACTTTACTCCCCAAGTGTTCTTGGGCGGTAAACTCCCAAATCTTGGGGTATTAATCCGATGTTGATGTTTTCTAGTCCCATACACACTAGCATACAAGTCTAAGGTAGTTACAACTCACGGGGAACGGACTAGGTAGCATTTAAGCCACTTATTGGAGTTTACTCTTCAAGAACGTTCTTGGGCGGTAAACTCCCGAATCTCACAGATTTGATATGTAATTGGCGTTTCTAAACACAATCTAAGCTATATAACATAACTAGATCGATGTACTCACAATTTGGGATAAAAACCCGAAGATCCGTGAGAGAGAATTTTGACTTTTCTCTAAATGGAATTCAACAAATGAACCAATTTGGTTCAGAATTCTATTTATAGTCCTGAGATATTTTTGGCAGAAAATATTTTTATTCCTGGAACGAACTCTAATGTCCTAGAGTATTAGGATGACAGTGTTGCACAAAACCCTAGTGCATCTACTCTCCTAATATCTCCTTAAGTGTAAAATCCTGAAAACTGTCAAACTTATAGTCGGAGTCTGAATTTTCACTGTAACTGTTCTACTTCTATTGGCTTGATATGGTTTGTTCAGAATGGAAATTTCGGGTTGTCACATACTAGCATGTTGCAAGTGCTTAACCCTACTCAGTCCCTTCGTAAGCGGATCTGCTGGGTTATCTTCTGATGATATCCTCTTCACTACGAGTTGTCCTTCTTCTACACGATGTCTAATAAAATGATATTTTCTGTCGATATGTCGTGATCTACCATGGTCCCTCGGTTCCTTGGTCAAGGCAACCGCTCCTTTATTATCACAGAAAATCTCCATGGGCTCCTTTATGGCAGGTACAACTCCAAGATCACCGATGAAGTTCTTCAGCCATATCGCCTCCTTTGATGCTTCGCTCACTACAATGTACTCTGATTCACACGTTGAATCAGCTACGGTTTCCTGCTTGGAACTCTTCCATGTCACTGCTCCTCCATTCAGGGTAAAGACCCAGCCGGACTGCGAACGGTAGTTGTCCCTGTCGGTCTAAAAACTGGCGTCATTATACCCTCGCACCTTCAAGTCATCACTCCCTCGGAGGACTAAGAACCATTCCTTCGTCCTCCGAAGGTACTTAATGATATTCTTCACCGCAATCCAATGGGCTCTGCCAGGATTCCCTTGATATCTGCTAACCATGCTCAAAGCAAAGGCTACATCAGGGCGAGTACAAGTCATATCGTACATGATTGAGCCAACTGCGGAAGCGTATGGTACTCGGCTCATTTCTGCTATCTCAGCTTCGGTACTCGGACTTTGAGTCTTACTCAACTTGGCATTACTTTGTATCGGTAATTCTCCCTTCTTTGAGTTTTCCATACTAAAACGTTTTAGTACCTTCTCTAAGTAAGTGTTCTGACTAAGTCCTATTAGTCTCTTACTTCTTTCTCTTACTATCCTTATTCCCAAAATATAAGAAGCCTCTCCGAGGTCCTTCATAGCGAAGCACTTCTCGAGCCAGGACTTAACTTCCTGCAGAGTCGGGATGTCGTTTCCTATGAGTAATATGTCATCGACATATAGAACGAGGAAGCTAACTATACTCCCACTGGTTTTGACATATACACATGATTCATCTTCGCTTCGTACAAATCCAAACTCTTTGACTTTCTCATCGAAGCAAAGATTCCATCTGCGAGACGCTTGCTTAAGTCCATAAATAGACTTCTCAAGCTTACACACTCTATTTGGATACTTCGGATCCACAAACCCCTCCGGCTGAGCCATGTTAACATCCTCAGCCAACTTCCCATTAAGGAAAGCGGTCTTGACATCCATTTGCCAAATCTCATAATCATGAAATGCGGCAATCACTAGCATCACTCTAATAGATTTTATCTTTGCAACCGGTGAGAAGGTCTCGTCATAGACAACTCCAGGAGTTTGAGTAAAGCCCTTCGCAACCAATCGCGCTTTATATGTGTGTACGTTTCCATCCACGTCGGTCTTCTTCTTGAAGATCCACTTGCACCCAACGCTCTTACGTCCTGGCACATTATCAACCAAATTCCAAACTTGGTTATCATACATGGATTGGATCTCTCTATCCATTGCCTCTTTCCACTTCGCAGACTCCGGGCCTGCCATGGCTTCCTTATAGTTGTTAGGTTCATCAAGGTTTATTAGTGTACCATCACTAATATACGTGTCCCCCTCGGTAGTAATATGAAAACCATAAAATTGGGGTTGAACTCTAACTCTATCGGAACGTCTAAGAGGTAAGGACTCGTCAATCGGTTCAACCCGAGTTTCCTCCTCGGGTTGAGCGTCAGCAGTAGAGGTTCCTTCATCTATCGACTCTTGAATCTTTTCAAGCTCGATTTTCCTCCCACTATCTCCTTGGCCTATGAGTTCTCGCTCTCGGAAAACTCCTCTCCTCGCCACAAAGACAACATTGCCCTTCGTTCTATAGAAGAGATATCCAAAGGATTTCTGTGGGTAGCCGATGAAAATACATCGCTCACTTCGAGGTTTGAGCTTGTCGTGAGTGTCTCATCTTACGAAAGCCTCGCAACCCCAAACCTTGATATGTGCCAACGAGGGAGCTTTCCCTGTCCACATTTCGTGAGGTGTTTTGGCAACCTTCTTAGTAGGGACTCGGTTAAGGATATGGGCGGCAGTCTCCAAGGCATACCCCCCAAAAAGAGATTGATAGTGAAGCACGACTCATCATAGAGCGAACCATATCCAATAAGGTTCGATTACGCCTTTCTGCCACACCATTCAACTGCGGTGTCCTAGGAGGCGTCAATTGTGAAACTATTCCACACTCCTTGAGATAATCGTGGAATTCAAGACTTAGGTACTCTCCTCCTCGATCGGATCGAAGCATCTTGATTTTCCTACCCAATTGATTCTCCACTTCATTCTTGAACTCTTTAAACTTTTCAAAGGTTTCTGACTTTCGCTTGATTAAATAGATATACCCATATCTACTATAATCATCGGTAAAAGTTACGTAGAAGCGGTTCCCATCCTTTGTGGTTGATCTAAACGGTCCACATACATCGGTATGTATTAGGTCCAATAGACCCTCACCCCTCTCGCACGTACTCGTGAAGGGTGATTTAGTCATCTTTCCAAGCAAACAAGACTCGCATGTGTCATCTTCCCTAAGGTCAAATGACTCCAACACTCCATCCTTTTGGAGTTGGGCTATGCGTTTCTTTTTGACATGTCCAAGACGACAATGCCACAAGGATGCTCTATCCATACTATTGGAAGAATCTATGTTCAAAACATCATTTCCTAAGTTATCAACAATCATAACAGTTTCATAAATTCCATTACATGGTATAACTTCAAAATAAAAGACACCATTTAGATAAGCCAAAATAGAACCATCCTCATTATTAAAAGAAAATCTAAAACCTTGTCTAAACAAACCATGAAATGATGTTTCTAGCCATTTCTGGCGAATAGCAACAATTGTTCAAATCTAAACATAAATTATTCCTAAGCACTAAAGAATACACTCCAATCTTGGTCACAGGCGACGATCTTCTGTTCCCCATGATTAGATTGATCATTCCTTGCTCCACATCCCTACTTCTTCTTAGTTCCTGCACATTAGAACAAATGTGATAACCACAACCAGTGTCAAGAACCCAAGAAATAGCATGATTAGAATCATTAGATTTAATTGTGTATATACCTGCAAAAGACAGCTTGATCTTTCCTTCCTTGATGGCTTGCAGGTACTCTGGGCAGCTTCTCTTCTAATGTCCTATCTTATGGCAGTGGTGACACTCTGCCTCCTTAGGGTTAGGGCAGGGCTTAGCAGGATCAACTTTGGTCCCACTAGAAGAGGCACCATCACGGGCTTTAACCTTGCGATAGTTCTTAGACGAAGCCTTCCTCTTCTTTCCCTTTCCTTGACCAATAGCCAAGACAGGAGCAGCGGGTGGATTGGGAGTTGGTGCAACATACTTGTCTTTGAAGTTGCTCTCAGCGACCCTCAAGAGACCTTGGAGTTTGCTTAGGGTGACCTCCTCTTTGTTTATGTGGTAGGTCATCCTAAATTGATTGTACATCGGAGGCAAAGAGTGAAGCACCATGTCGATCACCAAGTCTTCCCCAAAGTCAACATTTAACTTGCGAAGGCGGTCGACATACCTTTGCATCTTTTGCAGGTGCATGGTAAGAGATTCTCCATAACCCATCATAGCGGAAATCATGTTAGTGAAAATCTCATAACGCTCTTGTCTCGCGTTTTGGTGGTATCTCTCCAATAAGTCTTGATGCGTTTCGTACGGGTACATGTCCTCATAGGACTTTTGGAATTCAGAGTTCATGGTGGCTATCATGATGCAATGTACCTTTGTTGCATCGCGCTCATGGGTTTCAAAAGCAGTAATTTCAGCCGGAGTAGCGATTTCAGGGTTGATCTTCTCGAGCTTCTCATCGAGGACATACTCCTTATCCTCATAGCGAGCAATGGTGCGAATGTATCTTATCCATTCGCTAAAGTTCGTTCCATCGAAGGTGACCTTTTGGCAAAGGCTCATCAATGTGAAAGAACTAGCAGCAGCGTTGTTTGCGTTCGACATCTACAATTAGAAAGGACAAAGATAGATTATAATATGAATCCCTAATTATCACCTAATAAGAAAAATTAGGGCTAGGATCCAACAACAATATTTACATATTAGAAAAGGGATGTCGTAATCCAACATGCAAATAATATGAAGGTAAGTGAATGAAGATTCACTAATTCTCCACCACATAAACCTAACTATTAGTCCTAAATGTATTGAGAATTCCTAGGTTCGGATGAGATTCATTGAAACTATTCAATGGCATGTTTAAATCTCGATATGCCCCTCTTGTTTGTGATTGGGATACCGAGGATCACAAAGCGGGTGTGAATTACCATGCAAATTCACACGGTGCCTTCATTGTAACGATCACCTATTCGATGTGCCGGTAAACCACACACGCTCCATCGAACTATGATAAACAATGAATCACCCTTTGCCACCTTTGCTTAGAACCAATTAGTGTGCCGGTAAACCACACACGCTCCACTAACTTCTTAGCATGGGTGCAAAGTGTAATTTCATGGGATTGCATCAATTCACTTTTTCCTAAAGTAACTAAGATTGGGAAATTTTAAAATGTGTAGTTACTTTGTATTACTTATTATATTTTTAATGAGAGGATGAGGTTGCCCTATCCTACCCGTTCGGCTAACGACCCTCCACCGATCAAGCAAGCGGTGGGTGTGAGTGTACACCCATTAAGCGCCATTTCATAGGCCGCAACCTTATACCCACCTTATAGATCGGCTTCGTGAATAAGGCCTACTAACAGTAAGACTAGCATATTTAGTCATACATATATAAATTATTCTTGTAATATTATATTAGTATAGGGTTGTATTTTAAACCTTTTAAAATCTAGGGTTTGAAATTTAAATTGTCTAAATTAAAACTTTTAATCACAAAATATAAATTTCAAAACTTGAGGACAAGTTTTAAACATTTAAAACATGGAGGATCAAATAACAAATAATTTTAATTAACAATTAATTCCCTAATTATCTATATTTGATTTATTCAAGATTTCATGCAAGATAATTACCAAGTTAATCAAAATAATTAATTAATTATCATATAAGGAAATTAAATATTTTATTATTTGATAAATATCTTTAATTAGATCAAGGTTATATTCATATATATCAAAAAGTCGGATTAGGGTTGATCTAATATGATTAAGGTAAGTTTCCATAAGATAATCATGAAGAAATCCCGAATCTGGCCATTCCTGACGCTTGGACTCGCCGAGTGCACCAAGGGACTCGCCGAGTCAGGCAAACTCGGCGAGTCCACTATGGAACTCGCCGAGTCCATGACTCAGAAACACAAAAATCGAATTTTGCAGTTAAGTTTCAACCAAATAAGCAACAATTTAATAGAAACCAAGCTAGGCTCTGATACCACTGATGGGTTTTAGCCATAAGAACTTTCCTATATGCGCATGCAAAACCCTAATGCTTGGATCTAGGCTTTCTAATAAAACATGCTTTGAATCCAAGACTTCTAATAACTAATTAGGAATAATAACAATACTAAATCAGATCTAGAATCATACCTTTGAATCTCTTGTTTGATCTTGTTGTCTTGGAGCTCTAGAGTCACAATTGTCACTCCTCTAATGGCTTACAAACACCAAATAGCAAGGAGGATGATTTGAGAGAGAGGAGAGGGGAGGGAATTCGGCCAGGGGTTCTCTACTTTAGATCAAGTGCCGATTTCCCTTTGCCATAGGGTCTATTATACTTGTAGACTCCTTAAAGCTTAAACCCTAATTGGATAATCTTCTCTTAAAGCTATCCAAATCCATTCCTTAGATAACCTTGGACGATTTGAAGCTATCCATAGCTTCTAGAATCCGTCCACCCCTATCAATTATGGATTTACAGTCTAAAGTTTAACTATCAAACAATTGACAGTTTACCCTCTTATTTAATTAACCTGTTTAAGTCACCAAATTAATACCAATTAATTTATGACTTATATTAATCAAATAACAATATTATTATTCTTTATATTATTCTCATAATATATTAATAATATTTATTCTCTCTTAATAAATCATCCTATCAAGTTGCTATGGTGAAGGCAACCCAAAAGGACCATGCACAACCGGGTCAAATACTTGCCTAATATAGTTGCAGCCTTAGACACTATTCCAACAATTCCAAGTTTATATCCAATTGTAACTTGGATGATGAGAATCTTTCCTTATTTGGTAAATTTAGACACTACCACAAATAAAAGAATCAAATCCATTGTTAAACATAGAAACATACAAACATCAGTTTTCACAAATGTCATTGCAAGGAGATATAAAAATAAAACAAAATTTAATTTATTTATAAAATGCGGAAAAAACTTTTCCTTACAATGCAATTACAAATGAAAACTATGTTATTACATATTTCCTAGCAATCTGTCATAACTCCTAAGCAACAGCTCAAAAATCCGATCTTCGAACCATGCGATTGAAATCCATCTTCGTGATCAGATTCAACATACCCTTCCCTTAAGCTTCCTTCCCTTTGCATGATCCTACAAAACATCAAAATGCAACCTTGTCACAACATGTATTAAGAATCAACAATTAGAAACTTAATAGAGTTAGACAGTGGACTTACCTGAAGCAGAGTCAAACTTTTCGACTCTACCTTTTCTAAGATCTTTCAGGTAGTCTGGGCAGCTTCGCAACCAATGCCCCTTCTCTTGGAAATAGAAGCATATAGAGTCTTTGGGAATGGTACACGGGACAATCTCAGACTTTCTCTTTCCCTTGGAAGGAGAAATCTTTTTCCTGGGCTACCAGTGTTTGCATTGTCATTGTCTATGGAAGTTTGGGGAGTAGATCTTCCCATCAAATTTGCTTTTCCAGTGCGCCACATCATTGCTGATTCAATAGCAACAAACAAATAGTTTAGATCAATAAGGGTCATGTCTTGGTCTGTCACATAGTAGTCCTTAATGAACTCACTATATGACTCAGGAAGTGACTGAAGAACCCAGTCAACAACCAACTTCCTTGAAACTTCGACACCCAATACTCTCAGCCTGTCAATATGTGACTTCATCTCAAAGACGTGAGTACATAGGCCTTCCATCTTGATGTTTCATTGCAAGTAGGGCTTGAGTGACCTTGAATTTTTCAATTATTTGAACTTGTGGGTTAGGGAGAATTATTGGAGGAAGTGGAGGAAGTGAAGTATGACTTCCACGATCCAATCATGGGACATCATCTTTAAGAGGAAAGCTTGTTCCAAAGGATTTGGGAAGGCCATAGTTGTCTGAATTAGACATCTACAATGGGAGAAATTCAAGTTAGTTGATTTAAGTCCTTAATATAACACCCAAATGAAATATTAAGGCTATGACCCAACACAATATTTTACAATTTGGAAGAGGGATGTCGTAATCCAAATTGCAAAATATTTGAAGGTAGGTAAATGACGATTTACCAATTTCCACCATGAAAAACAAAAAAAGAATTTTAGATTTTAAATGAATTGAAACTCCTAGATCCTTTGAGATTCATTGAACAATTCAATGGCATGTTTAAATCTCGATTGTGGATTTCAAGTTTATGACTGGGATGCCGAGGATCACAAATAAGGTGTGAATAACCATGCAAATTAGCTTGGTACACCCAATGTTACAATCACCTAATCAATGCGCCGGTTAACCACACACGCTCCATTGATCTATGATTAACATCAAGCTACCCTTTGCCACACACTGTCAGTCCATATTAGTGTGCCGGTTAACTACACACGCTCCACTAACAGCTTAACAGGGTACAAACTGCAATTTCATGGGTTAACACAATATATCACATTTTCCTAAGTAACTAAGATTGAGAATTTATAAGTGTTTAGTTACTTTATATTTTTCATGATACTTTTAATGAAGGGAGAATTAGAGTCATATCCTACCCGTCCGACTAACGACCCTCCACCAGTCAAGGAAACGGTGCGTGGGAGTGGACACCCATTAAACTGCCATTTTATAGGTAGTAACCTTATACCGTCCTTATAGATCGGCTTCGTGAGTGAGGCCTACTAACGGTAAGACTGACTTTACTCTTATATATATATATATATATATATATATATATATATATATATATATATATTAAACCTATAATATTATTATAGTATAAGGATTAAATTTTAAACTTTTAAAATTCTAGGGTTTGGAACTCAATGTTTCAAAAGTTAGACCTTTACATTTACAAATTCCAAAACTTGAGGGCAAGTTTTGAACTATTCAAAAACTCTTGGAATCCATAACTTATGAGTTTAATATAGATTTCAATGAAAAGACTTTTGACAATCCATAACTTTAAGAAAAGTTATGGAGTTCATAAAACCATTTATTGGAAAAAGACTCTTCAAGTTAATAACCAATGATTTTAATGATCACTTTAAGAGAAAAAACTTTTCATTTTCGATAGCATCCATAACTTGAGGACAAGTTATGGAGTTCATCAAAATCCATTTACATCAAATATTATAACTTACAAAAATAATCAAATTTTCTATGAACTAAATTAAACTCATAAGAATAAGACAATTGAAATCAAACAAATTTGATGTAATTAATCAGATAAATAATTACAAAACATCAAACTTTGACAAGTATCTTTTATTTGGATGAGGATAATCATTACCATAGCAACAAAATCAAATTATATGAGCAAAAACATTTTGTGGTAACGATCCTAATCCAAATTAAGCCAACAAATCCAAAAATCTGCCAGACCCATCATCACCTCGTAGTGATCAGGCAGAGGCCAAAAAACAATATTTTTAGCTTCAAAAAACTAATAGAATCAAGTATATGAGAAAGCAATCCTAGGCTCTGATACCACTGTTGGGTTTAGAGCATTCTAACACTCCTAAGGTGTACATGCAACCCTAAATACCTTGGATCTATGTTTTCTCTATTATATATGCAAGCTTGAACTTTCCAAGATATTACCCTAAGTAGCATACAAGGTATCAGCCTGTATACCCAATTGATCAAGTCCATAAATGTCGCAGGCGCACTAGTGAGCCCAAATAACATCACCACAAACTCATAATAACCATAACGAGTTCGGAATGTTGTCTTCTCCACATCCTCCTCTCTAACCCTCATCTGATGATACCCAGACCTCAAATAGATCTTGGAGAACCAAGATGCACCAAGAAACTAATCGAAAAGGTCATCAATCCATGCAAGTGGGTGACGTTTTTTCACCATTACCTTGTTCAACTCCCAATAATAAGAATATATGTGGTGGGACCCATCCTTCTTTACAAATAAGATCATCGCGCCCTAAGGCGAACTACTCAGTCCAATAAACGGCTTACCCAATAGCTCCTAAAGCCGAGAGGACAACCCATGCATCTTTGGTGGTGCCAATCGGTACGACGCCTTAGAAATTGGGGCCGCACCTAGAACCAAATCAATCCTAAACTCAACCAGCCTCTCAAGAGGTACTCTGGGTAATTCTTCCAAAAACACATCTAGGAACTCCCTAACTACAGACACATCTGAAACTGAAACCTCCTTACCGACCCGAGTGTCAACCACATATGCAAGATAACTCATACAACCATGTTATAGATACTGCCGAGCCTTGGCAGCAGAACAAAATGTTGATACCTTCTCTATAAATAAACAGTTCTCCCACACTTAGGGTTCGAACTACCACCCGCTGACCCTCATAGTCAATCATCGCACCAAACTTGCTCAACTAGTCCATCCCTACTATCAAGCATACATTTCCCATGGGAATAGGGATCAGGTCAATCGGGTAAGACACCTTCAAAATCTCTAAAACACAACCCTGATAATGCTTGATGTCGAAACCCCATGTTTGTTGGCAACAAAAACCCATAACGGACATTCCAACTCTCCAAGAGTCATATCAAAACTCTACTGAAAGACTGAGGCACAAAAAGACCAACTCGTACCCGAGTCAAAAAGCACAAGAGCAGGCAAGGAGTTCACTAAGAAGGTACCTAGCAGAACCAAAAACATAAGCATACCATAAAATAATTGACAAAATAATAAATGAAAACATACCATTAATGACATCCAGTACCGCCCTGGCCTCCTTTGCTGTAAGCTGGAAAGCACAACCTCAAGCAAGCAAGCAAGGGACATTGGGTCTTCAAATTGCCCACCCGATCATAATGATAACAAATCCTGGTGCTCAATACTGGGGCATATTAGCAACAATCCCTCACATAGTGCCCCTCATTGCCATATTTGTGGCATCCAGAAGAAGTATATTGCCAAATACCCTCATGAACCTTGTCGTAGTTTCCACAAGTGTTGCCGCTTTGAACTCCTAATCATGAATCAGCGGGCTTGTACTGCTTTGCTGTAGGCTGTGACTGAATCGGAGCCTGAAGATGCTCCCTCGTCAAGGTCTCTATCTCAACCTCTCTCTCCTCCTTGAAGCATCCTGAAGCTCAACAAGGGTACTATATCACTCGGTAGATACAAACTATCGAATATTTTTCTTGAGGATGCTCAAGTACCGAGTCATTTGGGCTTGCTCTGTAGCAGCAAATGCAGGACAAAAAAGAGCTCTCTCCGCGAACATCTTGATGATCTCTGTCACCGTCTTAGTCTTCTGCTTCAAGTCCAATTACTCCAGAGCCAACCTCTGTGACATCCCCAATATCACGGCCAGAAAAGACCGATTTGTTTATGCTTTATTTGAAAATCAGAGTATACTTTTAAAAAAAATATGTTGCGGAATTTGTTCCCAAAAATACAAGTAAGAATTTATCAAGCATTTCCGAAGAAATGTATTTTCATTACATTACAAAACTCGGGATGTCATTGTCAATACATATCAAAAGCATAAACCAAAAACAACATAGGCCTTACAACATTCTATTTATTTCTGTTGGCCTAAAATCCATAATCTCTCATCAGATCATCGCATCTATGCTCTTGTGTCACTACCAGTAACACAAGAAACTGAGTGGGTCAGTTTGGGGAGCCTGGTGAGCACATAGGGTTTTCAACCCACAATAAATAGTTTATTATTTTCATCAAATCATTAAACCTGATTGCCCGTTCCCGTTATCCTCACTTTACGTCCCTAAAGCATCTATTATAAGGGACCTAGCCTAAGGATTTTTCATCGAGATGGACAACATTGCTTAGGGGATTCCTCAGCAATACATGTCAAATAAGGCAACCATGGGGGGATGGAGTACATCTGGTGAACACGTAGTTCAAATAAACACCTACAGGTTGCGAGCTTGCGAGCGTTCCACTAGACTGTCTAGAATAGTTTGTGGTCGTTATCTATACTCCATTAGATGACCGGATCCTCATAAATGGCGAGGCCTCTCATCATTTTATTTCATCACACATCAACTATTTCATCTACCCATGTTTTATCCAATATATTTGTAGATATAAAATACATATATAGTTTATATCATTAAAAACATGTATAAAATTGTTCATCCAACATAGATCTCAAGTAAACATATAATATGCACACATAGCAAATAATTTATATATGTGTAAGATGAAAGTGACTATACACTCACCTGATAAAGTGGTGATTCCAACTTGGACAACGCTTCGCTTCTTAACAATATGATTTCATTTGACGAAACCGGGAGGTTTGTTGGAAACTAGGCTCTGCGGGGGCAGAACTTTCTAAGCCGAAATGCTCTTTTTCTTGGAGCCTTTGGGCGTTCCGGGGCTTTCTTCCAGTGCTAGGGAAGTTTCCTAGGCTTGGGGGTGTTTAGGAGGTTTAAAGAGAGAGAGTAGAGATAGAAAGAAAGGGTTTAAGGTGTGAAGAATAAGGATACCCTTGCACCTCTATTTATAGGGCCGAAGCCTCGGTTACGCAGGGCGTACCTGCGGAGGTATGTTGGGCATTCCTCTGTGTGCAGGGCGTACCTTCTTACACTGCATGTTCGTGTCACTCGTCGGATGGAGAGACGTGGTCGAAGCAAGACCTAGTGTGCGAGAACGCAGGGCATTCTTTCCTTCTACGCGGGGCGTACCCTCGCAAGAACATCACATTTTCTTTTCCCGACTTCTAAAATTCATAACTTTCGCATACAAGCTCCATTTTCAATGTTATTTATATCCACGCGTGGGTGGGAACATACTCTACAACTTTTGTTTAGACTCCGTCAGCTAATTTTGATTTTATTTTTAAAGTTATATTTTTTAACAGGCCGGGACAGGTAAAGTCCGTTAAAAATTCATAACTTTGTCATCTGACGTCTGTTTTCATCTGTCTTTTTATTGTTGAGCTCCTATTGATGAGATCTTCGATTCTCATTTAGGTTGTGTCAGCTAAAAATCGCTCGATCTAAAATTCGAACTCCAGGTTGCACACTGCTATGCCAAATCTTAGAAAATTCATAACTTCCTCATACGAAGTCAGATTTGGACATTCTTTTTATGCACACTCTCAGATTAACATATAATACGACTTTCGTTTAGATTGATAAGGCTAAAAATCACTTTATCGTAAACTCACTTTTTACGTCACAAAACGTCATGCCGGTTTCGTCGCGAAACTTCGACAGGTCATAACTTCTTCGTTATAACTCGGATTTCGGCGTTCTATTATTTTATTTTTGACACTTATTTTCATTCTTAATTTATTATATGTTATAAATAAGTATAATGCACATAAAATCAAATAATCCACATAACATTCAAGCAATTCCTCTTTATTACTTCAAAGAAAGTTACATTTGTTGACCCTAACTATTACATTATCATTTTAATGCTTAGCCTTGAAACACAGGGGTTACAACCTCTCCCTCTCCACTAGGGGAACGTACCTTGTGGTAAACATCTCCAAGAACTGCTCCCAGGTCACGACAGTCCTCTACTCAGGAGTTTAAAAACTGATCACCACGTTTCACCAATCCTTCGTGCCCAGTTGAAGAAGGTTCAGGGTGCACTTGACCTTCTGGTCATCCAGGCACGGACAAGTGAAAAATTAACCCTCCACATCAAATAGTCACCTCATCACCAGAATCGAGTCCTTAACCCCATCAAACTCTGGGGGCTTTGTGTTATTGAAGTCCCGATACTGGAATGATCTCCCCCCCTGTGGTGAATCCCCATAGCAGCAACGGCCGCGGTAACTATAGCAGCAACAGCCTCAGTGACAACGGTGTACCGCTCATCGAACAACTCAATCATATCGGTCTTGATAGACCCAAAAACCTCGGGGATCGCACCCCGAAGAGCAGCAACTACCTCAGTAGCGATCAACTCACGGATGTCATCAGCTATCAATCATGGTCTAGCTTGGCCACCAAAACCATAATTAGATCCTCTCATGAAAACTATACTGAAAATGAACCAAAAAATATATCCATATATAAGCCTTCATCCTGACAGGACCGCCTCGCAGAGCCTACATCCTATTTGGATAGATCTCCAGGCCTTCAACATAACTAGACCGCCTTGCAGGTCTTCAGTCTATCTGGACCGCCCTGGGTATCTTGGCCGTCAACGCAAAGCAGGACCGCCTCAACTCAACAAACATTAACATGCCGATATATCCAATAACATTCAATAAGCAACACACAAATAATCATATAGATCTACCAATCTAACGCATACTCAGGTAATCATACGGATCTACCAATCTATCGTATAATCAACATAACATTAATCCAATATAATAGGATACAAAATCCAGTGGTCTGACATTGGTGCCTTCGAACCCTAAGTACGGTGAGAAAAACTCATCTCACAATCGAAAAATGATAGATGAACAGATCACAACTCCAACTGTTAACTCTACAAATCACATATACAACAAACAATGGCCTAGTCTCAAACTACATATCAAAATACCCATATATCAAACTTGGTCAAAATACTGGTTAAAAGTCAACTTAGTAGGTCGCTACATTGTGGCTAGCCTCTAGCCACGCCATGGGGACTACAGGACAAACCATTTGCAAGGCAGCCATCCGCCATGTCGTGGTGACCCATTCGCCACGCCGTGGGGACTGTTCATAGAAGCTTAATCCAATAAGCTCTTGATCCGTAAACCAACCATTCAATCTTCCCGGATGACGTTCTCTCATCCAATGGACCATAAAAATCATTGTTTTATATACATGCATCTCTAATGCATGTCTTGAGCTTAAGCTAGGTCAAATAGAGTAAAAAGGGGCCAAGATCTCATGCAAGAGTTCAAAACTCTACAAAACTCTAGATCCAACACTCCTAACCACAAATGGAATCTTAGGATCCATAAAGTTTGCAACTTTATGGAATATTAACATTCTAATGAGTCCCAACATGAAGAATTAGGAATAGAAACCTAGATCTAAGCATAAAAACCCAAAAGCTTAGAACTCGAGGACTTACAAGGGTTCAAAAGATGCACAACAAGATAATGAGAAGAATTGCTTGCTGAATCCAAGTCCAAATGACACCTTCTTCTTCTTCTAATCGACAAAAATCAACACAAAAGGCTTAAAGAGCAAAAATGAAGGTTAGGATTTGCTTGGAGGTTGAGAGAGTGTGATGGAGGCTGAAGGTGAGCAACCCTAGCCATCATATTTCCTTAAATAGGCGTGCAAACCTCGGATATTAGAGTTTCTCATTAAATAACCGCCACACCGTGGTCATAGGCCGCTACGTCGTGGCAAACATTTAAAATCTCTGATACATCGACCACCAACATGCCATGAGATACCTTCACAAAGACGTGGTCCCACCCAAAATCCAAAATACATTAAATTTAAATAACTCCAAGAATCTGGATGTTACAATATCTTAGAGTTAGGTGGTAGGAGTTAGTTGCTTTAGTTGTCTAGGGAAGCATAAATAAGCTTATTGCATGCCTAAATTAATTGCCTTCACCATAGAAAACTAATTGTCAAATCTTATCCTCATAGTCCAATTAATATTAAAATCAATTTGGTGTTTTTAGGTTGCTTGATCATAGTAATTAAAGTTCATAAATTGATATATGATAGGTACTTGGATCATGATAACTAGTAACTTTTCAATTGGTAACCAACAGAATAAATCCATTATCTTTAAATTAACCATAGGAAAATGGGGGATTCGAAGCGAAACAGAAATATCTTTTATTCTTAATTAAAAATCGTTTTTTAGTTGTTTGCTGTTGTTAGATGTTTGATTTAAGTTTTTATTAACTTTTAAAATCAGATACCCCCCCCCCCTCTCCTCCCCACCATTTAAAGTTCTTTCTTTTTAGTTTAATTATTAGCATTTAGTTTTTAGTTAAAATTTTTGTTCCCTATGTTCGATCCTTTACTTACTCTACTATACTATTACGCGACTAGATACATTGTTTATTGTGTTTTAGCTGGTAAAATTGGTTAGGATAATAAATTTAAAGGTTAGTGAGTTTAAAACAAATCAATATCCAAATGAGAAGGTAGAGAATTTTACAAATTCCTATGAATAGTTTCCATGAAAACCTTCACATATGAAAAGTTCGAAAGTTTGTGAATAGTTGTAATGACTTTTTGTGGAAACAGTGTGCAAGAAAGGAAAAAAATTGTTGTACTATTGGTTATGTATCGGACTATTGGGTTATACACTAAAATACATAAAAGATCCATAATAAATAATAAATACTTATATAAATATTTTATTATTTGTCAACCAAATAAATATTTAAATAAAATAGTTTTATTTATTATTTTCAAATCAAAGAGAATTAAATAAAAGATTTTTATTTAATAAAGTCAAGTAGATTAATTAAAGCAATTGATATTTGAACTTATTATTTAGGGAGTAAATTACAGATTTGGTCTGTATGGTTTGCTTAAATTCATAGTTTTGGTTCCTAAGTTGAAATTTTGATAGATTTCATCTATGTGGTTTAACAAATTACAGTCTCAGTCCCTTTGTACATATAAAAATATTTTTTTGCCATTTTCTATATAATTTTTTCCCCTTTTTTCTCTTTTTCTTATATAATCTTTAATAGTATTAAATTTAAAAACAACCTCAACCATACCCCATCTTAGCCACCCCTCATCTGTGACCACCAACACTTCGATCGCCCTCAATCGACCATCACCAACTAGTAAACTACACACCTCTCCCTCTTTCTCATCTTACTCCCAACCCTAATGTTTCTCTCTACACCCTTAATCGAACCTACAACAAGTTCACCGACACAACTACCAGTAAAAATAATATCATTGTCTATCTTATATGTATAACACCACCACCACTATCTGTATAAAATATGGCCTTTGTAATTCATTGGAATGGTTAACTTTGGTGGGATTTCACAATTTCAACCATGTAAATGTTCCTACTTTTGACCATGTAAATATGTAAGATGGTGTTGGTGATTGTTGAATTTGTTGGGATATCATAATTCATATGGATACAAACTCGTTAAGCCACCTACATATCTCCTTGGGTGTAGCAAAATCTATCCTTAACTTTGATCCACCAGACCACCCATTGTTCCTCTGTTTATCACCACCACATTCTTCATGCTTCTCTTGATTATCTATCACCTTACAATCAATATCCACCACCATACTATCTATTGTATCCCAACCAATATAAGGCCTTAACTTATCTTATATTTTAACACTCACTTTCCTGTTTTTGTCACCATCATTAGAAATGGTTCCTCAACTCCTTCCTTCTCGACTCTGATTTTTCCAATTTCAATATAGCTCTTTTAAAGAAGAGGCTCTATCTTAAACAATTCCATATCTTGGTGGTCATTGGCAATTGATACATTAAAATGATGGTAGTGCAACAAGTTTCCTGCCTCCTACCTGAACCTAACCATTAACAATGAAAAAATATTCCCAAGTAAATTTATATGCAATGAAACCTCCACAGTGGTGGTTCCTTTTCCTTCTCTAGTGAGGGTAACTAGAGAATGCAATCATAAGTGGAGATGGTGATAGATTTGTTGTTTTCATTACATAGAAGGAGAGTAACAAAGTGGAAATGTAGCTGGTATAGAAGGTGAAGATGTAGCCGACAATGGTGGCAGAAAAAGAATGAAGATGAGATAAAAAGAGAGAGAGAGAGAGAGAGAGAGAGAGAGAAGGAGAGGGGAGTAACTTCTGTCAGAGGACTAGGTGATGGTGTTCACTTGCGGGAGACGAAAATGGTGAAGGGAGGCGTTGGGTGTAGCTAGGATTTTCAATTGAAATGTGAATGAGGGAATGGGGATAACAACATGGATTTGTAGATTTAAGAGATATGTGGGTGGGATATTGGTGGGATGATTGGGGTCTTTATTAATTTTCTATTATTATGTAACGCCCGGTTCCCTGGAATGTATTTAATTTAATTATTTATTTATTTTGACAGAAGGACTCGACGAGTTGGTAGCCCTAACTCATTGAGTAGAAGGCAGACTATGCGTGGAGTTTAAGTTGTCTACTCGGCGAGTCAAGTCCTTGACTCGATGAGTAGCTCAGTCAGGGTGAAACCCTAATTTCAAGGTTTTGTACCCTATTTAAACACCTTAATCCCCACTCCTTAGCCTCATTTTCAGCCTCCTGGTCCCAAACCCTCATCTACGAAACCCTAGAGTGCTTTTTGAGTGTGTATGAGCCAATTTTTAATGTTATTTGTGCCTTTTGAAGCTTGTGGAAGAAGAAGAAGAAGAAGTTGGAGGACTCAAGAGAAAGACTGTAGATCCAAAAGTTTCATCCCCTTAGCTACATTTTCTAGTAACAAAGCCTTCAACTTGATCATTCTCTTCTTAGATCTATTTAGGACCTCTTTTGAGGGTTTTTGGTCCAAGATTTGGTAACTTGTTGGTAAGGATTGACCCATAAGTTGCTCTTCCAGATCTAGTGCCTTGAGAGGCTATGAGGACATAAAGGTGCAAACTTTATGCCCTTAGAGTCCTCATGCAAGTGCTAAAGAAGTATTTATGGCCTTTTGAGCCCAAAAAGGCCATGCATGGAAGCAAGCTTGAGACTTTTAGTGATCATCTGGTAGCTAGACCCTAGATCTAGGTTTGCATGCGTGGATTTGAGATTCTAAGGCTTTTTGGACAAGATCCATATCCTAAAGGAATTAGGGTTTTGTCTAAACCCTTTAAGAAGAGTTATGAACGGGTAAAGTTGGAAATTTTACCCTTAGAAAGGCCATTCCAGTGAGAAAACGAACTAAGGACCTTGGATCCAGAAGATAGAGGCTTAATCTATTAAGACGGCTCAATCAGACTGGGGAACTCGGAGAGTCCAGGAAAGGACTCGACGAGTTGAAGCGGGTGTCCCGATCTTTATGACAGGAAGAATTTGATGAGTTTGTTAAGGGACTCGGCGAGTTGACTTAGTTGACCACGTGTCTGAGTTGTTCATGAACTCGCCGAGTTGGGAAATGACTCGACGAGTTGGGGTTGACTGGGAGTTGACCTTGACTTTGACTTTGACCAAGATGTTGACTTTGACCAGGGGTAAAATGGTCATTTTTTCCTAAGAAGTATTATCATATTTTGATTAAGTGTTGTTATGGAATTGATAGCCAGAGAGTCGTTGGATCAGCAAACATGGATTCCTCACTCACGTTGTCAACAGTCAGTCTTGCAAGGTGAGTTTCCTTTAGTAGGAATGGGTCTAAGGCACCAAGGTCAGCCTGTAGTATGATATGTTAGCAGCTGAGTGTGGGCAAGGCCCGTATCTCATAGTAGTCGAGTGTGGGTTGGGCCCTTATCTCATAGCTTTGTTTGATTATGGATATATGCCTAATGGATAAATTTAGTTATACTTGTTGTCTGTGTGATACTTGTATGTTTGTTTAAGTAGCTGAGTGTGGGCGAGGCCCGTATCTCATAGCAACTGAGTGTGGGCAGGGCCCGTATCTCATAGAAACTGAGTGTGCGCAGGGCCCGTATCTCATAGTAGTCGAGTATGGGCGGGGCCCGTATCTCGAAGTAGCTAAGTGTGGGCGAGGCCCATATCTCAAAGTTAGCGGAGTATGGGCAGACCCATATCTCCCAGTTAGTAGAGTGTGGGCGGGGCCCGTATCTCCATGAGTGTGGGCAGGGCCCGTATCTCTTAGTTGCATGTTATATGTGTATGGTATGTGGTAGTTTGGGGAGACTCACTAAGCTTCGTGCTTACAGTTTACAGTTTTGGTTTCAGGTACTTCCACTAGCAAGGGAATGGCTCGGGATGATCACATGACACACACCACAGTTTCAACTTGGGATTATTTTAGACTCTGATATTTTCACATATGATTTTGATACAGTAATTGACATGATGTTTTGAGATACATGGTTCTTGATTTTCTATATGATGATGGATGATTTATGGTTTTATTATAAGCTTTAAAAATGAAAATTTTGGGTTGTATTTTTGGGGTGTTTCATATTAAATATTGTAAATAGGTAAAAGAAAAAAGAACAAAGAAATTGAAAAGGGTGACATTGTCTTTTTATCCGGACTAAGGACCACAAAAATGGTTTATATTAATATTGCAAAGGTTGGACCAAATGTGAGAATCTAACAAAACCACATAAACCAAAACTGTAATTTACTCTTATTTAGGCTTGAAAGTCTTAAGTTATAGATTTGGTCCCCATGGTTTGCTCAAATTCATACTATTGGTCCAACTTTGGAAAATATATCACAATTGGCCCTGTGTTTTACAATTATTGCATTGGTAGTCCCTGGGATAGTTATCATTTGAGAAGCCCCGTTTCAATTTTGTTAAATGATGAAATTTCCCTTTTATTTATCTTTTTCTTATTTTCTTAATTACTTTAGATTTATTTAAAACAAAAAAAAGTACTACTACCAACCACCACATCCCCTTACCACTATCACCAATACCAACACCACCAAATAACCTCACCACCACCACTACTTGTAACTCCAAAACAAAGAGAATAACTAGAAAACTATAGTACCATATACCGCCATCAATTAATAAAATCCCCTAAAAATGAAAAATTATTTACCATAATAGATACTTAATGTTGTAAATTTGCCACAAATAAATACTATAATCAAATACAAAAAACCAAAAGATACAACACATGAATCAAATGGTTGATTGTCTCTCTACTCCTCTCTTCTCCTCTTGGTGAAGGCTACAAGCCGAGAGAATTTTATAAACCCAAAATGAAACCTTTTCATTGATGATTTTTTTAGTGGTTGAATATCTAACACCCATGTGGATTGTCCTGTGTACATATAGGACGTGTTCGACATACAACTTTTAGGAACTTCTAATTTTTAGGCTATGTTTGGCGGACTAGCTGAAAAACTAGCTGTTAAATAAAAAGCTAATTGATAGCTGAAAAGCTAGCTGATAAAAAATAACGTTTGGTAAAACTAGCTGAAATATATAAAATTACATAAAAGGACATGTAAGAGTACGTGTTTCTATAATTAAATAAGAGTTTATTTGGAAAATTTTAAAAAAGCTCCTAAAAAGCTAGTTAATAAGCTATATTTTGGCTTATCAAACACGACAACATAAAAAAAACTCGAAAAATAAGCTAGCTGTGGCGCATCAAACACAACCTTAGCTTTTAAGGAAAAACTCAAAATAATAATAATAATAATAATAATAATAATAAAATATTCGTTTGATTAGTATGACCTTCTAGATTTAGCTAAAACAAAAACTCAAAATTCAAAACTTGATTCAAGTAGTGTTTAACAAAAAACTCTTTCATAATTTGCAAATTTAGTGAATCACCCTTTTATAATATCCATGTTTTAGATAAGTAGCTTCGAACTTTCAGCTAGTTTTGCCACACACCTATAGTTTTGTTTGTTAATTAGATAAAATGTAAGTTTCTAATTTGATATTTTATATTTTAGGAATACACGATTATTTTATTTGAATTTTTGTATTCATTTTAAACAAAACCAAAAATATTATTTTAAATTTTATATTAATTTTGATTTTCAAAATACGAACCAAATAATCCGAAAAAATAGCAATTCGTGATCTTTATTTATACATTTTTTAAAATATATATATTTAAGCATTTACTAGATTATTAGTTAATGTCTCAACCAAATATAGAGGGTTAATAATACAAAATTATATAAGATTGTAAATTATATTTATATATATAATATTAATTTATGAAGTCTTTTAAGATATATATATATATATATATATATATATATATATATATATATATATATATATATATATATATATATTAAACTTGTACAATCCTTAGGAATAGTGTCCTTATGCTAATTTGCGCAGGTGTTTATTTTCACAAATGGTCCTTCGTTAATATGCTAATTTGCATTAAAAGTCGACTCGAACCGGGTGGAACCCACAATTGTTTTTTTCACAAATGGTCCTTCATTTTTTGTATGGAAGCGGGTGGAACCCACAATTGTTTTTTTCACAAATAGTCCTTCGTTTTTTGTATTGAATATATTGTGGGTTATTTTTATTGAATATATTTTGGGTGTTGTTTGACACTTTATTTATACTTTTGTTATGTTTGTCCCACGTGTTTCATTTTGGGTTGCTTTGCCGTTTTCCTATCCAATGACACTTTTACCGGTGGTTTTTTTAATTGATATTTTTTTTCCTTTAATGTTTCTTATCCCTGCTTTTCTTCTCTGTTTTTGACCTGTTCTTTCGTCTCTTCTGTTTATTTCTGTGAGTTGGAGGTAAGATTTCCAGATTCTCTTCTACATTTCGTTCTTTTGGATTTACCTTTTTTTGTGTCTTTCTTTTGTGTTATAGAAGCGTATTCCAAGATCTTGAAAGATCTTCCCTACATATAAAATCTACAGAACAGCGAGTGTCCGTTTGTCACCGATATCAACAATGTAATCTTCTATATGTTTCCATTAACGCTACTAAACATATGTACAACGGTAAATATCCGTATTTTGGTAATATCGACTATGTAATGTTCAATTTTCATATGTTACTAAACATATGTTCAACGGTAAATTAGTGTTTAATGTAATGTTTAATGTTTCATACGTTAAACATATGTACAACAGTAAATTAATGTTTAATATTTCATATGTTTCAGTTACGTAGTGTTTCATATGTTTCTACTAACATTACACGCACTTCAAATATTAAAACAAACATATCTGACCTAGGGGTGTCGAACGAGTAAAATTTTCGGGTTTCGGGTAGAACGGGTATTTCCTTAAGAAAATAATATCCGATACCCGACCTATATTGTAATTTGGGTTTTCGGGTTTCGGGTATTCGGGTTTGAGTCGAGTCGGGTAATTATCGGGTATACCCGAAAATTTCTTAAATGACACTTATTGATTATTTTTTATTCATGTTGGTTGGTTTAATAAAGAATCGGGTAGGAAAATACTCCATACAATTAACAAGTACATATATAATAACAATACAAATCATTATAATATGTTATGAACTTTTTTAATTACATTCTATGCGATAGTGAGAAACTGAGAATTGTAATGACGGTTCAAGACTTCAGCTTCGGCATCGTATTCCCTTTGCAAGTTTGCGTCGACTATCGGGCCGTCATTCATAAGAAGGAAATGAAAGGTTTTGTTTAATTTGAAGTGTGCGTACGTGACTGCATTGTATATTTGGTATTACTTAAAAAACGAATTCGGGTATTCGGGTATACCCGAAAATAAATATTCATACCTAAAACCCGATCTATATTATTATCGGGTTAACCTATTACCCGAATGTTCATACCCGTTACCCGTTCTACCCGACCCATTCTACCCGAATTCTGACCCGGCGAAGAGGGGTGACTCTACTAGTTTTTATTATTTTATTCGAGTTGACCAAAAGATTATTAAATAGTTATGGATTTAAATTTATAAATTAAGCTTGTCCGCATCAATGTTGTTTTTAGGCCAATTAATTTTTTACATTGATGATGTTTTTTGTATATTAAACTTTGACAAATTAAACTTAATAGTCTTAGGTCTAGAAGTATCAATAGGTTAATTTTTTTTCTGTAATATTAAGGGCTTAAGTCATCGACAAAATAAATAGTTTAAAAATAAGATTTAATGAATATGTATATCAACTGTTAAAAAAAACTTAACGATATTTTGTACAATTATGAGTTTTTGTAGGCCAATATTTTTTACTTTTTTATTGGAGCTGACCTAGATGGAAGATTATTAAATGGATTATGAATTTGAACTTAATAAATTAATAAATTAAGCTTGTTAAATATATATATATATATATATATATATATATATATATATATATATATATATATATATATATATATATATTCATTCTGGAACTAGAAACTGAATTATAAAAATCTACTCAACCAAATATAATTTTGTTGGTTCATATAGAATACTAATTTAGTTTGGTGTGCAAAGATTTTTATTTAGAAAACAAAATCATTTTGAATTCACCTTTTTGCATCGGATGAAACCAATTCATTCAAACGAACGTCGTTAGAAAACACGGTCGATACATTAGTCATGAACTATAAGCACATGAATCATATACGATCCATTTAGTTTGACTATATATCAAAATTATACAAGAATATAACAAAAATACACTGAGCTTAGATAACAAAATTGTTTTGGACTCTCTCTATCTATCTTCCCTTCCTATTCATTCATCATCTAATTTTTTTTTTCATAAATATGTAAATATATGGGTTGGAATCGCAAAAGAAAAAGTGAAGGGGGTCCATAGCAAAAAGAAAAGTGTAGTTGCTCATGTAGTCATGGTTTCTCACAAGTTGGAGAATTTGGCCTTCTAACAAATCGCCCCTACAAAATGCACATATCCATTGTGACAAAATGTAAGCATTAAATTCAATAATGCCACTATTAAAGACAATTAAGTCCAAGTCCATGTCATTGTGGTGACGCATGATTTTTTCCTTTTATTTCATTCATGTTTAATCATCTATGTATCAGAATGCAAGAGTCACAACTATAAATTCTAAATTCATATAACTTATAACTTGGAGTTGGATTATATTTTCTTGCAATTAATTAGATCTAGATAAAAAGGTGAGAAATTATACCTTAGATCTAGGTCTTTGATCAGCATTGAGTTTTCGAACTTGATATCTAATTTTCTTGGAGAAGAGGCGTGTACGTCGTTTTTCTTTATAACGGGTTACACTCGCTTCTCTCAACCCACCGTTGTCTGAAAATAAATCTATTTGAGCCAATCTTGCCTGTAGATACATGAAAACGAAGTATATTAAAAAAGTTACTAGTTTTAATTTATTTGATAACCAAAAAAATGTTATTTAAAATTTTGGTCATTTATAAAAGAAAAAATATATTTTTGCAGTTATCCGGTTTTTAGTAAGAGAAAAAAGCAACATGCATATATATCATTATATTGATTTGGATTTTAGTATGATTTTCTGAATTTGAAAATATTTATGTTTAATTTGGATTTTTTATATGATTTTGGTGGAGTTTATTTGGCTTTTACTCTTTTAGTATGATTTCTTAGATTAAATATAATCATTTTGATTTGGATTTATGTTGAATTTGAATTTGGTATGGTTTTTATGTATATTTTTATAATTATTCAAGAAAACGGTTCATTTATTTTATAAAACATAAACAATAAATTCAACCAAAAATAATAAATAATACATACAGATAACATAATTATTTTTATCATTCAGCATAACAATTTAAATGTTTAAACAAAACAAAATGTTAAAAGTTAACATCTCCATAATTCAGCCTCATGGAAATTCGAATTTTAAAATTTTATATTTTAAAAATTCATCCGTACAAACAGCCTTCCTAGTTATTTTATCATTTATTCATTATTAATATTGATATCATTTATTTTATAGTAATTATTTTCTGGAAAAATAAGTAAATAATATATATTTCAATGTTTAACCAATAAAAATAAAGTAACATTTTAGTGGTTAAACTTAAATTTATAAGATCATTAAAATATTTTTTTAATTTTCTCCAATTATCAAAATTAAATAATCCTGGAAATAAAAAATATAATAAGGTTACTCCAAATTATATAAACAGACTTTAAATAAAAAACCTGTTGAGATGAGAGCTTTACACTGAATTCCTGGCGGGAGAATAAGCAAGAAATCACTTACATGAATATCACTTCCCGGCGACTCCGACCCCGACATTTCTTCCGGCAACGGCGACCCTTTATCCGACCAAGCATTCAAAACTTTTTCATAATTCAACTTCAATAATAACCTTGGCCAATTTTCAAGACTTAAATTCCTCTCTCCCGGAATCGGATTCCCCAATTCCAATTCCATCTTCATTGATTCCTCCACTTTCTTCTTCTTTTCAGTCGGAGCTTTCTTCAATTTCACTGAATCCGGTGGCGATATACACATCACGTTAACCGCCGGAAAACTCCACCAGTTCCGTTCATCTACATTCCTCAACGCCCTCACCCCATTCCTCAATCCCAATCCGAAATTGAACTCCAAATTCCCCCCAAATCCAAGCCCCATGGGGTACCCATAACAAGTATTGTAATTAAAATCGAAATTGAAACTGAAACAAGATTTCGCATTTGAGATTTCATCACCTCCCACAATTGAATTCGATTTCCCCATAATACTATCAATCCCCGCTTCAATTTCCTCATCAAGCATCGAATCAGTGTCGAAATTTTCCTGATATCCTTCACTCGGTTCCATTGAATTAGAATTGGAGTCGATTGGACTCCGGTCTTTCAGCTCAATCGAAGAACTGGGTTTCATCTTAATCGGCCTTTCAGTCACCGGAAAGGGCAAAATCAACTCCGGTGGTTCATTGAAGAAATAAGAACGTTGGTTTGGTAACGTCGATTGATTATTGTTGTTCTTGTTGATCGAGAAAATGGTGGGACAAGCTGTGGAGAGAAGGGCAGCTGCTTCATTGTAAGTTTGATTGGGTCTTTTTCGTTGGGTTCTGGGCTTTCGAGTGCAGACAGCCATTGGAGAGTTGCTTGATTCTGAGAGATTTGAAGACGGAGAAGATGAATGTGAAGTTCTCGTAGAAGTAGCAGATGAGGATTTAACGATATTTTCAAGATCAAATCCATAAGCCCTTCCTGTACCTCTACTTAAACACGATGACATTTTGATTTTTCTGTTTTTCAACTTCAATTAACTACCAAATTCATGTATTTCATTCTTCATTTGACAAAAAACAAACCCCAGATTTTATTCTGAGACATTTTTGAATTCAAAAACTAGAAACTCGATTCAGACATTCAGTCACAAGAAGTAAAAGGAGAATTGAGATCAAACAAGTGGAAATGATGAAAGATATTTTAGAGTTAAAACAAAGAAAGACAATGAACCCTATAAACCCTAAAAAGTGCTTGTTTTTCTGAATAAACAAATATTGGGTTCCTGTAGAATATGAGGAAAAATCCAACTAAAGATTTATATAATATTCTACAATAAGAAAGATACGAGAAACCCTTTTCCTAAAACCCACAAAATGTCACCAAATCAACATTCAATTCGTTTGCAGAATTGTGTCATGGGTGTAAGAACTTTTCCACTTCTCAGAATTTAGCGAAATCGGGAAAGTAAGCATAATTTATACAAATTGTAGGTGTGCATTGTGACAGATGAACGAACAAAACACAAAAATTCAATAGATTCTGAGTTGGGTTTACCCAAAAGAACATCAAAATATCTAATCTAGATCACATTTTATGGGCATCCACGATTGCAATAACACACACACACACACAGAGACATAGAGAGAGAATGGAGTCACGAGATAGGAAAAGATATAAAAATGGAAGAAATCCGTTGGGTGATTTTGTAAGAGTGATAGAGACCCACTTCTCTTTCTCTCTTTTGTATGTCTAATTTGGTAATTTCACACAATTGAGGGATGGATCATGGAGCAATAGGGGAAAGAGAGAAAACAGAAGAAGGGACGAGAGAGAGTTTCTAAGACTTTCTGTTTGGAGTTTGGACCACTTCGATACTTCATCACTCCAATTATTTTAGTGTTCCATGTAATAATATTACTTCTTGTAACTTATGTAACAAAGTAAAATTTAATATAAAATATATGATTATGTTGTATGTTAGTATATGACAAAGATTAAATATAAATATGTATATGTACAATAGATTTTATGGATTTTTTTACCGATTTATGTAAAAGTTTAACTTTTATATCAATTTATGCAACAAATTCGAGTTATACAATGGACAATCACGTTTCAACCTCTTAAACATTAAACATGTTACTTTAAGATGCAACATTTTTTATCCTAAAATCAAGGATGGACTAAGAAAATTTGGGGTAAATTTTTTTTACTTGTGGACCCAAATCTGAAGTTAATGTAGACCATTTTTTTTATTGGATATTAAACATTTTACATTAATTTTATAATTTAGTGTTTATAGTTATATAGACATACCAAGACAACAATTTAAAAAGAAATTAGATAGATAACAAAAATTAAAACCATAAAGAAAATAAATAAGCTCTTATATAGGTTGTGAGAATTAAACTGATAAAATGGATATCTATAAGTATGAATAGATATGGTTTTTTCGTTTTATGGAAAGAAAGAGGTAAATGTGATTAGGTATTTAGTTCCCACATTTTTAGTAGGAAAAAATGGTATAACTTTTGGGTTTTATGAAAATAGAGAGAAGCCTCATCCATAATAGAATGCGTTTTGGCCGATCTAAATAATATTTTGAGAGTATGCAAATCAGTAATTAAAAAGATATGGGTCTTGGTAAGAATTTTGATGTTCATGGAAGTAGTTGCCAACGCAACCTAAAATAGATACAAATTCATATTTTGTAGAGACAAAACTGCAAAAATGGTCCCTGTGGTATATTTTTTTGGGGTTTTAGTCCAAACCACGATTTTTTTTGATTGATGGTCCTTTTGAGCTGGTTTGCTTGTAGTTTTGGTCCCTTAGACAACTGAAAAGACTAAAATACCCTTGAAGTATTTCATTTTCATTTTTCTTTCATTTTTTTTTTATCTATTTTTATAATTAAAAAATGATATTAAAAAATTAAGAAAATTCTCTCTCTCTCTCTCTCTCTCTCTCTCTCTCTCTCTCTCTCTCTCTCTCTCTCTCTCTCTCTCTCTCTCTCTCTCTCTCTCTCTCTTACCTTCATCCACAAACCTAGAAAATGGGCATTTGAGGGCATGTGAGGAAACCTAGAAAACGGGCATTTATGCTATTTATTACTTTGTTATGGAAATTAGAAAAAAAAATGTACAATTCACATCTAACTACTTATTTTATCACCTCTACTCCGTATGCCCTCAAATGTCCGTTTTCTAGGTTTCCTCACATGTCATGTTTTCAAAATAATAAATAGAATAAATTACAAAAATGGTCTTTATACTTTGTTCAAATTTATAGTTTTGGTCCAAGTTTTAAAAAGTTGATTGGTCACATCCAGCTGTTTTCAAATTTTCCATCAATGGATCATCAAGCTAACTCTGTTAACTTGTTATATTAATCTCACGGTTGTCACCTCTTGTAATCGCATTGCCACCATTTGTTGTCATCGCACACGCCCCATGCACGGATTTGATCCAGATTTTTGTAAGTGGTAGTTGTAGATTTGTTATTTCCAAAAACGCAACCACTTTTTGGATTTTATTTTGTTTTTTCTTTGTGGTTCTTAAATTTATTTGATTTGGTGCTTTAAGATTAATGAACTTATAACTTGATAGTTTTAGTGTTTCAGGAATTAATGAAACCTAAACAAAGATGAAGATGATGTTCATGTCATAACTAATTTATGGGGTTTTGATTTGCTTTTGATTTTGCCTATGATTTTGTGGTTTACCTGAATCTAGAATAAACATTGAAGTAAATGAATGCATTTTGTATTTTCCATATAGTATTGCTTTGTGAATTAGCATCTATTTTATGATTTTGCATAAATGAAGAACACCGAAGCTATAGTATGTGGTGGTCGATGGTGGAGAGTATGATGTGATGGGTTTTGGAAAGCTAAAAACGATCATTTTTATAAAATATTTTTAAGCGGCAACGAAAGCAATTTTAAAAATAACTATTATTTTAAGATCATTTTAACAAAACACCAAAGATCCATTTACATGATATTAGAAAAATTATAAACAACACATAAAATGATGTGAATCACACCTTCGTCTTGCCTTTATCCTCAGATGTACCTGAAACCATAAAGTAAACCTGTAAGCCAAAGCTTAGTGAGCTTCCCCCAAGATACCTGACACAACAGAACATATAAATACATAAACATGAATGTTGGGTCCACAATCATCGAACTGGATTACCCCTGAGCCCACAACATAAGTTTAGATTACCCTTTCGACCCTCAGCTTATGTCTGGATTGCTCCCGAGCCCACATCATAAGTCTGGATTGCCCTCCCGACCCTAAGCTTATGTCTGGATTTCTCCTGAGTTTGTTGGCATCTGCGTAAAGCAGTATCACCTCAACCCAACCTCACTATGTCGGCATATGCAACAGATAAACAGTAACCTGCAAGTGTAGGTGATCATATAGATCTACCAATCTAACAGATAACTACAACATAACATCATTCTATATACCAGGATACATAACATAACCTAGTGGGTCGGCATTGGTGCCTTTGACCCACGAATACAGTGAGAAAAATCACTTCAAAGTCCAAATGATAGTTGTATTGATCACTGCTCCAAATACCGACTCTACAGGTCACCTATACAACAAACAAGGACGAAGCCTCAATCAACTGCTCAAATTACTACATTTAACCTAAAGTTAAACTTGGTCAATGGTGAAAGTCAACAGTCAACGGTCAAAGGTCGAAATCTCCATTTGAAGTCACACATCCAGTCGTCACTACGTGACCACATGTTGGAAATGCCGTGACCTAATAAGACTAAACAGTCGCGGATAATCATTCTCACGTCTTGACATCCAAGTGTTCACGCCATGAGAAGTGCTTTAGACATCTTGATGTATAAAGCTCCTAATCCTTTCAGACACACAAACAAAACTTCCAGAATGTCTTATCTACTTCAAAACATCACTAAAATCATGGATTTTTAGATATGCATGGCCAATACATGCCTCAAACACAAGAAAGGTCTAAAATGGTGTAAAATCGGGACAACGATCTTATGTAAAAGCTCAAAGTTCTATAAAACTCTAGATCCATGACCTTAATCCACAAAAAGACCATGGGGATCCATAAAGTTGGCAACTTTATGGAACCCCAACACTCTCAAAAGACAAAACATGAAGAAAAACCATGGAAAACCTAGATCTAATTAACTGGAATCATAAACCAATGAACTTTGATTACTTACAAGGGTCCAGAAGGTGAGAAAGGATGACGGTGAGGCTTGCAAGCTGAGATGGTGTACCAAATGCTCTTCTTCTTCTTCTTCTTCTTTGCTAGAAATCACCACAAATAAACTCAAAATCAACTATAAAGGATTAAGGTTACAATTGGGGGGGGGGGGTACAAGGAGTTGATGCAGGCTGAGGGTGGGCTAAGTCTAGCCCTCACTTCATTTAAATACATGATAACTCCCCCAAAATTAGGGTTTGACTCACATCCAGGTCTCTCATTGTGACCCATACATGGTCACGTCATGACCTCTAAATTCATGCACATTATTGAGAGGCCACCTTACGTTATGACATGTAAGTGCTCACGACATGAGCTAAGTTTGAACCCAAAAATTTAGTTTAATAACTTAACAAAATGATTACCTGAACTCGGTGCTACAATTCTCCCCCACTTAGACTAGATTTCGTCCATAAAATCCTTAGCTGAAAATAGATCCGGATAATGCTCACACTGTACCACTTGATTATAGATATGAAATTATTTTTGATTGTGTATGATTTCTTTTTCGGCCACGAAATGGTGAAGCCTCACCATGACGTGGCGATAAGCTTTTGGGCTGCGAGAGTTTAATGAACCACCACGACGTGGTGATTTTGCCATAATGTAATGGCGGATGTTGGAAAAAACCCTAAAATTTAGGGGGTGAGCCCTATTTAAACTCCTTAACCTCTCATAGTCTCCCTCCCATCAGCCTCCATCTCTCTAAATCGTCCCTTGCAACCCTAGATCCGTTGTGCGAGTTTTAGCCTTAAAGTGTGTGTGTGTGTGTGTTTGGTGCTTATGAAGGAAGAAGGTGGTGGAAGATCATACTGGGAGTCCAAAGCAACGTGGGTCCAGGATTTTATCTTCCTCAAGCATCTCAAGGAGGTATAAAGTCTTTATCTTGATGAGTTAGTTGACATATCTTTGGATTTTTTCCACTTTTCTCTATGCCTTGATGCTTTGGAAGGATGAATCTCATAAGTCTTGCAAATTTATGAATCTCTAGGCTATTTGGAGCATTTGAATGTTTGGATCTGATTTAGATTTGAGTTTTAAGGCCATGCATGGAATCTTGGCCCTTTTAACATAATTTTGACCTAACAAGAGTTCAAAACATACATGTCTGAAAAGAACTGGTTTTTATGGTGTGTTTGGTGTTAGAAACTCTCATGGTTTGGACAAGTACCCTTAAGGATTGAGTGAATATTGCTTAATCCATGTAGCGTTTTGTACCTTAAAGTTGGGATCTATACACTTTGGAGGGTTCTATTGGATAAAGTTGGAAACTTTATCCATTTAGACCCTATTATGGACCATATCTAAGTTGGAGACCCTTTAGGATCGAAGAAAATGGATGAATGCGTTACTCTGCTAAAAATCCAGTTACCACGGCGTGGGAAGGCTACCACGACATGGTGGCGGGGCTGGTCACGACTATTTTGTCGTATTCGATGTCACGATGTGGTAAAGGGCTACCACGACGTGGCAAACAGCTGAGTTGGCTCTTCTTGACTTTTTGAATGTTTGACCTAGTTTAACCCTTAGAGGTATTTCGGGTATTCTGGATTATTTTGGAGAAGTTGTCTTTTTGACGCTTAGGCGTTGGTTAGAGCCGAGATTCAGAGTCAGGACCACATCAATTATTGTTTAGATTCAGAGGTGAGTTTCCTCACTATTTTTAGCTGGTCGAAGGCACCAATTCTGGCCCATAGTTTATTATGTTAGGATGCTAGATGTCTACGTGACTCTTACATGTATATGCATTGGTATGTGTACCGAGCGTGGATCGATGTCGGACGAGGCTCGATGACTATATTGTATGTTAGTATCTTTTTTATTATCACATGTGTTAGTATGATTATATGTGTTGGGATTAAAACCCTAATTGAGATTTGATGAACAAGATGCGGAAAATAAGAACAAACACAATAATGAAGATTATGTCAAATGATCACTCGATTTATTGAATTGTGAGGAACGAATTACACTTAAGAAATAAGAATCTAACTCTACAAGAAACCTCACGTGGCGGCTACATTTTGCCACTCTCTTAACCCTAATAATGAATAATACATGACTATTTATAGGGAAAAGACAAGTCTTGGGCTTTTAACCTAGAATTCATCAAAGGGGCCCATTGCCATCATCCATGGAGTGCTTTGAAACCCTACAATCTCCCCCTCAAAGTATGGAATGGATGACAATGCTTTAACTTCCAAAACAAGCATCTAGCAAATAAAAAGATCTGCAACGAGGAATATATGAAGCAATCCATGAATCTTGATTCTTCAATAGTCTTCAAACACGGGCTCTAGGATATATAAATCAAGCACTGAAGTAATGTCTTTAAACTTCATTTTCGAATGTAATCCCAAAGAATCTTCATGAAAACCAAACCCGCCATAAAACCCATTTCAGAACAAAGAAACTGAATCACTTCTTGTCTTTGAAGAGCTCCCCCTCCAAGTCACAACGATCTTCAAATAAGCTAATGATATAAGCCATCAAAAAATATCATGGAACAACCCAAACTTTAAGATTCGTAACGCCACTTGATCAAGAAAATACAAGAAGTCGGAGATATAACAAGTCCTTAGCAGAGCTTGATGAAGAACTCCTGCTGTAAAGGATACTTCTCTGTAAAAACCTTAGTAGAGCTCGATGAAGAACTTCTGTAAAAAAGCTACCTTCATAATTCTCCCACAAGCTTTATCAAAAATCTTCGACTTTTAAAAGTCACAAATCCAATTTCGAATGGCCATACCAAATTCTCCCCCGATTTATAATCAAAAACATGATTATAAAGCCTTCAAATGGTCATGAGAATGATCTTGAATGGATAAAAATTTACAATGCTCCCCCGCGACAAAAAGATATACACAAAAAAATCCGAAAAAATCGTGAAAACTTGACATTAAAAAAAACGACTTTCCGAACCGCCAAGACTTGATGGAATCTTTATTTTTCTGTTCACAAAAAAATATGAGCGTTAAAGAATCCAAAACTGTTCACCAGCCTTTAAAATTGCAAATTTTTCGAAAAATGGGCTGAAATAGTCACTTTGCTGAAAGATCCAGGACTGAAAAGGTAATTCTGCATCAAATGCCCCTTCATTTGTAACAAATTCTGGATATGGTCCATAATCGCCAAGCCATGAAAAATACAGGGACCGGAATTGACAAATCGTAGGTTTTGCAGGGACAAAAAAAGAAACGTTAAGTCATCTTCCCCAATTTAAAGAACACGACTGGAACATGATTTCAAGCGAACGCGAATTTGAGCCACTTTCGTTTCAAGCACAACCAACCGAACCAAGGTTCGTTTCAAGATCGCCATTTATTCACGCGAACCGAACGTTCGGTTCGTTTCTTATTCCAAATCAAGCTTCATCAGGCGAAACTCCTTTCGCTTTCGGTTCATCCTTCGATCGCTCCAACCATTAACAACCGAACCTAGCTTAAACACGCGAATCCTAGATCGAGGTTCGTTCCAATAGCTACCAAAGCGAATCTCCCCCCTTTCGTTCCATGTGCTAACAAATGACCCCAAGATTATTTCCCCGTTCGTTTTGAGCACAGGCCTTCATACCGAGCCCTGAGTACTGAACACCAGGAATCTCACCCAAAGCGAACCAATTTCAAACACGAACCCAATCACAGGTTCACTTCCGAATCAAACTATCGTGGGAGAAGAACGAGCGCGAACATAGAATCACAATCACCGAACCCTTAATCTTTCTCTCATGTTCACCCGATTGAGTTACGATTCAGATCTCATACATTCTCAGGTAACGCCTTTTCTAACCAGTTTAGACTTGACAAAGCGAACTCAATTTCATTTGAACTAATGAATTAAGCCCCAAAGGTAAGACCCATTTGGCGATTAAGAACCTGATTCCAATTTGATTCCAGATCAACAACCCACAGTTCTTCGTTTGTATGAGTCGATTTTGACTTTTGAGGTTTGACTCACAAGAACATCTGCTCAATCCAATCAAGATTTTACCAACAGGGAATCGGTTTCTAGTTCCGAATGCTTCCAAAAGAAATACCGAATCAAGATCGACACTCGTTCGCATTCCAATTTTGACTTATTGCATAGGCCAATGTTCATCCCGATTAACACTCGTTCGCAGGTAAGGAATCCATTCACAAAATTGACTTTGCAGATTCGTTTTAACCTTTTGATCTGATTTTGACTTCCAGATTTAACTATTCAAATTGATCATCGACAAAAATCAAGATCAACATTTCTCATATCGATTTCAAGATCGTTTATCATCATCAGTTCTTGACTTCACAGAACGATAAAAGAATCGATATTTGATAAAAACTTGAATGAACAAATTGATTTGGTTCAAACACAAAATCAATTGATAGGATTAGAATCTATTTTGATAACAGGTGATTCAATTAGCGACAAACGATTTCATGGAATGATAGATCAATGAACAGAAATCGATCTTGGTTGGTCCAAAAACGCACAAACAGCGATCGAAACAATGGATTTAGGGAATGGATCATGAATAGTAATAGGCCAATTATTTGGGCCAGATTAAAACAGTAGAATCGTTGTTGAAATTAGACGAATTAACAAACGGATCCAATCATGAATACAAACACTAAAATGAATCAGAGAAAAAAAAATACCATATGAACAGTGATAGATCTCCATGAACAGTAACATGAACAAAAATCTTGATTCCATACCGCCAAAACACCAATAATCTTCAATATATGTGCAAAAAATCACCAAATCAAGAACCGATACTTCAAAAATCAATAGATTTTCAAAGACCCGCTCTGATACCACTTGTTGGGATTAAAACCCTAATTGAGATTTGATGAACAAGATGCGGAAAATAAGAACAAACACAATAATGAAGATTATGTCAAATGATCACTCGATTTATTGAATTGTGAGGAACGAATTACACTTAAGAAATAAGAATCTAACTCTACAAGAAACCTCACGTGGCGGATACATTTTGCCACTCTCTTAACCCTAATAATGAATAATACATGACTATTTATAGGGAAAAGACAAGTCTTGGGCTTTTAACCTAGAATTCATCAAAGGGGCCCATTGCCATCATCCATGGAGTGCTTTGAAACCCTACAATATGTTTATGTGATTATATGTGTATCGGGAGGGACCCGATGTCAAGCGGGGCTTGGTGATTGACAGATCTGTAAACATAGTGGGACTCGATGCCGGGTGAGGCCCAAGGCCGGACCTTATTTCGCATTTTGTGACTTACTCTGATATTTTGTAATGTAGTGATACACTTTGATGTATCTTGGTTGTATGACAACATTTTGGATTACTGTATTATTTATTTTAAAAATGAAAATTTTTGGGTCATACTTTTGGGATGTTTCACACGCGTCTCTAACCCGGCTCCAAGATCCACTCGGAACCCTTCCTAAACTGCCAATGGACCTTGAAAAAGGTACCATCTTGTTGCACAAGGTCTTCGTGTTTCTATCCAAAATAGCCATCGGTCTCTCCACACAATTCAGGCACTCATCCACTTGAATGTCATCCAAGTGAACCACTACTAAATCGTCAACCACACACTTCCGAAGCTGAGAAACATGGAAGGTGTTGTGAATCTGACTACCCAGGCAGATCCAATAGGTAAGCCACATTGCCTACCCTTGCCACTTCTTGAAATGGTCCGATAAATCGGGGACCCAATTTTCCTCTTTCCCTGAAGCATATAATACCCTTCTAGGATGATACCTTCAGTAAAACCATATCTCCAACTTGGAACTCCAACTCGGATCGTCGCCAGTCAGCATAACTCTTTTGTCGGCTCTAATCCGCCTGTAATCTCTTCCTGATCTGTTGGATGAGATCCATCGACTGGAGGACCACTTTAGTCCTCCCCGTAACCCTATGACCGATCTCTCCCTAGCAAACTGGTGTACGACACTTCCTCTCATAGAGAAGCTCATATGGTGGTGCACCAATACTGGAGTGATAGTATTTGTTGTAAGAAAAATCAGCTAGGGGAAAGTAGGAATCCCAAGTCCCACCAAAATCAATGACACAAGCCCTCAACATATCCTCGAGTGTCTAAATGGTCCTCTCACTCTGACTGTCAGTATGAGGGTGATAAGGTGTGTTGAAATGTTGTGTAGTACCCAATTACTCGTAAAATCTCTGCCAAAACCGAAAGGTGAACTGTACATCATAGTCACACATGATAGAAAATGGCATACCATGGCGAGCAAAAATCTTTTTTACATACACATCGGCCAATTTCTCGGCCAAAGAACTCTCTTGAACAACGAGAAAATAGGCACTCTTGGTCAAACGGTCAACAATGACCCAAATAGCGTCAAATCTCTTGGCCGTCCTCTACAACTTGGTGATGAAATCCACAGTGATTTGTTCCAATTTCCACATGGAAATATCTAAGGGTTGCAATTTCCATATGACCTTTGGTGCTCTGCCTTGACCATCCAATAGGTCAAGCATTTCTCTGTGTACCATGCAATCCCCCGCTTCATACATGGCCACCAATAACTAAGTCTTAAGTCCCGATACATCTTTGTGGCTCTAGGGTGAATCAAGAACCTGGACTTATGAGCTTCCTCCAATACTATATGTCGGACCTCACCCGAAAATAGGACCAAAACCTGACCGCACCAGGTGAAAAGTCTGGGACAATCTGTAGAAATCTGTCAATCTCACCTTTGATCCTCTCCTTCTTCTAATTTTCTCTCTACACTCCCTCGGCCCGAGCATCTCTAATTACATCTAATAATGAGGAGTCGATGGTCATCCTCAAATAATGCTCCATGACAGTAGCACTAGCCATCTTGCGGCTTAAGGCGTCGACGACCACAAGCCTTTCCCGGATAATAAAGAATCTCGCAGTCATAATCCTTGACCACGTCAAGCCATCTGTGCTTTCTCATGTTCAGATTTGGCTAATCCATAAGATATATCAAACTCTTGTAATATGTGTAGATAGTACATTAGACCACATAGAGATAATGTCACTAAATCTTGAGGGCAAATACCACTGCCCCAACTTCAAATCATGTTTCAGATACCTAGTCTCATAAGGCTTCTATTGGTTGGATGCATAGGATATGACTCTATCCTACTGTATGAGTACCACCCCTAAAACTGTGATCAACACAACAAAAAATTATACAAAATCCTCAACACCCTAAGGAATGGATAAAATTGGGGCCTCACAATACTTCCTCCTCAGAGTCTCAAATGCAGCTTGCTGCTCAGGCCCCAAGGAAAATATGCACTCTTCTTCGTCAGGCGAGTAAGAGGAACAACAATCTTGGAGAAATCCTGAATGAATCTACGATAATAACTAGCCAAACCTAAAAAACTTATAATCTCATATGGAGACTTTGGGACCTCCCATTTGCATTACTACCTAAATCTTCACCAGATTGACCAAGATCCCATTCTAATTGACGAGTTGTCCCAGAAACTATACCACTTGTAACCAAAACAAACACTTGGAGAATTTGGCATAAAGCCTCTCGTGCCTTGGTACTCCAAGTAGCTCTCTAAGATGCTCCTCGTTTTGCTCCTTGAACTTGGAGTAGGCCCGGATATCATCTATGAAAATGATAATGGATTGGTCGAGCATCGGCCTGCATACTCAATTCACCAAATCCATCAACATTATAGGTGCTTTGGTGAGTTCAACTGACATCATCATAAACTTGTAGTGACCATAACGAGTTTGGAACACTGTCTTCTCCATGTCCTCCTCCCTGAATCAAATTTAGTGCTAACTAGAACTCAGATCAATCTTGGAGAACCAAGATGCAGCCTGCAACTGATCGAAAATATCATCAATCCTAGGGAGTGGGTAACGATTCTTCACTATCAACTAGCACATCTGAAACTGAAACTCTACCATTATCCCCAGTGTCAGCAACATATATGAGATAAACAAAAAACCAATGTTGAAGATGCTGCCAAGCCCTAGAAGTCGAACAGAAAGCTGAACCAACCCTGGTACCCTCTCCATAAATAGCCAGTTCTCCCCCACTTCGGGTTAGAACCACCACCAGTTTCCTCTCACAATCGATCAAGGCTCTACATCTGCTCAACCAATCCATCCTTACAATCACGCACATGCCCCCCATAGGGATGGGAATCAAATCAATCGGATAAGGCACCCCAAAAATCTCCAAAGTACAATCCTGAAAAATACTCTAAGCATAAATCTCGATCTCTTTGGTGATGGAACCCCGCAAAAGACACTCAAACTCTCCAAGACTCACGCTAAAGTCCCTGCTGAAATACTAAGATACAAATGATTGATTCGCACCTGAGTCAAAAAGCACAAGAGCAAGAAAAGAATTCATTATGAAGTTACCTATCAGAGTTACAAGCATGAACATACATGAAATAACTAAACATAAAACAAATGAATACATACCAGTAACGACACTATGCATCCCCCTGGCCTCCTCTGTTGTGAGCTGAAAAGCACAACCCTTGGTGTTTGGGGCCTCAGCCTACCCCTGGCATTTGTCCATAATCCTCAAAGTAGCCAACGTTGGAACCTACACTAGCCTTGCAGCATGGAAGGGACAGTTAGACTTTACATGGCTAACCTGATCATAGTGGTAGCAAATCCTGGTGCTCAACATTAGGGCATGTTGATGACAATCCATAGCAATATGCCCCTCCCTGCCATATTTGTGGCATCTTGTCGCTGATCATCATGTCCCCTCATGCATATTCCCGAAATTGCCATAATTGCGGCCCCTATGACCTTTATATCGTGAATCAGTGTGTTTGAACCGCTTTGTTGTCAGCTGCGTCTGGATCGGGGTCTGACTCCTCTCTCTCGTCTAGGTCACAATCTCAATCTCCCTCCTACGAGAAAAATATTGTAGCTCGGAGAGAGAACTGTACATTTGGGAAGACGCAAACTCACAAATCTCCATCTTAAGCATGCTCAAGTAGCAGGACATTTAAACCTGCTCTGAAACAGCATACTCGGGGCAGAAAAGGGCTCTCGTCGTGAACATCTTGGTGATGTTTGCCACCGACTCTGTCTTCTGCTTCTGTGGCAGATAATCCTAAGCCAACCTCTCCCTCTTAACTAGGGGACCCATACTCGGTGCAGAATATATCAGTAAATCGCGACCAAGTCACTACGACCTTCTCCATAAGAGAATAAGCACCAGTCACTAGCGTCCACCAGTCCTTCACCCCCCAAAGAAGAAGGTTCAAGGTGAACTTAATTTTATGGTCCTCTAGGCATGATCTGGTGAAGAAACAACCCTCCACATCAGATAGCCAACTCATTGCTGCAATCGGGTCCTTGACCCCGTGTAACGCCCGTAGATCAGGGCTAGTCAATTTAGAGACGATAAGCGTCAAAATGACTTTTTGATAGAAGATTATTTAGAATGAATAATCTTAACTAAGTTGTAGTATATGTTACAAGGATTCCGTACATATAAAGAACGCCGAAATCCGAGTTATAACGAAGAAGTTATGACCTGTCGAAGTTTCGCGACAGAACCAGCACGACACAACGCGACGTAAAAAGTGAATTTACGTTAGAGCGATATTTAGCCTTAGAAATCCAAATGAAATTCGTAGAATACATTAAACCGTGAGCGTGCATAAAAAGAACGCACAAATCTGACTTCGTATGAGGAAGTTATGATTTTTCGAAGTTTCGACTTAGCAGTATGCAGCCCGAATACTCGATTTGAGACCGAGCGGTTTTTAGCCGAAACAATCTAAACGAGAATCAAAGATCTCGTTAATTGTAGTGAAACGATGAAAACATAGGCGAAAACGGACGTCGGATAAAGAAGTTATGATTTTATAACGAAGTTTTCCTGTCCCGGCCTACTAAAAATAAATAATAAAAATAAATTCAAAATTTGCCTACGGAGTCTAAACGAAAGTTGTAGAGCGTAGTCTCACCTACGCGAAGATATAAAGAACGTCAAAAACGGAGTTCGTATGAGGAAGATATGAATTTTTGAAGTTTATTAAATATTTTCGATATTTAATTTAAATATATATTAACCGATATTATCCTTGGGGGAGTCAGCGACCTTATCGTCGTTACGCCCAGCGTAACTTGAAGTTCCAGCCCCTATAAAAGGAGGTCGAGAGCAACCGAGTTCATTGCTCATTTCTTCCCTTTTTCTCGCGTTTTTGCATCGTTTTTCGTGCAAGAATTATCCCGAAGCCCCGGTATCATTCCTAAGCCCCGAAGCAAGTCCCGAGGTCCCGAAGATCCTGAGAAGTGCGATTCCCGAGCCGAAGCTCTGCCCGCGAGAAGCCGATTTTTGTGAAGATCTTCCAGATCTACCGAAGAATACTACTTTTACAAGCCGTAGTGTTGTCCGATCATCTTCTAATCAAGTGAGTGTGTGGTTACTTTCTTCTAACGCATAAATACGAAATATTTTATACGAAATACGTGTTATGTGTATATTTTGTTGTTATATGTGTGAATGTATATTCATTTTCTTCTACCGCATAGATATGAAGTATTTGCTATGAAGTACGTGCTAGGTGTTTATACAATGTTTATTTACTTGAGATAGATGTTGAAATAATGTTTTATACATGTTTTAAAAGATTTAAATTGTATATGTGTTTGCATCTACAAATATGTTGGGTAGAACATGAGTAGATGAAATAGTTGATGTGAGACGAAATAATAAGTGTTTTTGAACTCAATGTGTTCATTGGGTATTTTTGAACTCTACGTGTTCACTTGGTGTTTGAACTCAATGTGTTCATTAGGTATTTTTGAACTCTACGTGTTCACTTGGTGTTTGAACTCAATGTGTTCATTAGTTATTTCCGAACTCTATGTGTTCACTTGGTATTTTTGGACTCAATGTGTTCATTAAGTATTTTTGAACTAGATGTGTTCACTTGGTGTTGTTGAACTGAGTGTGTTCACTAAGTGTTTTAGAACTAAGTATTCACCAGATGTTTTGAATTAATTGTTCACTAGGAGTGTTAGAACTAGGTGTTTGTTAAGTATGTTGGACTAAGTGTTTACCAATCGTAATTTGTGGACCTTGGCAGTGGTGGACTTTGTGTCAATTCCTTAGGTCAATCCTTAGGAATAAATGGATAAAGGATAGTTGATTCTTAGGGTAAATCCTTAAGAAATAAAGGAGATAATGGGAATGAGTATTTGGGTTGATTGTTTGATAATTCAATATAATAAATGTATTATTGTGGGTTGAAAACCCTACATGCTCACCAGGCTCCCAAGCCTGACTTACTCAGTTTTCTTTGCATTACAGGTAATGGCACAAGAGTATAAATGGGTGGACTTGACGAGAGATTTTGGATTATAGATCAGTAGTTATAAATAACTGTTGTAAGGTGTATTTTATATTTTTTATGCTTTTGGTTTGTATCGGAACATGACATCCCGAATATTGTTAATTAATGAAAATGCATCTCTTGATGAAATGCTTTGATAAACTTTATTTTATCATATTTTGTTTTGGGAACAAATTCCGCAACTCTTTTAAATCAAAAGGATTTACTCTGAAATTATTTTAGAAGCATAAATGAAACCAGTCTTTTCTGGCCGTGATTTTGGGGATGTCATAGTTGGTATCAGAGCATTAGTTTAAGCGAACTAGAAATTTGTAGGATTTCTAGACTTAAACTTAGAATGCTAAGCAATGATTGTGAGATGAGTGTCTACCATATTTTAGACACGGGCACTAGTATATTTTAGGAAAATTGCCTAAAATGGCTTTATGTGCTAAATGTTATATGTTTGCCATATATGATATTATTTGTTCGGATCTATGGTCTGTTGCTGACCGGATCTGGAAACCTTATGTGTTTAGGATTCTAAGCGTATGTCTACGGTATTAGAACTAGCATGTAAATGTTTCGGAGTGATAAGGATGATTTAATTATCTATCGTGGATGAGGATCTAATTTCACCTTATTCGGTGTGTAGATCAAAAATGGTAAGAACCAGGAGTGGCGTTGGAAACGCGGATGAAAACAGGAATCAACCACCAGTGATTGAGCAAATACCTGTTGTAGCAGCAGCACCAGAACCAATAACGATGGCTGGGGTGCAAGCCATGATTTGGGCTATGTTAGCCGAACAAAGGGATGAGATGCGACACATGTTACATGAAAATAGGGACGAACCTATCATACCTATTGAGGAACCCGATCTGATTCCTGAACAATCGGAGGAAGGAAACAATAGTCGCACTGTGAGTCAAGTTAGGACTTAAGGAAAATGAAGGAACGACCCGGAAAGGGGAAACAACAAGGATAGGCGAATGTACAAGAATTTCTTGGGCGCCAAGCCGCCAAGTCTTTCTGGGAGCCCAAAGCCTGTTGAGATTATGGATTGGATCTCTGAAATGGAGATGGTATTTGAAAGTTGTGACAGTAGCAACAAACAGAAGACTGTCTTTGCAGTTAGACAACTGAAGACTGGAGTCTTGAGCTAGTGGAAGTTGTTGGCAGATACAATGCTAAGAGGAGAAGCCATGCAAATGTCTTGGGAAGCATTCGTGGAGCAAATGAAAATGCAATACTGCTCAGAGATAGATCTGATAGACCTAAACAACGAATTTCAGAACCTGAAGAAAGGAAAGATGAGTGTGGATGAGTATGCCACCGCGTTCACCAAGAGGATGAAGCTATTCCCCTACTTGGTGCCTACTGAACTCTCCAAGATCGATAGGTTTGCTAACGGATTGCCCACAGACTTTGGCCCAACAGTCAAAATGGCAACTACCTTGAAAACGGTCGTTAGAGCAGCCAGCAATGTTGAGACCCAGATAAGAGAGAAGGGTCTGGAGAGAGCTGAAGTTGGTGAGAAAAAGAAGCATGAAGGTTCTTCAAGGTCCAACGAGAAGAGAAAATTCTCAAAGTCTGGTTCGAAAAAGTTCGAAGGAGGAGGGGATGAAGCGAGATGGTGTGATAAGTGCAAGAAGAAACACTTAGGAAAATGTTACGAGGAGGTTACATGTTTCAAGTGTGGAAAGACTGGGCACTACGCCAATGAATGTGCATCTAGTAAGAGAGTGTGTTATGAGTGTAACGAAAAAGGGCATATTTCGATCAATTTCCCGAAGAAGAAAGAACCAGCAAAGCCAAAGGCATTCCACATGATCCTCGACGAAACGAATCAAGGATGAGGATTTTATATCCAATAATCAGTTATGAAGTAGCAGTGCGAATAGTAACTTGTGGTGTAGCCTATTAGAGGCATAGTATAGGGTTAACTTGAACCTTTGTGTAATCGTTTCAAGAATTAATATAAACCCTAGTTTTGATATCTATGTGATATGTATGGTTTTGATATCTATGTGATATGTATGGTTTTGATATCTATGTGATATGTATGGTTTTGATATCTAGGTGGTATCTATAGTTTTAATATCCGATGTAGTGGATGATTGTGTGATTTTGTGTAGTGACTTGGTTGACTGAGAGACAATACTTGGGACGAGTATGAGTAGGTGTGAATAGTAGTAGAGATCTATACTACTGGAAGCACAGGACTTACACTTGGATCATGGAAAGTCACAAGGTTACCAAGAAGCTAATAATTGATTCCATTTTATTCAAGTATGTCATTACCATTGTTTCGGTAATGACTAGTAAGATGGTTGTTATTCCGACCCTAGTGGTCATATCAATTGAGTCCGACTACAATGAGAGGTCATCAGGACACGACCCATCGATCTATTACAATAGATAAAGGAATGTATTTATCCCAGGAAGAAGAAGGAGTCCGCAATAAGGATTTATTTTGTAACTTGAAGGTTACGATTGAAAGTACAACGTAGTACGAAAAGTAGATGCAAGATTTGGGCATCGTCTGTAGTCAAGAAAGCCATAGAGTTAAACACTCTTTCGAGGAAATATAGAACTTACAGTTATTACCTAGGATGAAGAAATTACGTGTGGAATCATTATATAAGCCCTATTTCTTTGATGATTCCGGGATGTAATCATCCTAAGGGGGAGATAATTGTAACACCCGTAGATCAGGGCTAGTCAATTTAGAGACGATAAGCGTCAAAAATGACTTATTGATAGAAGATTATTTATAATGAATAATCTTAACTAAGTTTTAGTATATGTTACAAGGATTCCGTACATATAAAGAACGCCGAAATCCGAGTTATAACGAAGAAGTTATGACCTGTCGAAGTTTCGCGACAGAACCAGCACGATACAACGCGATGTAAAAAGTGAATTTACGTTAGAGCGATATTTAGCCATAGAAATCCAAATGAAATTCGTAGAATACATTAAACCGTGAGCGTGCATAAAAAGAACGCACAAATCTGACTTCGTATGAGGAAGTTATGATTTTTCGAAGTTTCGACTTAGCAGTATGCAGCCCGAATACTCGATTTGAGACCGAGCGGTTTTTAGCCGAAACAATCTAAACGAGAATCAAAGATCTCGTTAATTGTAGTGAAACGATGAAAACATAGGCGAAAACGGACGTCGGATAAAGAAGTTATGATTTTATAACAAAGTTTTCCTGTCCCGGCCTACTAAAAATAAATAATAAAAATAAATTCAAAATTTGCCTACGGAGTCTAAACGAAAGTTGTAGAGCGTAGTCTCACCTACGCGAGGATATAAAGAACGTCAAAAACGGAGTTCGTATGAGGAAGATATGAATTTTTGAAGTTTATTAAATATTTTCGATATTTAATTTAAATATATATTAACCGATATTATCCTTGGGGGAGTCAGCGACCTTATCGTCGTTACGCCCAGCGTAACTTGAAGTTCCCGCCCCTATAAAAAGGAGGTCGAGAGCAACCGAGTTCATTGCTCATTTCTTCCCTTTTTCTCGCGTTTTTGCATCGTTTTTCGTGCAAGAATTATCCCGAAGCCCTGGTATCATTCCCGAGCCCCGAAGCAAGTCCCGAGGTCCCGAAGATCCTGAGAAGTGCGATTCCCGAGCCGAAGCTCTGCCCGCGAGAAGCCGATTTTTGTGAAGATCTTCCAGATCTACCGAAGAATACTACTTTTACAAGCCGTAGTGCTGTCCGATCATCTTCTAATCAAGTGAGTGTGTGGTTACTTTCTTCTAACGCATAAATACGAAATATTTTATACGAAATACGTGTTATGTGTATATTTTGTTGTTATATGTGTGAATGTATATTCATTTTCTTCTACCGCATAGATATGAAGTATTTGCTATGAAGTACGTGTTAGGTGTTTATACAATGTTTATTTACTTGAGATAGATGTTGAAATAATGTTTTATACATGTTTTAAAAGATTTAAATTGTATATGTGTTTGCATCTACAAATATGTTGGGTAAAACATGAGTAGATGAAATAGTTGATGTGAGACGAAATAATAAGTATTTTTGAACTCAATGTGTTCATTGGGTATTTTTGAACTCTACGCGTTCACTTGGTGTTTGAACTCAATGTGTTCATTAGGTATTTTTGAACTCTACGTGTTCACTTGGTGTTTGAACTCAATGTGTTCATTAGTTATTTCCGAACTCTATGTGTTCACTTGGTATTTTTGGACTCAATGTGTTCATTAAGTATTTTTGAACTAGATGTGTTCACTTGGTGTTGTTGAACTGAGTGTGTTCACTAAGTGTTTTAGAACTAAGTATTCACCAGATGTTTTGAATTAATTGTTCACTAGGAGTGTTAGAACTAGGTGTTTGTTAAGTATGTTGGACTAAGTGTTTACCAATCGTAATTTGTGGACCTTGGCAGTGGTGGACTTTGTGTCAATTCCTTAGGTCAATCCTTAGGAATAAATGGATAAAGGATAGTTGATTCTTAGGGTAAATCCTTAAGAAATAAAGGAGATAATGGGAATGAGTATTTGGGTTGATTGTTTGATAATTCAATATAATAAATGTATTATTGTGGGTTGAAAACCCAACATGCTCACCAGGCTCCCAAGCCTGACTTACTCAGTTTTCTTTGCATTACAGGTAATGGCACAAGAGTATAAATGGGTGGACTTGACGAGAGATTTTGGATTATAGATCAGTAGTTATAAATAACTATTGTAAGGTGTATTTTATATTTTTGATGCTTTTGGTTTGTATCGGAACATGACATCCCGAATATTGTTAATTAATGAAAATGCATCTCTTGATGAAATGCTTTGATAAACTTTATTTTATCATATTTTGTTTTGGGAACAAATTCCGCAACTCTTTTAAATCAAAAGGATTTACTCTGAAATTATTTTAGAAGCATAAATGAAACCAGTCTTTTCTGGCCGTGATTTTGGGGATGTCACAGTTGGTATCAGAGCATTAGTTTAAGCGAACGAGGAATTTGTAGGATTTCTAGACTTAAACTTAGAATGCTAAGCGATGATTGTGAGATGAGTGTCTGCCATATTTTAGACACGGGCACTAGTATATTTTAGGAAAATTGCCTAAAATGGTTTTATGTGCTAAATGTTATATGTTTGCCATATATGATATTATTTTATTCGGATCTATGGTCTGTTGCTGACCGGATCTGGAAACCTTATGTGTTTAGGATTCTAAGCGTATGTCTACGGTATTAGAACTTGCATGTAAATGTTTCGGAGTGATAAGGATGATTTAATTATCTATCGTGGATGAGGATCTAATTTCACCTTATTCGGTGTGTAGATCAAAAATGGTAAGAACCAGGAGTGGCGTTGGAAATGCGGATGAAAACAGGAATCAACCACCAGTGATTGAGCAAATACCTGTTGTAGCAGCAGCACCAGAACCAATAACGATGGCTGGGGTGCAAGCCATGATTTGGGCTATGTTAGCCGAACAAAGGGATGAGATGCGACACATGTTACATGAAAATAGGGACGAACCTATCATACCTATTGAGGAACCCGATCTGATTCCCGAACAATCGGAGGAAGGAAACAATAGTCGCACTATGAGTCAAGTTAGGACTTAAGTAGAATGAAGGAACGACCCGGAAAGGGGAAACAACAAGGATGGGCGAATGTACAAGAATTTCTTGGGCGCCAAGCCGCCAAGTCTTTCTGGGAGCCCAAAGCCTGTTGAGATTATGGATTGGATCTCTGAAATGGAGATGGTATTTGAAAGTTGTGACAGTAGCAACAAACAGAAGACTGTCTTTGCAGTTAGACAACTGAAGACTGGAGTCTTGAGCTAGTGGAAGTTGTTGGCAGATACAATGCTAAGAGGAGAAGCCATGCAAATGTCTTGGGAAGCATTCGTGGAGCAAATGAAAATGCAATACTGCTCAGAGATAGATCTGATAGACCTAAACAACGAATTTCAGAACCTGAAGAAAGGAAAGATGAGTGTGGATGAGTATGCCACCGCGTTCACCGAGAGGATGAAGCTATTCCCCTACTTGGTGCCTACTGAACTCTCCAAGATCGATAGGTTTGCTAACGGATTGCCCACAGACTTTGGCCCAACAGTCAAAATGGCAACTACCTTGAAAACGGTCGTTAGAGCAGCCAGCAATGTTGAGACCCAGATAAGAGAGAAGGGTCTGGAGAGAGCTGAAGTTGGTGAGAAAAAGAAGCATGAAGGTTCTTCAAGGTCCAACGAGAAGAGAAAATTCTCAAAGTCTGGTTCGAAAAAGTTCGAAGGAGGAGGGGATGAAGCGAGATGGTGTGATAAGTGCAAGAAGAAACACTTAGGAAAATGTTGCGAGGAGGTTACATGTTTCAAGTGTGGAAAGACTGGGCACTACGCCAATGAATGTGCATCTAGTAAGAGAGTGTGTTATGAGTGTAACGAAAAAGGGCATATTTCGATCAATTTCCCGAAGAAGAAAGAACCAGCAAAGCCAAAGGCATTCCACATGATCCTCGACGAAACGAATCAAGGATGAGGATTTTATATCCAATAATCAGTTATGAAGTAGCAGTGCGAATAGTAACTTGTGGTGTAGCCTATTAGAGGCATAGTATAGGGTTAACTTGAACCTTTGTGTAATCGTTTCAAGAATTAATATAAACCCTAGTTTTGATATCTATGTGATATGTATGGTTTTGATATCTATGTGATATGTATGGTTTTGATATCTATGTGATATGTATGGTTTTGATATCTAGGTGGTATCTATAGTTTTAATATCCGATGTAGTGGATGATTGTGTGATTTTGTGTAGTGACTTGGTTGACTGAGAGACAATACTTGGGACGAGTATGAGTAGGTGTGAATAGTAGTAGAGATCTATACTACTGGAAGCACAGGACTTACACTTGGATCATGGAAAGTCACAAGGTTACCAAGAAGCTAATAATTGATTCCATTTTATTCAAGTATGTCATTACCATTGTTTCGGTAATGACTAGTAAGATGGTTGTTATTCCGACCCTAGTGGTCATATCAATTGAGTCCGACTACAATGAGAGGTCATCGGGACACGACCCATCGATCTATTACAATAGATAAAGGAATGTATTTATCCCAGGAAGAAGAAGGAGTCCGCAATAAGGATTTATTTTGTAACTTGAAGGTTACGATTGAAAGTACAACGTAGTACGAAAAGTAGATGCAAGATTTGGGCATCGTCTGTAGTCAAGAAAGCCATAGAGTTAAACACTCTTTCGAGGAAATATAGAACTTACAGTTATTACCTAGGATGAAGAAATTACGTGTGGAATCATTATATAAGCCCTATTTCTTTGATGATTCCGGGACGTAATCATCCTAAGGGGGAGATAATTGTAACACCCGTAGATCAGGGCTAGTCAATTTAGAGACGATAAGCGTCAAAAATGACTTATTGATAGAAGATTATTTATAATGAATAATCTTAACTAAGTTTTAGTATATGTTACAAGGATTCCGTACATATAAAGAACGCCGAAATCCGAGTTATAACGAAGAAGTTATGACCTGTCGAAGTTTCGCGACAGAACCAGCACGACACAACGCGACGTAAAAAGTGAATTTACGTTAGAGCGATATTTAGCCATAGAAATCCAAATGAAATTCGTAGAATACATTAAACCGTGAGCGTGCATAAAAAGAACGCACAAATCTGACTTCGTATGAGGAAGTTATGATTTTTCGAAGTTTCGACTTAGCAGTATGCAGCCCGAATACTCGATTTGAGACCGAGCGGTTTTTAGCCGAAACAATCTAAACGAGAATCAAAGATCTCGTTAATTGTAGTGAAACGATGAAAACATAGGCGAAAACGGACGTCGGATAAAGAAGTTATGATTTTATAACGAAGTTTTCCTGTCCCGGCCTACTAAAAATAAATAATAAAAATAAATTCAAAATTTGCCTACGGAGTCTAAACGAAAGTTGTAGAGCGTAGTCTCACCTACGCGAGGATATAAAGAACGTCGAAAACGGAGTTCGTATAAGGAAGATATGAATTTTTGAAGTTTATTAAATATTTTCGATATTTAATTTAAATATATATTAACCGATATTATCCTTGGGGGAGTCAGCGACCTTATCGTCGTTACGCCCAGCGTAACTTGAAGTTCCCGCCCCTATAAAAGGAGGTCGAGAGCAACCGAGTTCATTGCTCATTTCTTCCCTTTTTCTCGCGTTTTTGCATCGTTTTTCGTGCAAGAATTATCCCGAAGCCCTGGTATCATTCCCGAGCCCCGAAGCAAGTCCCGAGGTCCCGAAGATCCTGAGAAGTGCGATTCCCGAGCCGAAGCTCTGCCCGCGAGAAGCCGATTTTTGTGAAGATCTTCCAGATCTACCGAAGAATACTACTTTTACAAGCCGTAGTGCTGTCCGATCATCTTCTAATCAAGTGAGTGTGTGGTTACTTTCTTCTAACGCATAAATACGAAATATTTTATACGAAATACGTGTTATGTGTATATTTTGTTGTTATATGTGTGAATGTATATTCATTTTCTTCTACCGCATAGATATGAAGTATTTGCTATGAAGTACGTGTTAGGTGTTTATACAATGTTTATTTACTTGAGATAGATGTTGAAATAATGTTTTATACATGTTTTAAAAGATTTAAATTGTATATGTGTTTGCATCTACAAATATGTTGGGTAAAACATGAGTAGATGAAATAGTTGATGTGAGACGAAATAATAAGTATTTTTGAACTCAATGTGTTCATTGGGTATTTTTGAACTCTACGCGTTCACTTGGTGTTTGAACTCAATGTGTTCATTAGGTATTTTTGAACTCTACGTGTTCACTTGGTGTTTGAACTCAATGTGTTCATTAGTTATTTCCGAACTCTATGTGTTCACTTGGTATTTTTGGACTCAATGTGTTCATTAAGTATTTTTGAACTAGATGTGTTCACTTGGTGTTGTTGAACTGAGTGTGTTCACTAAGTGTTTTAGAACTAAGTATTCACCAAATGTTTTGAATTAATTGTTCACTAGGAGTGTTAGAACTAGGTGTTTGTTAAGTATGTTGGACTAAGTGTTTACCAATCGTAATTTATGGACCTTAGCAGTGGTGGACTTTGTGTCAATTCCTTAGGTCAATCCTTAGGAATAAATGGATAAAGGATAGTTGATTCTTAGGGTAAATCCTTAAGAAATAAAGGAGATAATGGGAATGAGTATTTGGGTTGATTGTTTGATAATTCAATATAATAAATGTATTATTGTGGGTTGAAAACCCTACATGCTCACCAGGCTCCCAAGCCTGACTTACTCAGTTTTCTTTGCATTACAGGTAATGGCACAAGAGTATAAATGGGTGGACTTGACGAGAGATTTTGGATTATAGATCAGTAGTTATAAATAACTGTTGTAAGGTGTATTTTATATTTTTTATGCTTTTGGTTTGTATCGGAACATGACATCCCGAATATTGTTAATTAATGAAAATGCATCTCTTGATGAAATGCTTTGATAAACTTTATTTTATCATATTTTGTTTTGGGAACAAATTCCGCAACTCTTTTAAATCAAAAGTATTTACTCTGAAATTATTTTAAAAGCATAAATGAAACCAGTCTTTTCTGGCCGTGATTTTGGGGATGTCACAGTTGGTATCAGAGCATTAGTTTAAGCGAACGAGGAATTTGTAGGATTTCTAGACTTAAACTTAGAATGCTAAGCGATGATTGTGAGATGAGTGTCTGCCATATTTTAGACACGGGCACTAGTATATTTTAGGAAAATTGCCTAAAATGGTTTTATGTGCTAAATGTTATATGTTTGCCATATATGATATTATTTTATTTGGATCTATGGTCTGTTGCTGACCGGATCTGGAAACCTTATGTGTTTAGGATTCTAAGCGTATGTCTACGGTATTAGAACTTGCATGTAAATGTTTCGGAGTGATAAGGATGATTTAATTATCTATCGTGGATGAGGATCTAATTTCACCTTATTCGGTGTGTAGATCAAAAATGGTAAGAACCAGGAGTGGCGTTGGAAACGCGGATGAAAACAGGAATCAACCACCAGTGATTGAGCAAATACCTGTTGTAGCAGCAGCACCAGAACCAATAACGATGGCTGGGGTGCAAGCCATGATTTGGGCTATGTTAGCCGAACAAAGGGATGAGATGCGACACATGTTACATGAAAATAGGGACGAACCTATCATACCTATTGAGGAACCCGATCTGATTCCCGAACAATCGGAGGAAGGAAACAATAGTCGCACTGTGAGTCAAGTTAGGACTCAAGGAGAATGAAGGAACGACCCGGAAAGGGGAAACAACAAGGATGGGCGAATGTACAAGAATTTCTTGGGCGCCAAGCCGCCAAGTCTTTCTAGGAGCCCAAAGCCTGTTGAGATTATGGATTGGATCTCTGAAATGGAGATGGTATTTGAAAGTTGTGACAGTAGCAACAAACAGAAGACTGTCTTTGCAGTTAGACAACTGAAGACTGGAGTCTTGAGCTAGTGGAAGTTGTTGGCAGATACAATGCTAAGAGGAGAAGCCATGCAAATGTCTTGGGAAGCATTCGTGGAGCAAATGAAAATGCAATACTGCTCAGAGATAGATCTGATAGACCTAAACAACGAATTTCAGAACCTGAAGAAAGGAAAGATGAGTGTGGATGAGTATGCCACCGCGTTCACCGAGAGGATGAAGCTATTCCCCTACTTGGTGCCTACTGAACTCTCCAAGATCGATAGGTTTGCTAACGGATTGCCACAGACTTTGGCCCAACAGTCAAAATGGCAACTACCTTGAAAACGGTCGTTAGAGCAGCCAGCAATGTTGAGACCCAGATAAGAGAGAAGGGTCTGGAGAGAGCTGAAGTTGGTGAGAAAAGGAAGCATGAAGGTTCTTCAAGGTCCAAACAGAAGAGAAAATTCTCAAAGTCTGGTTCGAAAAAGTTCGAAGGAGGAGGGGATGAAGCGAGATGGTGTGATAAGTGCAAGAAGAAACACTTAGGAAAATGTTGCGAGGAGGTTACATGTTTCAAGTGTGGAAAGACTGGGCACTACGCCAATGAATGTGCATCTAGTAAGAGAGTGTGTTATGAGTGTAACGAAAAAGGGCATATTTCGATCAATTTCCCGAAGAAGAAAGAACCAGCAAAGCCAAAGGCATTCCACATGATCCTCGACGAAACGAATCAAGGATGAGGATTTTATATCCAATAATCAGTTATGAAGTAGCAGTGCGAATAGTAACTTGTGGTGTAGCCTATTAGAGGCATAGTATAGGGTTAACTTGAACCTTTGTGTAATCGTTTCAAGAATTAATATAAACCCTAGTTTTGATATCTATGTGATATGTATGGTTTTGATATCTATGTGATATGTATGGTTTTGATATCTATGTGATATGTATGGTTTTGATATCTAGGTGGTATCTATAGTTTTAATATCCGATGTAGTGGATGATTGTGTGATTTTGTGTAGTGACTTGGTTGACTGAGAGACAATACTTGGGACGAGTATGAGTAGGTGTGAATAGTAGTAGAGATCTATACTACTGGAAGCACAGGACTTACACTTGGATCATGGAAAGTCACAAGGTTACCAAGAAGCTAATAATTGATTCCATTTTATTCAAGTATGTCATTACCATTGTTTCGGTAATGACTAGTAAGATGGTTGTTATTCCGACCCTAGTGGTCATATCAATTGAGTCCGGCTACAATGAGAGGTCATCGGGACACGACCCATCGATCTATTACAATAGATAAAGGAATGTATTTATCCCAGGAAGAAGAAGGAGTCCGCAATAAGGATTTATTTTGTAACTTGAAGGTTACGATTGAAAGTACAACGTAGTACGAAAAGTAGATGCAAGATTTGGGCATCGTCTGTAGTCAAGAAAGCCATAGAGTTAAACACTCTTTAGAGGAAATATAGAACTTACAGTTATTACCTAGGATGAAGAAATTACGTGTGGAATCATTATATAAGCCCTATTTCGTTGATGATTCCGGGACGTAATCATCCTAAGGGGGAGATAATTGTAACACCCGTAGATCAGGGCTAGTCAATTTAAAGACGATAATCGTCAAAAATGACTTATTGATAGAAGATTATTTATAATGAATAATCTTAACTAAGTTTTAGTATATGTTACAAGGATTCCGTACATATAAAGAACGCCGAAATCCGAGTTATAACGAAGAAGTTATGACCTGTCGAAGTTTCGCGACAGAACCGGCACGACACAACGCGACGTAAAAAGTGAATTTACGTTAGAGCGATATTTAGCCTTAGAAATCCAAATGAAATTCGTAGAATACATTAAACCGTGAGCGTGCATAAAAAGAACACCCAAATCTGACTTCGTATGAGGAAGTTAAGATTTTTCGAAGTTTCGACTTAGCAGTATGCAGCCTGAATACTCGATTTGAGGCCGAGCAGTTTTTAGCCGAAACAATCTAAACGAGAATCGAAGATCTCGTTGATTGTAGTGAAACGATGAAAACATAGGCGAAAACGGACGTCGGATAAAGAAGTTATGATTTTATAACGAAGTTTTCCTGTCCTGGCCTACTAAAAATAAATAATAAAAATAAATTCAAAATTTGCCTACGGGGTCTAAACGAAAGTTGTAGAGCGTAGTCTCACCTACGCAAGGATATAAAGAACGTCGAAAACGGAGTTCGTATGAGGAAGATATGAATTTTTGAAGTTTATTAAATATTTTCGATATTTAATTTAAATATATATTAACCGATATTATCCTTGGGGGAGTCAGCGACCTTATCGTCGTTACGCCCAGCGTAATTTCATATTATGCCCAGCGTAATTTGAAGTTCCAGCCCCTATAAAAGGAGGTCGAGAGCAACCGAGTTTATTGCTCATTTCTTCCCTTTTTCTCACATTTTTGCATCGTTTTTCGTGCAAGAATTATCCCGAAGCCCCGGTATCATTCCCGAGCCCCGAAGCAAGTCCCGAGGTCCCGAAGATCCTGAGAAGTGCGATTCTCGAGCCGAAGCTCTGCCCGCGAGAAGCGGATTTTTGTGAAGATCTTCCAGATCTACCGAAGAATACTACTTTTACAAGCCGTAGTGCTGTCCGATCATCTTCTAATCAAGTGAGTGTGTGGTTACTTTTTTCGAACGCATAAATACGAAGTATTTTATACGAAATACGTGTTATGTGTATATTTTGTTGTTATATGTGTGAATGTATATTCATTTTCTTCCACCGCATAGAAATGAAGTATTTGCTATGAAGTACGTGTTAGGTGTTTATACAATGTTTATTTACTTGAGATAGATGTTGAAATAATGTTTTATACATGTTTTAAAAGATTTAAATTGTATATGTGTTTGCATCTACAAATATGTTGGGTAGAACATGGGTAGATGAAATAGTTGATGTGAGACGAAATAATAAGTATTTTTGAACTCAATGTGTTCATTGGGTATTTTTGAACTCTACGTGTTCACTTGGTGTTTGAACTCAATGTGTTCATTAGGTAGTGTTGAACTCTACGTGTTCACTTGGTGTTTGAACTCAATGTGTTCATTAGTTATTTCCGAACTCTATGTGTTCACTTGGTATTTTTGGACTCAATGTGTTCATTAAGTATTTTTGAACTAGATGTGTTCACTTGGTGTTGTTGAACTGAGTGTGTTCACTAAGTGTTTTAGAACTAAGTATTCACCAGATGTTTTGAATTAATTGTTCACTAGGAGTGTTAGAACTAGGTGTTTGTTAAGTATGTTGAACTAAGTGTTTACCAATCGTAATTTGTGGACCTTGGTAGTGGTGGACTTTATGTCAATTCCTTAGGGCAATCCTTAGGAATAAATGGATAAAGGATAGTTGATTCTTAGGGTAAATCCTTAAGAAATAAAGGAGATAATTGGAATGAGTATTTGGGTTGATTGTTTGATACTTCAATGTTTGATAATTCAATATAATAAATGTATTATTGTGGGTTGAAAACCCTACATGCTCACCAGGCTCCCAAGCCTGACCTACTTAGTTTTCTTTGCATTACAGGTAATGGCACAAGAGTATAAATGGGTGGACTTGACGAGAGATTTTGGATTCTAGATCAGTAGTTATAAATAACTGTTGTAAGGTGTATTTTATATTGTTTATGCTTTTGGTCTGTATCGGAACATGACATCCCGAATATTGTTAATTAATGAAAACGCATATCTTGATGAAATGCTTTAATAAACTTTATTTTAACATATTTTGTTTTGGGAACAAATTCCGCAACTCTTTTAAATCAAAAGGATTTACTCTGAAATTATTTTAAAAGCATAAATGAAACCGGTCTTTTCTGGCCGTGATTTTGGGGATGTCACAGTTGAACTCCGGGGGCTTTGTGTTGTTGAAGTCCTGATACTGAACCGTCCCTCTCCCTTTGAGTCTCATAGCAAGAACAGTCTCTGATACAACGACATATCACTCATCGAAAATATCAGTCATGGTGGTCTTAATAGACCCAAATACCTTTGGGATTGCCTCCCTAACAACCATGGTCACCTGAGTGGTGATCATCTCGCGAATGTCATCGTAAGTCAATCTTGTCCTCACCGGGCCGCCAGCTCTTGATCCAGAACCTCTAGTGATTGGCATACTGAAAAAAACCAAGAAAACATCAAAAAAAGATTCATAATCCAAACTTCTATATCATCTCGGAACTACTCAGCCCTTGGGGTTCGATACTTCTAAGATATGCATACGGGTCCTGTGATTCCAGTAGTATTGGCCTATACTTTCTTTCACACATATCCATATTTGTCTCAAGGGATCGGACCATCCATCAACAAACGCCAAACTAGGATATGCATACACCCTATAGTCACTCTCTCAAGAGTGGATAATCATTCCTTATAATGGCTTCCCATAAACCATACTCACTCATGAAACTTTCACTAACCATGCAGACGCTCATGTATGGTAATAATACATAGCACTAGATTTGATAGACAGTTGAATACTTGATTCTATCCTAAGCCCATAACCAAACAAGCAATTGGAAATAAGGCTAAATCCAACTCCATGTCAGGTTCTTGTTGTTTTTTAATCTGTCCAGCTTCACGATGGCTTGTTTTATTAATTTCAATAATGTCTTTCCGTTTAAAAGAAAGGCTAAATCCAACATTCTAAGGCTATAAAATCTTATTTATGTACAGCTATGATGCACATACTAAGCAACTATAGTCATAATGTCAGTTCCATATAGCATAGTAAAAAATTCTCCTAGGCTATCATGCAATTCCTAAAGATCCCTAGCTCACAAACTAGCATGCAGTTCTATCAATACATAAAACAAGTATGGGTATCTTAGGAAACACCTTCCTTGGCTCCAGGTGATTGTACACATTTCATCCTTCTTGTCAATCTTTTTAGATTTAATTTTGAAAAATATTTTGCAAATCCTTAGATTGAGCCTAGAATCCCACAAGTGTTCATCTAGTTCTCTCAAAACATGCTCTGATACCAACTTATAACATCCTAGAAATAATGACATTTTTTTTGTTTTAAAACCATAAATCATACAAATCAGAGTTTCCAAAATTCATAATCATAAATCAGAGTATCCCAAAATCATAGGTCATGTAAAAATCATGCCTTCTCCTTGCCCTTATCCTCAGATGTACCTGAAACCAAAAAGCAAAACTGTAAGCCAAAGCTTAGTGATCTTCCCCCGAAATATCCCACACAATAAAACATATAAATACATGAACATGCATACTGGGTCCACAGTTATCTGACTGGATTACCCGTGAGCCCACAACATAAGTCTGAATTGCCCTTACAACCCTTATCTTATGTTTGGATTGCTCCCTAGCCCACAACATAAGTCTGGATTGCCCTCTTTGACCTCATCTTATTTCTAGATTGCTCCCGAGTTTCTTGGCATTCGCACAAAGAAGTATCAACTCAACCCAACTGAACTATGTTGACATATGCAGTAGATAAACAATAACCAACAAGTACAAGTAATCATACATATATATCAATCTAACAGATCACTACAACATAACATCATCCTATATAACAGGATACATAATATAACCTAGTGGGCCAGTATTGGTGCCTTCGACCAACAAATACGGTGACAAAACTCATCTCAAAGTCCAAAAGATAGTTACACCGATCACTGCTCCAAATACTGGCTCTATAGGTCACCTATACAAAAAACAGGGACTAAGCCTCAATCTACTACTCAAATTACTACATTTGACCTAAAGTTAAACTTGGCTAATGGTCAAAGTCAACGGTCAATGGTCAAAGGTCAAAATCTCCATTTTAAGTCACACAACCAGTCGTCACATCGTGACCACCTGTTGGTCAAGTCGTGACCTAATAAGACGTAATAGTTGCATATAATCATTCTCACTTCATGGCACCTAAGTGCTCACATTGTGAGAAATGCGCTGGACAACTTGATATATAAAGCTCTTAATCATTTTAGACATGCAACCAAAACTTTCAGAATCTCTTATCTTCTTTAGAACATCATAAAGATCATGGTGTTTTAGGAGTGCATGGCCAATACATGCCTAAAACACAAGCTAGGTCTAAAATGGTGTAAAATACGGCCCACGTCTCATGTAAAAGCTCAAAGTTCTAGAAAACTCAAGATCTATGACCTTAATCCATAACAGGACCCCAAGGATCCATAAAGTTGGCAACTTTATGGAACCCCAACACTCTCACAAGCCAAAAACATGATGAAAAACCATTGAAAACCTATATTTAAGTACTTTTCATCATAAAGTAATGAACTTTGAATACTCACAAGGGTCCAGAAGGTGAGAAAGGATGATGGTGAGGCTTGTAAGTTGAGATGTGTACCAAATAATCTTCTTGTTTTTCTTCTTCTTCTTCTTCTTCTTTGCTAGAAATCACTACTATTGAGCTTAAAATCAACTATAGAGGATTAGGGTTGCATGGAGGAGAGCTAAGAGGTGATAAAACATGAGGGTGGGCTAACCCTACACTTATTTGCTTTAAATATGGGATAAATCCCAAAAAAATAGGGTTCGTAGCTAGTTCATGGTTATGTCGTGAGCTCTAAACACACACATATTATTGAGAGGCCACGTCATGTTCTGATATGCAAGTTCTCACGATGTGAGCTAAGTTTGAACCCCAAATATTTAGTTTAACAACTTAACAAAATGATTACCTGAACTGGGTGTTATAGACTCCCACAAAAAACTATTTCTTACAGAGTGATCAATCAGTAACTTTTTGAGGGGTACAAAATATTTATAAAGTAAGTTGCTATTCTATCAAGGATAAACTTTATAATCGTGAGCCGACTTCAAATTTAGAGAAGCTTAACTTTCTACTTCGCGAGTCTTTATGTAAATTTATCAACCACTTCTTTTCTTATATCAATTCTCATCTTGTTTGAACACACTGATAAACCAAGATACATGAAGAGAAGATATCACATAGATCAAGCAATAATGGAAAACATGTGCTCGACATCTTGAAAAGAAACCTCAATAGCTAAAAGTTTTCTTTCACATACATTGATTTTAAGACATGAGGAAAGGAAAAAAAACCAATTATAATATTTACAATATTTCGTGCATTTAACATCAACCATTATCCCAAAAAAATTGCATCATCTGCATAAAATGAGATATCTACATGTTATCCATGTCAAAATATGCACCCGTGAAAAATGACTTTTTTGTCGCTTCATTTACCATAACGTCTAAACCTCCCACAAAAATAGTTAATAGAAAAAATGAAAGTGTCACCTAGTCGAAGTCTTTGTTTATTTTCACTTTTGTAGTAGGGGCATGTTTAATCAAAATTGATGCCATAAATGAAGCAAGCTACATGCAAACCCATCCTAACCATTTTTTTTGTTGGATTAAGGAGTCTAATCTCATAACTAAATTGGTATATTCTTCTAATTAAAAAGAAAAGTCCTTTTGGGGTTGCCTTCATAACTAGAAATAGTTTAGAATGACAAGGGTTAATCTGTATTTGCTTAATAGTTCAGCAAAGGGAAGATTCTAGAAGCCTTGAGGTATTGATAAGGATAAACACTTGATTTAGATTAAATTAATATTGTTTTGAATTCAAATTAGGTTTATGTTGGGTCGAATGTATATAGTGAGAAGTCGAAAGTAGTCAGAGTTTGTAAAGTGTTGAAAGCCGTATGGTTTCGCTACATTATATATTTACATGGCAGTTCAGTTTTGATAATTAATGTCCAGTCCTTGTACTTTTTGTTAGTCTGTTGTACCCTATAACTAGGGTAAGTACATAGAGTAGAGGGAACGAACTGAGCGTCAGTTCACTTGTACTAAAAAACTATCTTGTATTCTTCAGACTCTAATTAAGCGAAACTGATCTTATTTAGATCTCGTGTCCTTTATAGCTTTTATTGAATCTATTGTGTACTTAATAAATTTCTAACTTGTATTGATTGGTATCAAAGCAGGATTCACACAATCGATTGAAGTTTCATGTATTTTTCATTTTTTTTGAATTGCTCTTTTCAATTCAAGATTTTCCATAAATTGAAATACGAAATTGGTGTTAATTGATTGGATTGAATTGATTTTGCACTCTGTGTGTTAGATCAATTGATTTCTGATTGATTTCTTTCTTATATTTCTTTTTGAATCAAAAATCTATTTCTTCAAAATCCTTACAACAATGGCGAATTTTAGGGTGAACATGATGACTAATTTCTCTCACTTGCTCTGATCATCAACAAAGATTCTGATGTTGACTCCAAAGTATTATGAGTAATGGGCTAACAGGATGGAGGATTATCTGAATGGTATTGATGAAGATCTAATGAGATCCATTAAAACGGACAATTTAATTAGGAGATGTTAGTAACTATTGGTGCGTCTGCAAATTCTGAGGACATAATCACAAGAGGAAACAAGATGAAGGAAAACGATAAGAAATGTATGTGTGAATTACATGGTTCTTTTCCACCAGTAGTTTACAATTATGTTTGAGGATGTGAAACTGCAAAGCAAATTTGGGATACTATGAAGGAGAAATATCAAGGTAATGAGAAGACAAAGAAGAGTTCTGTCAAACAATGCTTGTTATAGTTGGGAGAATTCGAGCAGAAGGAAACATAATCAATTGAATTATACTATGATCGATTGAATGAATTGATATTCAAAGTTTCTCACTATGGAGTGACATGTTTAATCTCACCTTTCTCATGGGTTTAAGAAAGGAATGGAGAAATATCAGTTTTATGATCAAGACACAAGAAAGCTTTAATGGTTACTCTCTTGCAAATCTATATAATATCTTCAAAGCATATGAAAGCGAGATTAATGATATTGATGAAGAAAGTAAATCGAGTCTGGGAGGACCATTGGCATTGGTGTCGAAAGTTGCTGCTAAGGAATCTAAATCTAAAGAAGAAGCTAAGGATCTCAAAGAAGGATTCTTATTCAACTTCGATGATCATGCAGTTGCATATTACTCAAAAAATAAGATTAAGAAATTCTTTAAGAAGCCATTAAATGGAAAGTTCAAGAATAATTCGGACGGCAAGGCTGTATCATCGACTGGGAAATATGTGAAAGAAGCAGTAAAGGTAGAAAAAGAAGAGGTGGATAGTTCGAATGAAAAGAAGGAGGAATTTAATTTGAAGGGTGATTTGGCTATAATTATAACTATTGAAATGGTTACAATCACTTAGAGAAAGATTGTATGCTAAGAAAGAAAGAAGAAAAGAAGGAGAGAGTTAAGGAAGAGGCTCATATGTTAAGAAGCTTGAGGAAATTCTCTCTCGAACAAATAATGTTTCACTGATTGATAGAGGAAACGATGAAGAAGAGGGCACATATCAAATCTAATCTTCAGGATCAGATGATGATGAAACGTGCCATCCCACACATGGTGCAATGTATGAGAAACTGAAGGAGATTGATGATGAGAGAGAGGATGATGATGAAGAAAGAATTGTAAAGAGATGCTTTGTGTGGAAGAACGAGATCAAACAACCAATAACTGCAAAGGTACGTGATCTTCTAACCTCAGTTAAAATTCCTTCATCTTCATTTAGTGATGTTTTATCTAACTTTGATAATACGTATTCTTGTCTTAACGAAATGTTAATATCCATGAGTAGTGAAGCATAAAAGTCTAAAACCCTCTATTATGAAGCTAAGAATAAACTAGAAGAAAAAAAGGGTTTAGTAGAATCTCTAGACTTAAGGATTATTAATCTTTTCATAGACAGAGATAATATTCGAATGGATAATATTATTCTTGTAAAACAAAAAACATTTATTGTAATACTGCTAAAAGGTTGTATGTGAAATTAAATGAACTTTGTCGTTCTGCTGAGATGATGATGAACATCATCAAAAGCTACTTCATTTTCTTGCTTTTAAAAGAGAACATATAGACGAAACCACATATGATTGTGAAAGCAAGATAGCAGATTATGATAAAATTCCAAATGATTCATATGCACATGGTATTATAAATATTAACGAATGTTTGAATGTTGATGATCTTGTGAAAATTGTGAATGAGACCTTAACCAAAAACAAACAAGTCAAGATTTTTAACATAACTGAGAAGTCGACACTTGGTTCTCAACAAAATTTTGTTGATATCGAAGATAATTCTGAAAATATCAGTGAAATTGAGGAACATAAAGGTGTCATTTGCTCATGATTTTCTGTCACTAATTTCAATTCATCTACTAAAGGCAAAGAATGTAATAATTCAATGTCGAAATTAAACGATGATCACTCTTCGACATCCAAAACCTGTGATTCTCATGATTCTATTGTGGTTGAGGATTGTGTGAGTGACGAGGATGAAGTTTCAAATGAGAAACCAATTCCAAGAGTTGTGGTAGATCAAGTCTTGGAAGATTCAAATGAGTATACGAAAGTGTTGAAAGACAAAGGAAAACATTATCTTGAATCAAATGCAAAGGTTTATCCTAGGTTCAAGGATTCAGAAGATGTTGTGTTTCCAAATCAAGTCTTTGTTACCAAAGGAAATGGTGATAATGTAGCTCCTAAATTGAACAAGTTGTTAAATGAAGACAATTTAAGTGTGATGAAAGAAGGATTTTATTCGAATAAAAACATAGTAAAAAATGGTTTGAACAAAAACTCGAAAGATTTTCAACAACAGAATAAAACAAAACGTGTTTGGGCTGTGAAAACAGAAAAATCTATTGTTGATAATAAAAACAAGGAAAAATATGTTGATTCCTTACCTACTAATCCAAAACATCAAAAGGTGAAAACACAAACTTTCAAAAGAGGAATAGAGAAATTGGCTTCTAGTAAAGAATTTCTAAATCAAAAGCACAAAATAAAGCTTATTGGAAAAATAAAAAAGCTTTTGACAAACAAAAGGTTTTTAAACAAAAATCTCCTAAAACGGTTTCAAAAACAAAATGATTTTCAAAGGAGTCAAAACTTTGTCTAAAACAACTTTCTCCGGTCTAGCCTCTGTCTAATACACATAAACATAAAATCTTATTGAATAACGACACTCATGAACCTAGACCACCCCCTTAGGCTCTCATAGGAGGGTAAAAGACCATTTTACCCCTTCTTGAATCCAAAAGTCCCTCAGAACCAAATCGATACAGAACTCCACCTGCCTCACGGGAGGCACACACGGCAACTCCTCCGGAAATACGCCCGGGAACTCACGCACTATCGGAGCCTCATCAACTAACCTCGGTCTCTCTGAATCAATCCTCGTATCCATCACATACGCTACAAAGCCCCTACAGCCCTGCTGTATACACTGTCTCGCTCTAGCGGCCGAACAAAATGCTAACCCAGAACGTGTACCCTCGCCATACACCGTAAGAACTCCCCCACTAGGGTCTCGTATGGTCACCAGCTGTCGCTCGCAGTCGATAACCGCTCCGAATATGCTCAACCAGCCATGCCCACGATGACACAGACATCCCCCATCGCAATAGTAACTAAATCAATCGGGAATTCAGCACTGAAAATCTCGAGTACACACCCTCAGATCACCTTTGTGGCATACACCGCCCTCTCGTCAGCTATGGAAACTCTCAGAGGTCGACTCAACGCCTCACGACTAACACTGATGTGCTGACTAAAAGCCAAAGATACAAAATACCGACTCGCACCCAAGTCAAATAACACCAAGGCAGGTACAATACTCACAAGAAAAGTACCAACTCATAACATAATATAAGCACAATATATCAACATCAAAATAAATACACGAAAGAATACATACTAGCCACGACATCGGGCGCTGCGCGGACCTCCTCCGCGGTCAACTGAAAGGCTCTCCCTCGTGCCTTCGGTGCCTCAGCCTTCACTGGCCGGCTCTCAGTAGCTCTGATAGCAGCAGGGGCAGATCCCTAAGATGTTCCCTGTGCTGACCCCCGCAGATGTGGACACTCTGCCTTCCGGTGTCCGGTCTGGTTGTAGTGAAAACATACTGCAAACCCCTTGGGTCAATCCTTGGCCATATGCCCTTCCTTTCCATATTTGTAGCAAGACCCTGCTCTGCACACCCCATCGTGGCTCTTGCCGCACTTGCCACAAGTGCGGCCCCTCTGACTCCCTGGCCTCGAATCAGCGGGCTTGGCCCGCTTGGCTACCGGCTGAGACTGCACCGGTCGCGGATCCCTCTCCAGAGACTCAGCCTCTTCCCTAGCCTGGGTCTCCAGCTCTATCTCCCTCTTCCGGGCATTTGCCTGAAGCTCGGCAAATGTCCGGTACGTCGATTTTGCCATGAACTCTTGTATATCCCTCCTCAAAATGCTCAGATATCGTCTCATACGTGCCTGCTCGGAGGACACGTGTTCTGGGCAGAACATCGCCCGCTCATGGAACATCCTCATAATCACTGTAACAGACTCAGTACCCTCCTTCAGGGTCAGAAACTCCTGGTCCAAACGCTCCCTCTCCACCTGGGGAGCGTACTCATCTCGGAACATAGCAGTGAACCTTTCCCAGGTCACTGCAGCAAGCTCAGCAGGCGTATAGTGTGTCGTCACAAACTTCCACCAATCCTTCGCTCCCAAGCGAAGGTGGTTCAGCGCGAACCGGACTCTCAAATGCTCTGGAGATGAGCAAGTAAAGAAACACCCCTCTATGTCTGATATCCACCTCATCGCCACAATCGGGTACTGGGTCTCGTCAAACTCCGGTGGTTTTGTGTTGCTGAACTCTCAGAACAGCAACGCATCACCACCCTGCGGCCTAGTCACAGCTGTAGCTATAGTGGCCGCAGCAACAGCAGCCTCAGAAAGAGCAGCGTATCTCTCATCAAATGTCTCTATCAGTGTGGTCTTAATAGACCTGAACATATATGGTATCTCTGCCCTGATGGCCGCAGCCACCTCTTCGTGGATGATCCTACGGATCTCCTCGTCGCTCGTACCGCTGCTCTCTGGTGTGTGGCGTGTCCCAACCATGGTCCCCCTCTCTCTAAAATACAACATAAAAACATATCAGGGACTTGCTCGAGTATACTCACACTCGAATACTCCACCCTACTTGTTTCTTGGTACTCTAAGGATTCTTACTTCGACTGTGCACAGACCCGGTGTCTTCAGTAGTACGGGCCCAATACTACCGTCCACACCACATCAGCATTCACCCCAAGTCCTCCTCCCAGAGTCCCAATCCCAAGCACTCTACTCTCTCTAATCATATGATACTCGCTAGCAGATCTCTCATAACTTCCTTGTTGCTATCTAAACACTCTGAAGCATCCCTAGCAGCAAGACTCCTAGACTAAGGCATCACATATCAGGCCACTCTAGTCCTAATAAGAATACCTAGTCTACTCTAGCATGCATAATATAACTCATCATATAACATATCATATCATATCTCATAACACTTATTGTAATGGTATTCTGGGAAATCACCGTTCGGGCGCTGGCTGTTCGTACACACGACTCTGCTCTGTTTTGTCTCGAAAGCTCTTTTTACTCTTTTGAAAACTATTTTATTATCGAAATTTGCTCAAATCCTAAGTTTGAGTTCGGATATGCCCGAAGGTGCACCCAAATCCCTCAAACCAAGGCTCTGATACCAACTTGTAACACCGTAAAAAATAAAACAATTTTTCGCATTTTCAAACACATTTATTAATAAAATGTCATTGTATCATATCCTTGTTTCACAAAACATCCCCCAAGATCGAAATACATAAAATCCCATGTGTGTGTGTACGAATCATGTCGGCGCCTTCCCGCGGTCATCACTGGTACCTGAAACACATAACACGTAACACTGTAAGCATAAAGCTTAGTGAGTTCCCCAAAATACCACTCTAACATATATTAGCCACTCGAGGCTATAACTCTGTTGACCCTTTGGTCAATGTGTCTCAGTGGGACCCTCCAGCCCTACCTCTTTGTGGGCCCTCTGGCCCTAACTCCATGGACCCAAAGGTCCTAACTCTATGGACCCACTGGTCCTACTCTGTAAACTCTGAATCATGCATATCACGTATCACAATAAATCACAACACATAAATAACATGCAAATACACTAGCACATAACTCTAAATTACACTCTTACATGACTCTGTTACCACACTAGGTAAAGTATAGTGAGAAGACTCACCTCTGGTATCTCGGTAAATCTCTGTCTCGGTAAACGCTTACCTAGCCTCCGCCTAATCATATGAAATAAATACCCTATTTAATATAACTCTCAAAGGCTAGACTATGTCCTCTTATGACACTCTCAGAAGGGTAAAAGACCATTTTACCCCTCTCATAACTCAAAAGGCCCCTCAATACACTATACCCTAAAAGTCAACCAAAAGTCAACTTTCCGGGTTACGCTGCGCGTACCAGATGATTACGCTGAGCATACCCGGCTGCCTCTCAGAATCGGGGAACGCCACCCAGTACGCGACGCGTACTGGGATTACACCCTGCGTACCTTGGCGACTCAGCGTCCAAACTAAGCGCATGAGTACGCGCAGCGTACCCCTCTGGTACGCCAAGCGTACTCGCTTGCTAGTTTCCCTCTACTCAAGGACTAATCACGACCAATTGACAAAGAATAAGGGTGAAAGAAATGCACCTGAATCTCGGGGTGTTACAATTCTCCCCCACTAGAACTAGACTTCGCCCCCGAAGTCTCATTCCTCGAACAACTCTGGGTGCTGCCCTCGCATCTCCGACTATGACTCCCAAGTCATCTCGGACCCCTTCCGATGTTGCCACTGAACCAAAACCAGAGGCACTTCCTTCTTCCTCAAAACCTTGATCTTCCGATCCCTGATCGCCACCGGTCTCTCAGCATAATTCAGGGTCACATCCACCTGAATATCCTCCAATGGCACCACTGCCGACTCATCGGCTATACATTTCCGCAACTACGACACGTGGAAAGTGTCATGAATCTGCAAACGATATGCTACCCTGCCCACCCTCGCGATCACTCTAAACGGACCAATATACCGGGGCCCTAGCTTGCCTCTCTTCCTGAACCGGATCACTCCTTTCCAAGGAGATACCTTCAGGAGTATAAAATCTCCGACCTGAAACTCAAGCTCGGACCGACACCTATCCACATAACTCTTCTGGCGACTCTGAGCGGTCAACAACCTCTGTCTGACCTGTTGAATCTGCTCCGTCGTCTGAAGTACTATCTCCGTACTAGCCATCATACATTTCCCTACCTCTCCCCAGCAAATAGGAGTCCAACACCTCCTCCCATACAACAGCTCAAAAAGCGGCATACCGATGCTCGAATGATGGCTGTTGTTATAGGAAAATTCTGCCAGGTACGTGTCCCAACTCCCTCCGAAGTCCAATACACATGCCCGAAGCATGTCCTGGAGCGTCTGAATCGTCCGTTCGCTCTGCCTGTCAATCTGTGGGTGGTATGCGGTACTAAAATGCAGCCTCGTACCCAATTCCTCATGAAATTTCTTCCAGAATCTGGAAGTGAAACGCACATCTCGATCTGAAACAATCGAGATCGGTACTCCATGCCGCGATACCACCTCTCTCACGTACAACTCTGCCAACCTCTCAGCGGAAGAGCTCTCACTGATAGCAAGGAAGTGGGCGCTCTTCATCAACCTGTCCACAATCACCCAAATTGCATCGACTCCCCTAGCAGTGCTCGACAATTTGGTGATAAAATCCATGGTAATCTGTTCCCACTTCCACTCGGGAACCTCCAACGGCTGCAACTTACCATGCGGTCTCTGGTGCTTGGCCTTAACCTTACGACAAGTTAAGCACCTCTCAACAAACCATGCGACATCCCTCTTCATACAGGGCCACCAATACTCTCTCTTTAGGTCCAAATACATCTTAGTGGCCCCAGGATGGATCGACAACTTCGATCGATGAGCCTCTTCCATCAAAATGGTACGCGTCCCGCCAACAAACGGTACCTAGATATGACTCTGGAATGTCATAAGCCCCCGGCTATCGGTAACGAACTCCGATACCAACCCGACAACTCATTCTCTCTTCTGGTTTTCTGATCTCACGGCCTCAGCCTGGGCCCCACGAATGGTGTCCAACACCGGAGTCATCACTGTCAACCTCAAACAAACATCTCGCATCGGGGCGGACTCCGCCCTTCGGCTCAGCGCATCGGCTACAACATTAGCCTTACCCGGGTGGTACAGGATCTCGCAGTCATAATCCTTTACCACATCCAATCATCTCCTCTGTCGCATATTCAGGTTGGGCTGATCCATCAAGTACTTCAAGCTCTTGTGGTCCGTGTATATGGTACACCGAACCCCCATGCAGATGATGACGCCAGATCTTGAGGGTGAACACCACTGCCCCCAACTCTAGATCGTGGGTGGGATACCTCGTCTCATGAGGCTTCAGCTGCCTCGATGCGTATGCTATCACATGCCCTCTCTACATCAGTACCACTCCCAACCCTGATATCGACGCGTCACAATACACCACAAAGTCCTCCACCCCCTCCGGAAGGGCTAAAACTGGGGCTTCGCACAGTCTCTGTCGAAGTGTCTCGAAGGAGGCCTGCTGCTCTGGGCCCCATGAAAAAGCAACACCCTTCCGGGTCTACCTGGTGAGTGGCACGACGATATTGGAGAAATCCCTGATAAATCTCTGATAATAGCCTGCCAGCCCTAAGAAACTCCTGATCTCGGTGGGTGACCTCGGCACCTCCCAACTCATAACTGCCTCAATCTTGGCCGGGTCGACCAATATCCCTTTTTGGTTAACGAGGTGCCCTAGGAACTGGACCTCTCGCAACCAGAAATCACACTTAGAGAATTTGGCATAAAGCCTCCCCGATCTCAGAACTCCGAGTATCTCCCTCAAATGCTTCTCATGCTGCTCTCCGGATCTCGAATACACCAAAATATCATTGATGAATACGATCACCGAGCGATCCAATATCGACCTGCACACTCTGTTCATGAGATCCATGAACACTGCCGGTGCATTGGTGAGTCCGAAAGGCATCACCAGAAACTCATAATGCCCATAACGAGTCTTGAACGCTGTCTTCTGGATGTCCTCAGCTCGCACCCTCACCTGATGATACCCAGACCTCAAATCGATCTTGGAGAACCTAGATGTTCCCTGCAACTGATCGAACAAATCGTCGATCCTCGACAACGGGTAACGGTTCTTGACCGTCAGCTTGTTCAACTCCTGGTAATCAATGCACATCCGGTGTGAACCACCTTTTTCTTGACAAAAAGGATAGGCGCTCCCCACAGCGAGATGCTCGGCCGAATAAACCCCTTCCCCAGCAACTCCTGAAGTTGCGAGGATAACTCTTGCATCTCTGGAGGCGGATATGCGTGGCCCCCGGAACCAAATCGATACTGAACTCCACCTGCCTCACGGGAGGCACACCCGGCAACTCCTCCGGAAATACGTCCGGGAACTCGCGCACTATCGGAACCTCATCAACTGACCTCGGTCTCTCTGAATCAATCCTCGTATCCATCACATATGCTTCAAAGCCCCTACAGCCCTGCTGTATACACTGTCTCGCTCTAGCGGCCGAACAAAATGCTGACCCAGAACGTGTACCCTCGTCGTACACCGTAAGAACTCCCCCACTAGGGTCTCTTATGGTCACCAGCTATCGCTCGCAGTGGATAACCGCTCGGAATATGCTCAACCAGTCCATGCCCACGATGACACAGACATCCCCCATCACAATAGGAACTAAATCAATCGGGAATTCAACACCGAAAATCTCGAGTACACACCCTCGGATCACCTCTGTGGCATACACCGCCCTCTCGTTAGCCATGGAAACTCTCAAAGGTCGACTCAATGCCTCACGACTAACACTGATGTGCTGACTAAAAGCCAAAGATACAAAATACCGACTCGCACCCAAGTCAAATAACACCAAGGCAGGTACAGAACTCACAAGAAAAGTACCTACGCATAACATAATATAAGCACAATATATCAACATCAAAATAAATACATGAAAGAATACATACCAGCCACGACATCGGGCGCTGCACGGACCTCCTTCGCGGTCAACTGAAAGGCTCTCCCTCGTGCCTTCGGTGCCTCAGCCTTCACTGGTCGGCTCTTAGTAGCTCTGATAGCAGCAGGGGCAGATCCCTGAGATGCTCCCTGTGCTGATCCCCGCAGCTGTGGACACTCTGCCTTCCGGTGTCCGGTCTGGTTGCAGTGAAAACATACTGCAAACCCCTTGGGGCAATCCTTGGCCATATGCCCCTCGTTACAACATTTCTAGCAAGACCCTGCTCTGCACACCCCAGCTTGGCTACCGGCTGAGACTGCACCGATCGCCGATCCCTCTCCTAAGACTCAGCCTCTTCCCTAGTCTGGGTCTCCAGTTCTATCTCCCTCTTCCGGGCATTTTCCTGAAGCTCGGCAAATCTCCGGTACGTCGAGTTCGCCATGAACTCTCATATATCCCTCCTCAAAATGCTCAGATATCGGCTCATACGTGCCTGCTCGGAGGACACGTGCTCTGGGCAGAACATCGCCCGCTCATGGAACATCCTCGTAATCACTGTAACAGACTCAGTACCCTCCTTGAGGGTCAGAAACTCCTAGGACAAATGCTCCCTCTCCACCTGGGGAACGTAATCATCTCAGAACAGAGTAGTGAACCTCTCCTAGGTCACTGCGGCAAGCTCAGCAGGCGTATAGTGTGCCGTCACAAACTTCCACCAATCCTTCGCTCCCAAGCGAAGCTGGTTCAGCGCGAACCGAACTCTAAAATGCTCTGGAGATGAGCAAGTAAGGAAACGCCCCTCTATGTATGAAATCCACCTCATCGCTGCAATCGGGTCCTGGGTCCCTTCAAACTCCGGTGGTTTTGTGTTGCTGAACTCTCGGAACAGCAACACATCACCACCCTGCGGCCTAGTCGCAGCTATAGCTGCAGTGGCCGTAGCAACAGCAGCCTTAGAAAGAGCAGCGTATCTCTCATCAAATGTCTCTACCAGTGTGGTCTTGATATACCCGAACATCTCTGGTATCTCTGCCCTGATGGCCGCAGCCACCTCCTCGTGGATGATCCTACGGATCTCCTCGTCGCTCGTACCGCTACTCTCTGGTGTGTGGCATGTCCCAACCATGGTCCCCCTCTCTCTGAAATACAACATAAAAAACATATCAGGGACTTGCTCGAGTATACTCACACTCGAATACTCCACCCTACTTGTTTCTTGGTACTCTAAGGATTCTTACTTGGACTGTGTACTGACCCGGTGTCTTCAGTAGTACGGGCCCAATACTACCGTCCACACCACATCAGCATTCACCCCAAGTCCTCCTCCCAGAGTCCCAATCCCAAGCACACTACTCTCTCTAATCATATGATACTCGCTAGCAGATCTCTCATAACTTCCTTGCTGCTATCTAAACACTCTGAAGCATCCCTAGCAGCAAGACTCCTAGACTAAGGCATCACATATCAGGCCACTCTAGTCCTAATAAGAATACCTAGTCTACTCTAGCATGCATAATATAACTCATCATATAACATATCATATCATATCTCATAACACTTATTGTAATGGTATTTTGGGAAATCACCGTTCGGGCGCTGGCTGTTCGTACACACGACTCTGCTCTGTTTTGTCTTGAAAGCTCTTTTTACTCTTTTGAAAACTATTTTATTATCGAAATTTGCTCAAATCCTTAGTTTGAGTTCAGATACGCCCGAAGGTGCACCCGAATCCCTCAAACCAAGGCTCTGATACCAACTTGTAACACCGTAAAAATTAAAACAATTTTTGGCATTTTCAAACACATTTTCCAAACACATTTATTAATAAATTGTCATTGTATCATATCCTTGTTTCACAAAACATCCCCCAAGATCGAAATACATAAAATCCCATGTGTGTGTGTAAGAATTATGTCGGCGCCTTCCCACGGTCATCACTGGTACCTGAAACACATAACATGTAACACTCTAAGCATAAAGCTTAGTGAGTTCCCCAAAATACCACTCTAACATATATTAGCAACTCGAGGCTATAACTCTATTGACCCTCTGGTCAATGTGTCTCAGTGGGACCCTCCAGCCCCAACTCTCTGTGGGCCCTCTGGCCCTAACTCCATGGACCCATAGGTCCTAACTCTATGGACCCACTGGTCCTACTCTGTAAACTCTGAATCATGCATATCACGTATCACAATAAATCACAATACATAAATAACATGCAAATACACTAGCACATAACTCTAAATTACACTGTCACATGACTCTATTACCATACTACGTAAAGTATAGTGAGAAGACTCACCTCTGGTATCTCGATAAATCTCTGTCTCGGTAAACGCTGGCCTAGCCTCCACCTAATCATATTAAATAAATACCCTATTTAATATAACTTTCAAAGGCTAGACTGTGTCCTCTTATGACACTCTCAAAAGGGTAAAAGACCATTTTACCCATCTCATAACTCAAAAGGCCCCTCAATAGACTATACCCTAAAAGTCAACCAAAAGTCAACTTTCCGGGTTACGCTGCACGTACCAGATGTGTACGCTGAGCGTACCCGGCTGCCTCTCAGAATCGGGGAACGCCACCTAGTACGCGGCGCGTACTGGGATTACACCCGGCGTACTCCCCAGCTTCAGCCCCTTAACTCTTGAGGTCCTAAACAATTAAGACCCACGTCCAATTTCTAGATCTGACCACATCTAAGCCTCTTAATCCATAAAGTTGATGACTTTAAGCCTTTGCATGGCTGAACAAGCCACCAACTCCCATAATATTCCATCCTCTAACTCTAGAAGGCTTAATACTCAAGCATGACCTCAAACTAACAGCCAAGATGGAAACTTTATGGTTCTAAATCACTAATACCACTAAAAAGGGACAGATCTCGGACCATGGAGCACCTTATACTCATAAAGTCTCCACCTTTGGGGTTTTTAACCCTAGAAATGGCACATGCAACAACAACCAAAAGAAGAGGAAAGTTTTGAACTTTATACCTCTAAGTGTAGCCCCTTTCTATGTAGATCTCAGATCCAAATTGGCACGTCAAGCTTTAGCTTCCAAGAGCTCCTTTCCTTCTTCTTCACTAAGCCTCCAAAACACAATTAGCTCCAACAACACTCACACACACTAAGGACGATGGGAGGCTCTCTCTTAGGGTTTCACTCACTGATATGGAGGATGAGAAATGAGCCTTAGCACCCTTTAAATAGTGCACAAGACGGATTAGGGTTTTGGCTCCTAGGCCGGGTACGCCCGGCGTAACTCTGGGTACACCCAGCGTACCTTGGTGACTCCGCGTCCAAACTAAGCGCATGAGTACACGCAGCGTACCCCTCTGGTACGCCAAGCGTACTCACTTGCTAGTTTCCCTCCACTCAAGGACTAATCATGACCAATTGACAAAGAATAAGGGTGAAAGAAATGCACCTGAATCTCGGGGTGTTACACCATTTGTTGACCAAACCCTAAAAGTCAACAAAAGTCAACGCCTACGAGTACGCTCTGCGTACCCGATTCCTACGTTGGGCGTACTCGTCCACTATGCTGATATCGGACTGTTTGAACCCTATGCCCCGCGTACTGGGATTTACGCTCAGCGTACGTCCCAGTTTTACTATTCCCTCACTTATGGTCTTAATCAGTTAAGACCTTTGCTCAAAATGTAGATCTAGACCCCTACAGCCTCCTAATCCATAAAGTCGAATACTTTACGCCTTTGCATGGCTGGTTTGGTCTTAAGCACTCAAAACCTTCATCCATTTTCTTTCTCAAGCCCATATTTCATGCATGGTTAGCTCTTAATGACCAAGATTGGATTTTTATGACTTTATAACACCAAATACACTAGCAAGGGACAAATCTAGGTTCTTAGAGCTCTTCAACTCACAAAGCCATCAACTTTTGGGACCAAAACCCTAAAACATACCAAATAAGAACACACAACAGAAAAGGAAGAAACCTTGAAGCTTTACACCTCCAAATGAAGCTTCTCACACTGCTAAGCTTAGATCCAAGTGCTTGGGCTCTTACTCCTTCTTCTCCAAAGCTTTCTTTCCACTCTTATGGATCAAGAACACACCAAAAAGCTTTCAAGGGCACTCTCAAGCTTCAAGAACGAGGATTAGGGTTTTTTTATGGGAAAGTCTCTTGAAATGGTGGCCAACAATGAGGCCATAACGTTCTTTAAATAGGGGGCTCACTTAAAATTAGGGTTTCATTCTGGGCTTGGTACGCCCCGCGTACTAGGCAACATCCACATCATGAATACGCTCACGAGTACGCGCGACATACTCTATATTACGCCTGGCATACTCGATCATCACACAAACTGCACAAGGGTTAAGACTGACAACTTCAGGAAAAAAGAAGGGCCAAGGAGGTATACCTAATTTCGGGATGTTACATATATTTGATTATTTAAATTAATTGTTGAATTATCTTGTAAACAAAATTGATTATGTAAAATTTAGATAATCATTAAATTAATTTTTTAATTTAAATTATTTTCTATTTGATCCTTTGTGTTTTGAAAAGTTCAAAACTTGTCCTCAAATTTTGAAATTTAAAATTTTGATTAAAAGTTTAATTTAAACTATTTAAATTTCAAACCCTAGAATTTTACAAGTTTAAAATTCAACCTTATACTTTATAATACTATAAGATCTATATATATATATATATATATATATATATATATATATATATATATATATATATATATAACTTAAATGCTATTCTTACCGTTAGTAGGCCTCATTCATGAAGCCGATATATAAGGGAGGTATAAGGTTATGGCCTATAAAATGGTTGTTTAATGGGTGTCCACTCTCACCAACCGATTCCTTGATTGGTCGAGGGTCGTTAGCCGAACGGGTAGGATAGGGCAACCCCTTCCTCATTAATAAGTACAATGAATTATAAAATTAACTAAATGTTTTTCAAAAAAATTCCCAATCTTAGTTACTTTAGGTAAAAGTGAAATTGATGCAATTCCATGAAATTACACTTTGTACGCTTGCTAAGACCTTAGTGGAGCGTGTGTGGTTAACCGGCACACTAATTGGGCTCTAAGCAAAGGTGGAAAAGTGTGACTCATTATTTGTCATAGTTCGATGGAGCATGTGTGGTTAACCGGCACATCGAATAATTGTCTGTAACAATGAGGGCACCATGTATATTTGCATGGTTATTCACACCCGCTTTGTTAACCTCGACATCCTAGTCACAAACAAGAGGGGCATATCGAGATTTAAACATGCCATTGAAAAGTTCAATGAATCTCAAAAGATATAGGAGTTTTCAATACATTTAAAACTTAATCTCTTTTTTGTTTTTCATGGTGGAGAATTAGTGAATCGTCATTCACTTACCTTCAACTTATTTACTTGTTAGATTACGGCATACCTCTTCTAATTTGTAAATAATGTTGTTGGATCCTAACCCTAATTTTTCCTTTGGGTGTTTAATTAGGGATTCATTTCTAATCAAACTTTGTTCTTTTTCCTTTTCAGATGTCGAACGTCAACAACAATGTTTTCGGCTCGAATTCCTCTAGATCGTTCTCACTCATGAACTTGTGTGGGAGAGTGATCTTTGACGGGCCAAATTTCAATGATTGGATCTGCAACATCCGAATGTTCACTCGTTACGAGGACAAAGAGTATGTACTTGATGAGAAGCTAAAGGAAATCAACCTCAACACTACCTCCGGTGAAGAGATTGCGACCTTTGAGGCCCATGAGCATGATGCTACAAAGGTTCATTGCATCATGTTGGTGATCATGATTGCAAAACTCCAAAAGTCCTATGAGGACATGTATCCCTATGAAATGCATCAAGACTTGTTGGACTGGTACCACTAAAGTGTGGGGCAAGAAAGGTATGAGATCATCACTTCGATGATCACTACTAGAATACAATAGAGAGTCTCTTACCACTCACCTGCAAAAGATGCAGAGATATGTTGATCGCTTGCTGAAGTTAAATGTTAACTTCGATGAACAGTTGGCAATCGACATTATCCTTCACCCCTTGCCTCCCTGCTGCAACCAGTTCCGCATGACCAACCACATGAATAAGGAAGAGGTCACTTTGAGCAAGCTTCAAGGCTTGCTAAGGACTGTTGAGAGAAATCTCAAAGATAAGTCTGTTGCATCAACTCCAACTCCTGCTGCTGTCCTTGTTTTGGCTATTGGGCAAGGGAATGGTATGAAGAGGAAGGATCCCTCAAAGAGCCACCACAAGGGAAAGTCCCAAGATGGTATCTCTTCTAATGGAAACAAACTTGGTTCTGCTAAGCCCAAATCTAACCCCAAGGAGGCAGAGTGTCACCACTGCCACAAGATAGGGCATTGGAAAAGAAGTTGTCCAGAATATCTGAAAGCTATCAAGGATAGGAAGATCAAGTCATCCTTCACAGGTATTTACACTATTAAATCTAGTGATTCATCGCATGCTATTTCTTGGGTTCTTGATACATGATGTGGTTTTCACATATGTTCTGATTTGTAGCGACTAAGAAGAAATAGGGATGTGGAGCGTGGGAAGATAAGTCTAATCATGGGAACCATAAGATCATCACCTGTCACCAAGATTAGAGTTTATTCCCTAGTACTTAGTATTGGATTAGGTTTAGATTTAAATAAGTGTTGCTATTTGCTAGATATGGCAAGAAACATCATTTCTTTTCATGGTTTATATAGACAAGGATTTAGATATTCATTTGATAATGAAAAGGGTTCTATTTATGCTTATCTTAATAGTGTTGTATATTTTGAAGCATTGCCTTGTAATTGAATATATGAAACTGTGATGGTTGTAGATAACTTAGGAAATGATGTGTTGTGTATCGATGCTTCTAATAGTTTGGATAAAGCATGCTTGTGGCATTGCCGTCTTGGACATGTCAACAAGAAACGCATAGACCAACTTTATAAGGATGGAATGTTGGAGTCGTTCGACCTTAGGGACGATGACGTGTGTGAGTCTTGTTTACTTGGAAAGATAACCAAGCCACTTCATTGGCACTTGTGAAAGGGGTGAGGGTTTATTGGATCTCATACACACCAATGTGTGTAGTCCCTTTAGATCCACCACAAGGGATGCGATCCGCTTCTATGTGACTTTTACCGATGATTATAGCAGATATGGGTATATCTAATTAATCAAGCACAAGTCAGAAACCTTTAAAAAGTTCAAAGAATTTGAACAAGAAGTGGAGAATCAGTTGGGCAGGAAAATCAAGATGCTTCGATTCGATCGAGGTAGAGAGTACCTAAGTCTTGAATTCCACGACTACCTCAAGGAATGTGGAATCGTTTCGCAATTGACGCCACCTAGGACACCATAGTTGAACGGTGTGGCTGAGAGGCATAATCGAACCTTGCTAGACATGGTTCATTCCATGATGAGTTGTGCTTCGCTACCTATCTCATTCTGGGGGTATGACTTAGAGACTGCCCCCCATATCCTTAACTTAGACCCTACGAAGAAGATTGCCAAAACACCTCACGAGATGTGGACAGGGAGAGCTCCCTCGTTGTCACATATCAAGGTTTAGGTTTTCAAGGCTTTCATAAGACGAGAGACTCACGACAAGCTCGAACCTCGTAGTGAGCGGTGTATTTTCATCGGCTACCCGCAAAAGTCCTTTGGATATCTCTTCTATAGACCGAGTGACAATGTTGTCTTCGTCGCGAGGAGAGGAGTTTTCCGTGAGCGAGAACTCATAAGCCAAGGGGACAGTGCGAGGCAAATTGATCTTAAAAAGCTTCAAGAGTCGAGCGATGAAGGAACCTCTAACGTTGGCGCTCAACCAGAGGAGGAAACTCCGATTGAGCCGATTGATGAGTCCTTACCTCTTAGACGTACTGAAAGAGCTATGGTTCAATCCCAGTTTTATGGTTTTCATATTACTACCAAAGGGGATACGTTCACTAGTGATAGTACACTAATGAATTTGGATGAACCTAACAGCTATAAGGAAGCCATGGCAGGCCCGGATTCTGCAAAGTGGAAAGAGGCGATGGAAAACGAGATTCAGTCTATGTATGACAACCAAGTTTGGAATTTGGTTGACAATGTACCAAGTCGTAAGACGGTCGGGTAGAAATGGATCATCAAGAAGAAGACCGACATGGATGGGAATGTGCACACCTATAAAGCATGATTAGTTACGAAGAGTTTCACTTAAACTCCCAGAGTTGACTATGATGAAACCTTCTCACCGGTTGTGAAGATAAAGTCTATTAGGGTGATGTTGGCCATTGCTGCATTTCATGACTATGTAATATGGCAAATGGATGTCAAAACCGCTTTCCTTAATGGAAAGTTGGTTGAGGATGTTTACATGGCTCAGGCAGAGGGTTTTGTCAGTACGAAGCATCCCAATAGAGTGTGCAAGCTTGAAAAGTCCATTTATGGACTGAAACAAGCGTCTCGCAGATGAAATCTTTATTTCGATTGGAAAGTCAAAGAGTTTGGTTTTCTACGAAGCAAGGATAAATCATGTGTATATGTCAAAGCCAGTGGGAGTATACTAAGCTTCCTCGTATTGTATGTCGATGACATACTACTCATAGGAAACAACATCCCGACACTACAGGAGGTTAAGTCCTGGCTCGGGAAGTGCTTCGCTATGAAGGACCTCGGAGAGGCTGCCTATATTCTAGGAATAAGTATACTGAGAAATAGAAGTAAGAGACTAGTAGGACTTAGTCAGAATACTTACTTGGACAAGGTACTAAAGCATTTTAGTATGGAGAATTCAAAGAAGCGAGAGTTACCAATCCAAAGTAATTCCAAGTTGAGTAAGACACAAAGTCCGAGTACCAAAGTCGAGATAACAGAAATGAGCCGAGTACCATACGCTTCCGCAGTTGGCTCGATTATGTATGCTATGACTTGTACTCGCCCTGATGTGGCCTTCGCTTTGAGCATGGTCAGTAGATATCAAGGGAACCCTGGCAAAGCACATTGGACCGCAGTCAAGAATATTCTTAAGTACCTTCGGAGGACCAAGGAATGGTTTCTAGTCCTCGGAGGGAGTGATGACTTAAAGGTGCGATGGTACAGTGACGCCAATTTTTAGACCGACAGGGACAACTACCGTTCACAGTCGGGCTGGGTCTTTACCCTAAACGGAGGAGCAGTGACTTGGAAAAGTTCCAAGCAAGAGACCGTAGCGAATTCAACGTGCGAATCAAAGTACATTGCAGCGAGCGAAGCATCAAATGAGGCAATATGGTTGAAAAACTTCATTGGAGACATTGGAGTTGTGTCAGCCATAAAGGAGCCTACGGAAATTTTCTATGATAATGAAGGAGTGGTTGCCTTGATCAAGGAACTGAGGCATCAGGAAGATCTCGACATATCGACAGAAAATATCACTTTATTCGACATCGGGTGGAACAAGGACTCCTTGTAGTGAAGTGAGTATCATCAGAGGATAACCCAGTAGATTCGCTTACGAAGGGACTGAGTAGGGTTAAACACTTGCAGCACGCTAGGAGCATTGGGCTGAAGGACGATATTAGTTTATTTTAGATAGTTTAGAAACGTGTAATAGATAAATTGTAATTAACATTCGATGATTAAATAAATGGGTATTATTTATGAGTAAAATTACTGTCTCATGTTAATTGTTTACCTATTGTTTCTTTTTTGCATGTTTTAACTTCCTAAATAATAAGATTATTCAAACGGTCCAATGTCTTTCATATGTTGGAAGTAGGTATGAATGAAGATTGTCAATAATTGGTGTGTAGATTGTCTAAAGTGTATTAGACATAGCAAAAGTTTGCTACAACGTTCATGAGTGCTTATGAACTTGATTTGAGCATTGGAATAAACCCACGCTTGCTGGAATCACTTCATGGAATTTATCACGATTGATCACAAGACGATAATATCATATGGTCTTAAAACTTAGATATATGGTTTATTTTTTGCAAACTGGTTGTGCATTGATAATGCGTAAACGCATCAGTAACTTGATGTTATAAAACACATGGTTGTGTATAATTTGATTAGTGGATAGTAAATGCATATAAGTCGAAGTTTATCTGTTCCTTTTATCCTAAGAGGGTAAAAGCGATATCAGGACTCTCGATGATTTGGTTTGACTTATATGTCAGGCCCGGTTAGGACTGAATTGATATGTTCGATTAAGTTCTATGTCAAACGAATCTAAGATCGAGAAACAAACTGCTGGACAATAAGTATGACTATGTTCCATGTAATTATCCACATGATATCTAGAACAGAGGATTATACGATCCCTTATCTTAAGGACAGGTTATTGATAAGATCAAGAGTTTTGAGAACTGCGATTGCTAATTGGTTTCAAAAGTTGCATTTGCATTTATAGTTATTAGACTTATCCAAGTGGGAGATTGTTGGATTAGTGTCTAAGTCTATAACTATATTTGGTATGTACTTGACCCGATTGTGCATGGTCCTTTTGGGTTGCCTTCACCAAAGCAACTTGACTGGAGGAATAATATAGAAAGAGGTGATTATGGTTTATTAATATATATATATATATATATATATATATATATATATATATATGTATTAGACTAATATATTAAAAGAGAAATCATACCTGTTTAATTAACATTGGTAAAGAATTAACTAAGAATTAATTTTGTGATCAAAAGAAGTTAATTGAACTAAGGGGACTAAACTATAATTATGTGATAGTTGTAAAGTTGGGCAAGGAAACCCTTAGATAGGGTGGACGAATTCTAAGGATAATGCCTTAGGAATTCGTCCAAATGAAGGGTTCTAGAATTATCTTATGGGCTGCTTGGTGGCTAAGTAACCAGATAAGGATAATGGCTAAAACCCTAATTCCTACACCTATATAAAGGACCCTTGGGTATGAGAACTTCAGCCACTTGAACCCTAGAAGTTCTAGAGCCAAATTTCACCTCTCCCCCCTCTCTCTTGTTTCCTCGAATTGCTCTTGGTGTTTGTGATTCGTTAGAGGCACAACATTTGAGGTGCTAAAGTTCTGAAGGCTTCAAGATCTTCAATCAACAACAAGGTAATCACCTAGATCTGTTTTGTTATGCAAATTTCGAATTATATACACTAGATCTAGGGTTTGGAAGTCTTGGAGGAATTGCATGTACAATAGAGAAACCTAGATCCAAGCATTAGGTTTTTCATGAGCACATAAGATGTTCTTTTGGCTCAAACCCATCAGTATTGTAGTCTTCCTAGTGTTGTATGTGGATGACATACTGCTTATAGGAAACGATATCCTGACATTGCAAGGATTTAAGACGTGGCTTTGGAGTTGTTTCACTATGAAGGATCTAGGAGAGGTTGCATTCATCCTTAGTATAAGGATCTATAGAGATAGATCAAGATGTCTAACAGGACTGAGCCATAGTACATACCTGGATAAGGACTTGAAGAGCTTCAAGATGCAAGATTCCAAGAAAGGTTTTCTACCTATGCAACATGGCATCAAATTGAGTAAAACACAATGTTCTAGTTCTAGTGATGAACATGATAGAATGAGTCTAGTCCCATATGCTTATGCTATAGGATCGATCATGTATGCCATGACATGTACTCGACCCGACGTCTTATTTTCTCTCATCATGGTGAGTCGTTTTCAGAATAATCCCGGTGACATTCATTGGACAGTAGTAAAGAACATTCTGAAATAACTAAGAAGAATAAAGGATATGTTCTTACTATATGTGAGTAAAGATGAGTTGAGAGTTATAGGTTATACAAATACATGTTTCCAAACTGATAGGGACAAATCATGTTCGCAGTCAGGATGGGTATTCTTGCTTAATGGAGGAGTGGTCAGTTGGAAAAGTTCCAAGCAGTCGATATTGGCAGACTCTACGTGCGAGTCAGAGTATATAGAGGCTAGTGAAGCTGCAAAAAGAGCTACATGGTTGAAGAATTACATTGATGATCTTGTTGTCGTTTCGAGCATCAAGGATCCCTAGGAAGTATTCTATGATAACGAGGGTGTAGTCACATTGACTAAAGAACCCAAGGACCATGGTAACTCAAGACATATACTTAGGAAATTCCACTATGTGAGACATAGAGTCGAGGATAGAGACATTGTCATGAATAGAGTATTGTCAGAGGAGAATCCAGCCAATCCATTCACGAAGCCATTATCAAGGATTAAGCGTGATAGCATACTAGATCTATAGGCATTAGATTTGTTGATGATATGGTGTAATTGTTTGGTTGTTTAGCATGATAATCTTTGAAACATTTGACAATATTAATTGTGACTGAATTGATGTTTATTTTGTGGAGACTTAATAAAGTGTTTGTGATGCTATCATTTCTATTCATTTGTTACTATGTTTCACTTTTGCATGTTTGAAACCCATTTCTTGAGTATTAATTTACTCAAACCTCCACAGTCAGTCAAACTCTTGGAAGTAAGTAGTGATTCAAGACTATCATGAGTATTGGTGGATTGACCATATTGATTGGGAATAGCATATGTAACATCCAAAAACCCGGGTATACCTTGTGAAATCTAATCTTTGAGCAATTGTCTATATTGGTCCTTGATAAAGAGAATAGTGGTAGACAGGTACGTGGGGCGTACTAAAGTGTACACTCAGTGTACTCGTGCGAGTGTTTGATCACGGAGGGCCGCCTAATACGCCGGGCGTACCAAGGTGTACGCGTGGTGTACCAGGCGCAAAATGAAACCCTAATCTTAAGTGAGCCCCCTATTTAAAGAACGTTATGTCCTCCTTGTTGGCCACCATTTCTAGAGACTTATCCTCCCCCAAAACCCTAACCCTCGTTCTTGTAGCAAGGGAGTGCCTTTGAGAGCTTGTGGGTGTGTTCTTGAGCATTAGAAGTGGAAAGGAAGCTTTCGAGAAGAAGGAGTGAGAGCCTAAGCACTTGGATCTGAGTTTAGCAGTGAGAGAAGCTTCATTTGGAGGTAAAAAGCTCCAAGCTTTCCTACTATTTTGTTTGTTTTTATGTATGAGGTGTTTTAGGGTTTTTGTCCCTAAAGTTGATGGCTTTATGAGTTGATAAGCCCCTGGAATCTGAGATCTGTCCCTTGTTAGTTTATTTTGTGTTATAGAGCCATAAAAATCTAATATTGGTCATTAAGAGCTGACCACGCATGAGTTATGAGTCTCTTAAGGAAGTGGTATGATTTGTGTGTTGGTGACCTTTGCAGTCATGCAAAGGCTTAAAGTCACTAACTTTATGGATTAAGAGGCATTAGAGTAACCAGATCTGGGATATGAGCTTATGTCTTAGCTGATTCAGACCAAAAACCACGAGGAGTGTGAAACAGGGACTTACGTTGGGCGTAATCCCAGTACGTGCAGTGTAGGGGTCGATTTCGCCGTTTTTGGATAGCCACGGGGTACGCCCCGCGTACTCCCTACTGTTGACTTTTAGGGTTTGGTCAAGATTGAGGACTATTAAGCTTTGGAGGGGTAAAATGGTCTTTTTCCCTTTTGTGAGTTGTAGAAGGGTTAGTCTAGCTTCTTGAGGGGCAATATTAATTAGGGATAATTATTATGTGTTAGGTGGGAGCTAGACCCGAGAGTAGAGATCAAGATCCCGATTGCGAGATTTTCATTCATTAGCTTACGAGGTGAGTCTTCTCACTATACTTACCTTGAGTGGTAAATCTTATGTGTGACCAGAGGGTCTTATGTGCATGAACTGTGTAATGAGATATCCTGCTATTTACTTGTGTTATGCATTTTGAGTATTAGATTGTGATGCTGAGTTGAGGGACCGTAGGGTCCATCTGAGTTGTAGGACCGGAGGGTCCTACTGAGACACATCGACTAGAGGGTCTAATTGATTTATAGCCTCGACTGGCTAATGTGATGTGTGTGGTATATTGGGGAACTCACTAAGCTTTTATGCTTACCGTGTTATGTGTTATGTGTTTCAGGTAGTTTCGAGGATCGCGGCAAGGCACCGGCATGATGGTATACACCGGCGGGAGATTGTTTTTATGATTATGGGATTGTGTTTTATTTGTTGAAATTTGAGACATATCTGTTTTTGAGAATTATGATACAAGTTTATTGTGTTTAAAAATGAAAATTTTGGTTTGAGAATTTACGTCGTTACAAGTTGGTATCAGAGCCTTGGTTTGAGGGATTCGGATGCACCCACAGGTGTGTTTGGACTCAAACTAAGGATTTGAGAGAGATTTTCAAAAAGAGATAAGTTTTTCAAAAAAAATGAGCAAGAGTTTAAGAGAGCTGAGCCGGAGCAATGTGTACAATTAGCCAGAGCCGAGCGGTGATTTTCCAAAATACCCTCATTTTGTTATATGAGATATTTTATGTGATTTAATGCATGCTAGAGAGTAGGCTAGGTGATTCATATATTAGGACTAGGGTGGCCTAATTTGTGATGCCTTAGCCTAGGGATTTCTGCTATTAGTGTTAGCTTGAGTATAAGTACCTAGCAGGAGCGAGTCAATGAGAGGACTACTATGGGATTAGCTTGTGAGGCATAGAGTACTTGTAAATTGGGATCCGAGGAAGAGGACTTGGGGTGAACACCGATGCGGTGTAGAAGGTAGTATTGGGCCCGTACTACTAGAAATATCGGATCAATGAACGACCTAAGTAAGAATCTTTGGGATGCTAAGGAACAAGTAGGGGCGGGTGATCGAGTGAATAATTTTTATGTGGTGTTTTAGAGACGTCATGGTGGGTACACGCCACAACCCTGGGAGCAGTGGGAGTCATGATGAGGAGATTCGGAGGATGATTCATGAGGAGGTGGCTGCAGCTATCCGAGTAGAGATTCTGGATATGTTTGGGTCTATCAAGACCACCTTGATTTAAACATTTGACGAGCGATTTGCTGCTATCACTGAGGCTGATGCTGCTCCGGCCACTGCAACCGTCGTCACTGCTAGGCCACAGGGAGGTGACTCGTTGTTCTTCCGAGAGTTCAGAAACACGAAGCCACCAGAGTTTGATAGGACGTAGGATCTGATTGCTGCTATGAGGTGGATCTCTGATATCGAGGGGTGTTTTTATATGTTTTCTTGTCCCGACCATTTGAGAGTTCGGTTTGCGCTGAACTAACTTCGCTTGGGAGTGAAGGAATGGTGGAAGTTTGCGACAACTGGCTTCACCACTGCAGATCATGATGCAGTGACATGGGAGAGGTTTGTTCAGATGTTTCGAGACGAGTATGTTCCCCTAGTAGAAAGGGAATGTTTGGCACAGGAGTTTCTGTCTCTCAGGCAGAAGACAGAATCAGTTACTGAGATCTCGAGGATGTTCCATGAGTGGGCGATGTTTTGCCCCGAACGTGTGTCCACTGAGCAAGCACGTGTGAGTCAATATCTGAGCATACTGAGGAGGGATATACGAGAGTTCGTGGCGAACTCGTCACACTGGACATTGGCCAAGCTTCAGGCCAATGTCAGGAGGAGGGAGATTGAGCTTGAGTTATAGACAAGGGAGGATGAGGAGGATTCCCGGCGGAGGGACTGGAGACCAGTACAGTCGTAGCCGACGATGAAGCGGGCTAAGCCCCCTGATTCCAGTGTTGGGGGCCAGAAGGGCTGCACTTGTGGCAACTGCGGCAAGAGTCATGAGGGTTCTTTCCGTACGGGATCTGTTACAAATGCGGCAAGGAGGGGAACATGGCGAAGGATTTCCCTAAGGGATTCTCGGTTTGCTTTCATTGTAACCAAACCGACCACCGGAAGGTCGAGTGCCCCCAGCTAGTGCAGAGACTAGCGCAAGGATCTGCACCTACTTTTGTGCGTGCTTCTGAGAGCCGGACAGTGAAGGACGAGGCACCGAAGGCTCGCGGGAGAGCTTTTCAGTTGACAGAAGAGGAGGTCCGCGCAACGCCCGATGTCGTGGCTGGTATGTATTGTTTTATTTACTTATGCTGAGTTTGAGATATTGTGCTTATATTATGGTATGCTTAGGTACTTTCCTTATGAATTTTGTACCTACTTTGGTGTTATTTGACTCGGGTGCGAGTCGATCTTTCGTGTCATTAGCTTTTAGTCAGCACATCAGTATCCGACAAGAGGCGTTGAGTCGACCTCTGCGAGTTTCTATAGCTGACGAGCGATCGGTTTTTGCTACTGATGAGATTCGAGGATGTGTACTCGAGATTTTCGGTGTTGAGTTTCCGATAGATTTGGTACCGATTGCGATGGGGGATGTCTGTGTCATCGTGGGCATGGACTGGTTGAGCCGATTGGGAGTTGTTATCGACTGCGAGCATCAGTTGGTGACCATACGAGACCCTAGTGGGGGAGTACTTACGGTATATGGCGAGGGTACCCGATCTGGTTCAGCATTTTGCTCGGCTCCCAGAGCGAGACAGAGTCTACAGCAGGGCTATAGAGGGTTTGTAGCCTATGTGATGGATACACGAGTTGCCGTAGAGAGGCTGAGTTATGTCATAAAGGTTCCGATAGTGCGAGAGTTTCTGGATATTTTCCCCGAGTAGTTGTCAAGGGTTCCTCCCGAGAGGCAGGTGGAGTTTCGCATCGATTAGGTTCCGGGGGCGGCGCCTATTGCCAAGGCACCTTATCGCCTTGCGCCCCCGGAGATGCAGGAGTTATCCTCGTAGCTTCAGGAGCTATTAGGGAAGGGATTCATCTGACCGAGTAGTTCTCCATGGGGAGCGTCGATCCTTTTTGTCAAGAAAAAGGATGGTTCACACCGGATGTGCATTGATTACCGAGAGTTGAACAAGTTGACGGTCAAGAACCGTTATCCACTACTGAGGATCGACGATCTGTTCGATCAGTTGCAAGAAGCTTCTTGGTTCTCCAAAATAGACTTGAGGTCTGGATATCACCAGATGAGGGTGCGAGATGAGGATATCCAGAAGACGGCGTTTAGGACTCGTTATGGGCATTATGAGTTCGTGGTGATGCCTTTTGGGCTCACCAATGCACCAGCAGCATTCATGGATCTCATGAACCGAGTATGCAGGCCAATGTTGGATCGATCAGTGATTGTGTTCATCGACGATATTCTGGTGTATTCGAGATCCAGAGAGCAACATGAGGAGCATCTGAAGGAGATTCTTTGACTATTGAGATTGGAGAGGCTTTATGCCAAATTCTCCAAGTGTGATTTCTGGTTACGAGAGGTCCAGTTTTTGGGACATCTCGTTAATCAGAATGGGATATTGGTCGATCCGGCCAAGATTGAGGCTGTTATGAGTTGGGAGGTGCCGAGATCCCCCACCGAGATCAGGAGTTTTCTAGGGTTTGCAGACTACTATCGGAGATTTATTAGGATTTCTCCAAGATTGTCGTTCTTCTCACCAGATTGACCCGCAAGGGCATTGCTTTTACTTTGGGTCCCGAGCAGCAGACCTTGTTTGAGACTCTTCGCCGGAGATTATGCGAAGCCCCGGTGTTAGCTCTTCCAGAGGGAATGGAGGATTTTATGGTGTACTGTGACGCGTCTATATCAGGGTTGGGTGCGATGCTTATACAGAGAGGGCACATGATAACATACGCATTGAGGCAGCTGAAGCCTCATGAGACGAGGTATCCCACCCATGATTTGGAGTTGGGGGCAATAGTGTTCGCCCTCAAGATATAGCGCCATTATTTGTATGGGGTTCGGTGTACCATATACATAGACCACAAGAGTTTGAAGTGCCTGATGGATCAGCCCAACCTGAACATGCGCCAGAGGATATGGTTGGATGTGGTAAAGGATTATGACTGTGAGATCCTGTACCACCCGAGTAAGGCTAATGTGGTAGCCAATGCTCTGAGCCGCAGGGCGGAGAGTGCCCCGATTCGAGATATATGAATGAGGATGATGGTGATGACTCCGGTATTGGATACCATCCGAGAGGCCGAGGCAGAGACAGTGAGACCGAAGAACCGCAAGAGAGAGCGGGTGATTGGGTAGGTGTCCGAGTTTGTTACTGATAGCCGAGGGCTTATGACCTTTCGCGGTCGGATTTGGGTGTTGTTTATGGGTGGGGCACGTAGCATATTGATGGAGGAAGCTCATAGATCAAGATTCTCGATCCATCCCGGGGCCACTAAGATGTATTTAGATCTGAAGAGAGATTACTGGTGGCCCTGTATGAAGAGGGATGTTGCATGGGTTGTAGAGAGGTGCTTGACATGTCGTCGGGTAAAGGTCGAGCGCCAGCGTCCGCATGGCAAGTTGCAAGCGCTAGAGTTTCCCCAGTGGAAGTGGTAATATATTTCTATGGATTTCATCACCAAATTACCGAGGACCACGAAGGGTGTTGATGCAATTTGGGTGATTGTGGATTAGTTGACGAAGAGTGATCACTTCCTGGCTATCAGTGAGAGCTCTTCTGCAGAGAGGCTGGCAGAGATATACGTGAGAGAGGTGTTGTCTTGGCATGGAGTGCCATTCTCAATTGTGTCATACAGAGATGTGCATTTCACTTCCAGGTTCTAGAAGAAGTTTCATGAGGAGTTGGGTACGAGATTGCACTTCAGTACTACTTATCACCCACAGACAGACGGACAGAGTGAGAGGATGATACAGACGCTCGAGGACATGCTTCGAGCATGTGTTATGGACTTCGGCGGAAGTTAGGACACATACCTACCTTTGGCTGAGTTTTCGTACAACAACAACCACCATTCGAGTATTGGTATGCCTCCCTTTGAGCTTTTATATGGGAGGAGGTGTCGGACCCCCATCTATTGGGGAGAGGTAGGACAGCGAGTGATGGGTAGCACTGAGATAGTGCTTAAGACGATTGAGTAGATACAGGAGGTCAGACAGAGGTTATTGACAGCCCAGAGCCGCCAAAAGAGTTATGCGGATAAGCGGCGATCCGAGCTCAAGTTCCAGGTTGGAGACTTTGTACTCCTGAAGGTATCTCCTTGGAAAGGAGTGATCCGATTCAGGAAGAGGGGCAAGCTAGGTCCCTGATAGATTGGTCCTTTCAGGGTAACCGCGAGAGTGAGCAAGGTAGCATACCGTTTAGAGCTACCTGAGGAGTTGAGTCAGATCCATAACACCTTCCACGTATCCCAGTTGAGGAAGTGTGTGGCCGATGAGACGGCAGTGGTACCACCAGAGGATATTCAGGTGGATGCGGGCCTGAATTACATCGAAAGACTGATTGTGATTCTGGATCGACAGGTGAAGGTTCTGAGAAGCAAGGAGGTGCCTTTGGTCCAAGTTCAGTGGCAGCATCGAAGAAGGTCCGAGATGACTTGGGAATCGGAGTCTGAGATGCGGGAGCAACATCCAGAGTAGTTTGCGGAGCATGACTTCGGGGGCAAAGTCTAATTCTAGTGGGGGAGAATTATAACATCCAAAAACCCAGGTATACCTTATGAAACCTAATCTTTGAGCAATTGTCCATATTGGTCCTTGATAAAGAGAAGAATGGTAGACGGGTACGTGGGGAGTACTAGAGTGTATGCTCAGCGTACTCGTGCGCGTGTTTGATCACGGAGGGCCGCCTAGTACGCCGGGCGTACTAAGGTGTACGCGGGGCGTACCAGGCCAAGAATGAAACCCTAATCTTAAGTGATCCCCTTATTTAAAGAACATTATGGCCTCCTTGTTGGCCACCATTTCCAGAGACTTATCCTCCCCAAAACCCTAACCCTCATTCTTGTAGCAAGGGAGTGCCTTTGAGAGCTTGTGGGTGTGTTCTTGAGCATTAGAAATGGAAAGGAAGCTTTGGAGAAGAAGGAGTGAGAGCCCAAGCACTTGGATCTGAGCTTAGCAGTGCGAGAAGCTTCATTTGGAGGTAAAAAGCTCCAAGCTTTCCTACTCTTTTGTTTGTGTTTATGTGTGAGGTGTTTTAGGGTTTTTGTCCCCAAAGTTGATGGCTTTATGAGTTGATAAGCCCATAGAATCCGAGATCTGTCCCTTGTTAGTTTATTTTATGTTATAGATCCATAAAAATCTAATCTTGGTCATTAAGAGTTGACCATGCATGAGTTATGAGTCTCTTAAGGAAGTGGTATGATTTGGGTGTTGGTGACCTTTACAGCCATGCAAAGGCTTAAAGTCACCGACTTTATGGATTAAGAGGCATTAGAGTAACCAGATCTAGGATATGAGCTTATGTCTTAGTCGATTCAGACTAAAAACCACGAGGAGTGTGAAACTAGGACTTACGCTGGGCGTAATCCAAGTACGCACATTATAGGGGTTGAGTTCCCCGTTTCTAGATATCCACGGGGTACGCCCCGCGTACAGAGCTGGTACACGCCACGTGCTCCCTGCTGTTGACTTTTGTTGACTTTTAGGGTTTGGTCAAGATTGAGGACTATTAAGCTTTGGAGGGGTAAAATTTTCTTTTACCCTTCTGTGAGTTGTAGAAGGGTTAGTCTATCTTTTTGAGGGCAAATATTAATTAGGTATAATTATTATGTGTTAGGTGGGAGCTAGACCCGGGAGTAGAGATCAAGATCCCGATTGCGAGATTTTCATTCATTAGCTTACGAGGTGAGTCATCTCACTATACTTACCTTGAGTGGTAAATCTTATGTGTGACCAGAGGGTCTTATGTGCATGAACTGTGTAATGAGATATCATGCTATTTACTTGTGTTAGTTATATTGTGATGCTGAGTTGAGGGACCGGAGGGTCCATCTGAGTTGTGGGACCGGAGGGTCCCACTAAGACACATCGACCAGAGGGTCTAATTGAGTTATCGCCTCGAGTGGCTAATGTGTTGTGTGTGGTATATTGGGGAACTCACTAAGCTTTTATGTTTACCGTGTTATGTGTTATGTGTTTCAGGTAGTTCCGAGGATCGCGGCAAGGCACCGACATGATTGTACACACCGGTGGGAGATTATTTTTATGATTATGGGATTGTGTTTTATTTGTTGAAATTTGAGACATATGTGTTTTTTAGAATTAGGATACAAGTTTATTGTGTTTAAAAATGAAAATTTTGGTTTGAGAATTTACGTCGTTACAGCATAGTAATTACACCAACACTCATGAGTGCTTAATGAAGATTTAAATATTAGAACATCATGCACTTACAGATTACTTCATGGATATAGCCACAAGTAATTCTAAGATGATAATATCTTATGTTATTCAAACCGAGATACATGTGGGGGTTTTGCTCTATGATTATGTTATGTATTCGTGTACTCCAACGCTACTTAACTAGTAGCTATAACGGGGAGATAGTTGGAAAAAGTGTCCAATGTCATTAACTATTGGTGATATTTCTAATAATAGCATGGTCCTCTTGGGTTTCCCTTAAGACTCAAATAAAGTGGAATAAATAAAGGAGGAATTAATTTATTAATTATTCTAGTTTAATAATTAATTAGAAACTAATTGGAAAACAATTTGGGAATTAATTAATTGTTTAACTAATAGAAGGGTGGAATATTAATTAATCAGTAGTTTGTTAATCATGAATATTCTACAACCGTAGGAAGAAGGGTGGTGGATAAAAATTCCCTTTGGATAAGGGAATTGTCGTTCATAGGGTTATCCCATCCCACATGGGCTTGAGGATAAAACCCTAGGAGGTATGTGAGGCTATAAATAGGTCCTTAGGGATTCATTCATCCTTGCTAATTCTTGGCTTGATTTTTCACCACTTCTTTCTCCCTCCTTGTGGAAGGACTCTCCTTATAGTTCATCTCATTTTAGTTTGATTCTACTCTTTTGGCTCTCTTTGTGGAATGAATCTCCTTATAGTTCAACCAAGAGAGTGATTTTGGTTTGGGTCCTGATCATCTAAACAAGGTGGCACACATGAGGAGTGAAGCGTGAAGATCTTTGGCTACAAAAGAGGGTATGTGATTCTTCCTTTTGTGTTTTCGATTTTTCCGCTACTTAGTTTAGAGTGTATTTGATGCGTAGAAAACCCAACAGTTTAAAGCACAATTTGATTAGTGTTTCGCAAATAGTTATTGGAATAGGAAATTAGGTTCTTTTTTATAAGGAAGGAAGTATAATCTCCAACAAGGAAACGAAGGAGATTTTGCTGAATTCAAAATGAAAGGGAGACATGTTCACTCTTGAGATGAAACCAATTGTGGGTATTCCCTCAGTGTGTTTGCTATCGAAAGCATCTTTGGATCTAAGCTAGTTATGGCATAGATGTCTTTCTCATCTCAACTTCAAAAATCTAAACAAACTTGTTCTTAATGACATTGTTCGTGGTTTACCTGTTATGAAATTTGACAATGATTCATTATGTGATGCATGTGAACAGGGAAAACAACATCGTCAGGGTCATCCGATCATAATTGATTTAAAAATCATTAAACCATTAGAATTTCTTCACATTGACTTGTGTAGACCTTCGACCGTTGAGTCTCTTAATAAGAAGAAGTACATACTAGTTATTGTTGATGATTTTTCAAGGTTTACTTAGGTTTTCTTTCTTCAACATTGAATTGAGCTTAAAAAGGAAAGTTCAAAAGATAAAGAGTGATAATGGAACGACGTTCAAAAATCGAATTTAGATTCCTTTTTGACTAAACTGGACATTTCTTACATTTGATGATCATTATGTAAAGAGAGTTGAACAGTCATTCATTCAAAATTCAATTATTGCTTAATCAATTGTTGAATCTGAGCAAATGCATACTTTTGATATTGATCTTTATCTGATTTTTGGCATTCCTGACAAGGCTTTCAATGCTGAAATAATTGTTGAAGAATCGAAACATTCTGAATATTTGTATTAAAGACAATGTGTTAAACACATGTCTCAATTTTTCTGTTTTCTTGTTTGCTTTCGTAATATTTTTTCTACGCTCGTGTAGTATACAGGTTTTACACCCTATGTGTGTGTATATATATATATATATATATATATATATATATATATATATATATATATATATATATATATAGAGAGAGAGAGAGAGAGAGAGAGAGAGAGAGAGAGAGAGTTAAATATATAAAAGAGATAGGGTATGTGTTCAAAAACAATTTACAAAGAGATATAATTATTACTATGATGCCCTCAACGTTTTTAAAAAGATTCACTCGTGTCTTCACCGAAAAGATATCGATGATGTGATATAGATAAACGATTGTCAGACACTAGTACTTTTTGGACAAAGGAAACAAAATGCTTCGTATATATAAAAGTCAATATCATTAACTATTCTATCAAATAACTTTTGTAACGATATAAGAAAAATGAATATTGTAACGAAATACTTGGAAAATTGTTTAAAGATAAGAGATGAAATTGTAAAAACCCAAAAAAAAAAAAACATAAAATTACAAAACCTAATACTTTTATTCTCAATTCAAACAAAAAGGTATTAGCACTCAAATAAAAAGTGTTTCGAAATTGTCAAAAGTATGAAAAGGAAAATGATTAACACTTTTGCCCCACAAATGTAAAAAGTAGTTGTAACTTGTTAAATATAATTTTGAAGAGATGTTGTAGACGTTATCTTACTTTGCATGAAGTGTTTCGAAATTGTTAACTATACATTATACCTTAAAACTAAAACAACACAAGCCAAGATAACGTGTACTACATCATAGAAGTTTTATATTTAAAAAAATGAACATATTTGACAGGTTGTCATAAATATAATTTTTTCATTTAAAATTACTTTGATGAATAGTAATCGTGATACAAACACAAATGCTTTAATTAGTGATTGAAAACAATATAACTAAAAATAAGATATACAATTGATGTATTAATCATTATTATTTAACATTGATGTCATTTTAGACCGGTGAAAGTCGCTACGACCTTTACTGCACTTCAAATGCCACGTAAGCCGGAACACCGACCTTTTACTGCGGTTAGGGTGCAGCTAGGGTCGCACTTCGGCAATAGAAGGACGTGTTTGTTGATTGGTTGGCTGTTTTTTTTACCATTTGGAACTGTAATAAAATTCAAAATTATTTTTTTACCAACTCTCCAGATATATAACATTTTTAAACAAACTAACTCACAAACACTTCATATTTTACTATCTCTTTATCCAAAACCTTTTAATATGTCATCCTCCAAAAAACCTATCAACCAAAAGCCACCCACTAGAAACATCACAACCACAAGACCTTCATACGATCAATCGATATATTCGCCACTTTTTACCATTACTACAGTATGCTTTTCTATTATCCACAATATATCTCACAACCACGACCTACACATCCACTTCCACAAACACAAGTACAACTCGATCCACATTTTGATCCTTTTGATTTTGTTACTCAACCCGAATTTGTTCCACACACACCTATTTCCGAATTCGAACCGAATTTGTTCAAGAAAATCAACCCGCTCGACCACTAAATAAAATAAAAGAGAAGGTGGATGCTAAAATGTGGGAACCCCAAGATGTGTTAACATTGACACAATCATGAATTGACATTTCAGAAGATCTGATGACGGGAGCTGACAAAAAGCATGACCGTTTTTGGATGAGCGTTAGAACTAGGTTCCATAAAGGAATGAACCTACCATTATATCATTCTAAAGATCAAGTCTACTCGAAATGGGAAAGATGAACAAAGAAATTATGTTGTTTAACGATTTGTATAACAACATGAAACGACAATGGAACTGCGACGAAGTGAGGATGTGATTTTGGAGAAAACTTTTAACATTTAACAAAAAGAGCAAAGTAAGTCTTTCAAGTTTTTTTGAAGTTTGGAATGTAGTCAAAGGCAACAAAAAATGACAAAATAAAAAAACAAGTGACGAGCACATCGATAGTGGCTTAAAACGGTCAAGAACTTCCGACTCCGATCATAGTACATCGGATGCTTGTGTTGGTTTCGACCTCAACGATGATGAGCCCATTCAAGTGTCAACCCCCCCCCCCCCCCCCGCGCGCGCGCCCGATGGGAATGGACAAAGCAAAAAAGCAAAGGCAATAACAAAGCATCGGAGTCGGATGCCTTAAAAGAAATGGATGACAATATGTAATGCATAAAAGATAGAATGAATAAAATTTTCCAACTTGTTCCGGAAAGAAAGAGACATCGACATGAGAGTGCTAGTGATGGACACGTCGAAATTGATTGGGGATGAGTAGGGATGAGCATATGGACCGGAGAACCGGCCGGAACCGGTACCGGAACCGGAACCGGCACCGGAATCGGAATCCGATGGAACCGGTCGGGTTGGGCCGGGACCGGGATGTTATTTTTGTGGATTTTTGGAACCGGGAATCGGTAGGAACCGGAACCAATATAACCGGAACCGGTAGAACCGGCAAAAACCGGTAGAACCGGTAAAAACCGGAACCGTATGATGCTATTTTTCGAGGACCGGTTCCAACATTTGAAGACACGACAAGAACCGGTAGGAACCGGGGACCGGTGGAACCGCCCGGCCGGTTCGGTTCTTGATTTTGGCCGAAGCCGGTTCCCGGTTCCGGCCGGTTCGGTCCTTTTGCTCATCCCTAGGGATGAGCTTTAAGTCTTTTGGCAATGAAGGAGGACGTCAAAAACATTACCCTAATTGTTTTTAATTTCTATATTTTTCCAAGTTTTTAATCGTTTGATGCGACTTTTTTTTTTATATTGTAGGTTTAATATTTCTAGTTTGTTTATTTTTTAGGGTTTATTTTAAGCTATGCAATGTAAGGGTACTTTTATTTTTAATTAATAAAATATTATCTTTTTTTAAATAAATTTTTTATTCATTAAAAAAACCTTAATATAGCACCACTCCTTAGTTGTGGCAACAAACGGTATTTTTTTTGGTAAAAACACACATGACACCTATGTGGCAGTGTGACAAAATAAGAAAATAAGAAAGTGTAACGTCACCTCATCCAACCTTATATATTTATATTATAGAAAAATAAATATATAATTTTTGATCGAGTAAGTATATTATTGTTTATTGAAATTGATTTATCTATTTTGAAAAATGTAGTTCAAACATATAATATTTTCTTTTTTTCTTAACTTTTTTATTCTTTATTTTTAACATGTTAGCACTAATATATATATATATATATATATATATATATATATATATATATATATATATATATATATATATATATAATAAAATGCTTTGTCTTATGTAACAAGAATAAAAGTTAAAGTTATAAATTTGAAATATCACAACATATATTTATAATTTCATTGATTAAATTCTTCATTTTTTGTAGTTTAAAAATACTTCCACTTTATTTAAAACATGTAAATGCCATCAATATAAACTGAGAATTTAAGTAAAAGACAAAACTGCGCGAAAGGCCCATGTGGTATGTCGAAAATTACCACTTTGGTCCAAAAAAGTTTGGACTAGCACCAGTAGTCCAAAACTTTGATTTTGTTGCGAATTTGGTCCAACTTGTTTTAAAACTTTTTATAAGACAAAACTGCAAAATTGGTCTCTGTGGTATTCAAAAAAGTTTGGATAGGTTCCAAAAAGTGTTCAACTTGCATGGATGGTCCAAAATCAAGGTTATTCTTTGGTTTTGGTCCTGAAAATGTTGAAATGTCTATTTTACACTATTTATTTCTTTTTTTCTATTTTTAATTTAGTTTAGTATTTAAAAAATTATAAAAAAAATAAAAAAAATATCACCTACTCCTCTCCACGACTCCACCCACGGTACTCTCTCTCTTTCTCTCTTTCTCTCTCTCTCTCTCTCTCTCTCTCTCTCTCTCTCTCTCTCTCTTTCTTTTTCTCTCTCTCTCTCTCTCTCTCTTCTTCTTCTTCTTCTTCTTCTTCTTCACCTGCACATCAAAACGAAAAAAAAAACCTTGATTTTTTGCTACAAATTACACTTCTTCTTCTTCTTCTTCTTCTTCCTCTTCATCTGCAAATCACAAAGGAAAATAAAAAAAAAACTTGATTTTTTTCTACAGATTACACGCACAATGAGACCCCCAAAAACATGGTTCTTCAATTTATTTTGCTCACCTTCAATAGCCAACTCCTATTCTTCAATGATTAAACACAAACACCGCATTTTAGAATCTCTCTCTCTCTCTCTCTCTCTCTCTCTCACTCATGTGTTTCTCCCAAGCCCTAGATTAGTTCTCCTTCTTCCCTGTTATTGCAATTGAAGATGGTAGTCGACTACATTCGCATCTTTTTTCTTTACTTCCTTTAATATTTCCCAAAATAGAGAGTTGAGCGGGGGTGTTCGTCTCCGGTGAGATTTTCCAACGAATATAGGAGGAAGATGATACATTTCGATGTTGAATATGGAGGAAATATGAGGGAGGACATGTAGCCGGCAGTCATTGTACCTCTCGATTTGGAAGAGCTGAGAAATCAAACCCAATCAAGACCCTGTGTCCCTTATTTAGTGTATGCAGATCTATAACCCTCTATCTTCATGTACCATTAATCTGGAACACGTCAATTCTTCATCATCCAGGTAACCAGCATCGTCCGAGAAGTCCACTGTGAACCACCTTCATTTACCACCGGAGACAACCTCCCTCGCCTTCTTCTCTCATCTAGTCAAATCAGTTATGGCTTCCGATCGATTTATCTATTTTCTAAAATGAACTAGAAACAATTGACTTTCATACTATTTGGAAACAATCGATGTTCTCAAAATCAAAATGATAAAATTTGCGTGTGTCTCTATTTATTTGGATTTAGGTGAAATGGAGGGTGGGTTCTTGTGATACATACAATACTCTGTGTATATGTGTGTGAGAGAGAGAGAGGGCGAGGAAGAAGAAGATGAGAGAGGGGGGGAGGAGGGGGAGTGGTGGAATTATGGGGTGGGCCTTTTTATTAATATTTACAAAATAGAAAATGTAAAAAAGAAACAAAAAAGAAATTTAAATGGCAAAACAGTCAATTCAAGTGCTCCATGGACCAAACTACAAAAGTTTCTTAATTTTAGGAACAAAACCAAATGAAAACCTTGATTTTGGACTATCCATGCAAGTTGAAAACTTTTTGGACCCTATCCAAAGTTTTTTGAATACCACAGGGACCAATTTTGCAGTTTTGTCTTTTTATAATGACGGATTTGCCCCTTATTATTTTGTTTTTTATTTTTTCTTTAATTACAACATTTAAAAAAAACAATTAAAAATAATACAAAAATAAAACCCCTTACTACTCTCTCTCTCTCTCTCTCTCTCAAAATGATTACTGACCAACACACCACCAGCACCACCAGTCCACCACTGGTCAACGAAATCCCACCACCGGTCAACACCATCGTACCACCGGTCACCACTGATCACTACCATCTGATGAACTCAAACAAAATTTTCCAGTTTTGCAACTCAAAATCAAGATGAAGATATGGGAACCACATGAATATTTGAACTAACTTCGACACAAACACACACATTTACACACATAACAACCAATCTCATTTTTTCTTAAACATACGAAGATTAAACCAATATGAGATTTGAATCAACTTCGACACATGAATATTTGTAAACCCACATGAAAACCTGATTACAAGATTTTTAAAATCACAAGAACTAATTACTAGATTTGTAAAATCACACACATCCGTTCGAATTCTTCAAGATCTGCAAAAACCCTAGATCCGACTCCGTTCTCATTGACGGACGTCGGAATCGTGCTTGTAAACCCACAAAGTTGTACATAAATACATGATGGATATGCAAACCTTAGCTCCGATCTGCAACTCGATGAAGATGATGGTTGAGGTTAACGGTGCTGCAAACCCTAGCTCGGTAAATGAAGAGATAACCTCCACGGTAGGTGGTGAGGTGGTCCAAAACCTTAGCAGGAAAAAGAGACTGCCGCCACCATAATTAGCAGCCAAAAACCCTAACAACCAACTGTCGTCGCTTATCAATTGGTCACCGAAAACCCTAGCAATGAACCACCACTGCCATTCTGAAGAACAGTAGGGTTTCAAACGGTGATGTCTTCGGAGAAGGAGATAGACGAAGTGATTATCATTGTGTTCGCCAAGGTAGTGTTTGCAGAGGCGAAGCCGTCATCAGAGTGGTAGATAGAGGACGACGGTGGCGGTGGTGGATTTCGGTTTCCGGCAGCCGCATTGATGATTTCGACAAAGAGTAAATAGAAAGAGGGAGAAATTGAGTCTGTGAAGAGGGAAGAAGGTTATATTTGTTTTTCATTTTTTATTTTATTGTAATTAAATAATATTAAAGAAAAGAATAGAAAAAAACAAATAGAAAATGGGTAAATTCGTCATTTGAAGAATTTTTAAATTACTTTGGACCAAACTCACAATAAAATGAAAGTTTTGGACCACTTATACAACTCTAATCTAAAACTTTTCGGTCCAAAGTGGAATTTTTTGACATACCACAGCGACCATCTAAGTAAAATTACTATCCTCAAATTTATAAAATGTAAAAAAGTAATAATATAATCAATCAAAAATAAGGAACTAGATCGAAAAAATATGAATTTGTTTATATTCTGTGATAAAAATAAAATGAAAGTAAAAATAAAAAAAATGGTAAAAACATAATATTTCTAAGTTAAAAGATTAAAAAAAAAATGATGGGCAATCGTGGGCACATACAAAAGTGATAGGACATAGATTTACCTTTTTTCAGATACATGTCACCCCATACTAAACGCGATTTTATCCGCCGACATGGCAGAAGATAATTGGGTGTACAGATTGCTTAGGATGACAGACATAACATTTGTGGCAGATGGATGCTGTTCGTTGTCATCATTGCTTTCGATGACTTCGATTACAACCCAAAACCATTTGCCACATTCTAACAAAACTATTTAATGAGTAATTGACAAACATTTATATTTAAATATTGATTCATTAATTTATCTTATTTTTTCAAATATCCACTTTGATGAAAATATAAGTTTAATTTACAGAAATCATTCTAATTATCAAGTTTATCGGTATGAAGAGGTAGACATTTATAAGTATGATATTTTGACCTATATATTATACTCAATTAAGCCAACACTCACATGGTTGAAAACTTTCAGATTATATTTATTTTGGAGAATTATAAGAATATCAATCTTTGTAATTACATTAAAAATTTTGATATTTTGTATATAAAAAAACGAACTAAGCAAATTTTTCGAAACCAGTCATTTGTGAAATATTTTTTAAGTTGCAAAACAACTTTTTTGTGACAAACCATCTCAAAAATTTAAAATATATAAATTTTAAAGTTTGAAAAAATATTTTTTTTTAGTTTATAAAACTATTTCTAATCATAAACCTCATGTATTTTTTTATTTTTAATTTGTAATTTTATCATTCTACTTATTGTATCAAATAAATTGTTATTAACTTAAATTTCTACGACCGACCACTTTTGAAAACTTATTTTATTTAACTTATTTACCTTTCTTTTTTTTTAAATTATGTTTTATAAAACTCTTCATTTAATTTGTTGTTTCTTTATTCGTTAATATTCAAAATATTAAAAAGTAATTAATATGACATGAAATAAAATCAATATAATATACCAAAATAAAAATAAAAATAAATACTACTTGTAACGACCCATAATTTTCATAAACATTTAACATTAATTTTATGGGAAAATATAAGAGTTTACATACATGATACTAAAATCACGAGTTTCAAAAATATTTTAAAAGTATCCCAAAAACATCAACGGGTGTTACCAATTCATATATAACCATAGTTAAAGCAAACAAGGATAAACATGAAACAAAAGTCTAGTTTGATGTCCTTGTTGCTTCTAAGTCCTCACACTTTATATCTTGCTATTAGAACATGTAGACAAATGGAAACAATATTTGTTAGACTTATAGGCTGATGAGTTATAACATAACGTAATACAATATAACCATACAACACATATATGACTTTTCACATAAGTAACCAAGCATCTACATATATATCGGGTGATAAAGAACCGATCATCATCATCGTCTTTGTTTCCATGCCAAACTCTAATCACAATCTTTCTTAAGAATCCCTTAATCTAACTCTTTGCAGGCATGCACACACACATCATAAAACATAACACAAGTTATTTAGCATCACACAATCTTACAATGATGTAATCAATAATTACATCCATACATTCCCATGCTTGTACATGTTCTACATCACATAATCATATTTTAAAAGAGATGTATAACTCACCTTTTGTTCTGGAATAAAAACTACCTCCAACTTCTCCAAAGCTTCTCTTGAGAGGCTTGAAATCCTTACTTGCTACCACCTATGACATTTACATACATTAAGCCTCTTACAAATGTCTTAATCCATTAAGACATTATTAGTGATTTTAGCCAAAAATTCATATTTTTTACAAAAACCCTAACTTGACTATCTTTTGTACAAATGTTTGTCAAACTAATCCAATCAAGCAATTAAACACTTAACATTACTAGGTTATAACATATGAACACCTTCTTAATCATTTCCATTTCTAGCATTTCAAACCCTAGAATCAAATCATGGAATTCAACTATTAAAACTTCATATAAACCATGGATTAAGCTCTAAAACACTAAATCAAGCATTAATACCATGTTATCTTGAAGAAATTTGGCAAAATATCATCTAACCTGAAATTTATCATTTAAGCTACCGAAAGCTTGAAAATGAAGAAAACAACTACAACAAGAGTTTGAGATGCACTTACCTAGTCCAAAGCAAGTTAAATAGACACTTGGTGTATTCTAGAACTCAAGATAATCACATCTCCTCTCTTTAGGGTTTAGGTGCACGTTTCTGAACAAATGAGCTCTGAATCAAAATTTATCACTACTCAAAACTGCGTCGTAACGAGGTCTTTACCACGCCATGACGACTTAAATGAACTCTCGGTCAGCCTTATGCCACGTCGTGGCGACTATTATTCATAGCAACATACTTTTCCTACCACGTCGTAGCACCCGTACACCACGTGTAACATCCCCCTCTGGCACGTATCACAATATTGTCCGCTTTGGGCCACTCGGCATGAGGACTTCCCAGGGGGTCACCCATCCTGGTACTACTCCCGCCCGAGCATGCTTAACTGCAGAGTTCTTATGGGATCTGCTGCCCTCACGGCTTTAAAACGCGTTGTGATAGGGAAGGTATCCACACCCCTTATATGGAATGCTTAGTTCTCCTTCCCAGCCGATGTGGGATCAGATCTAACACACTTTCACCCCCCATTATAGGGTTCGACGTCCCCGTCGAACACATCGACCCGTGCCCTAGCTCTGATACCATTTGTAACATCCCCCTCTGGCACGTATCACAATATTGTCCGCTTTGGGCCACTCGGCACGAGGACTTCCTAGGGGGTCACCCATCCTGGTACTACTCCCGCCCGAGCACGCTTAACTGCAGAGTTCTTATGGGATCTGCTGCCCTCACGACTTTAAAACGCGTTGTGTTAGGGAAGGTATCCACACCCCTTATAAGGAATGCTTAGTTCTCCTTCCCAACCGATGTGGAATCAGATCTAACCCACTTTCACCCCCCATTATAGGGTTCGACGTCCCCTACGACTTACGAAAAAGAAACTCTAAAATCACCGCCTCGCTCATGGCGTCGCGATAAGCTTCTCACCGTGCTGTGGTGAGGCAAAAACAACCTTTGCATCCCCTTTTCAATGCCTTTCAAACCCAAACTCATTTCCATCACTTTCATTCCACTCTTAAACCATTATAACACATTCTTATAGCTTCAAAACACAAGGTACATGCATATAACATATCCAAAATATTTCACAAATCTGAATATCATCAAAAGGACCAAAATGCCCTTGACAATAAGATAACATTTTACGACATAATTAAGCAAAACAATCTCAGTTCTTACACTACTAGCCTTAGAGATCATATTTCGTTTTGACCTCTTCATATAATATTATGCATACACATACAAAATAAAAAAATGATAAAAATATCATTTGACCTTTACGAGTATAATGTTTAATATTAAAGATTAAAATAAAAAAAATTGGTCATAATAATAAAGATTTAAATGTTAAATATAACGAGGAAGAACATATATCATTATGGAACAAAATAATTGATTATATAAAATTAAATCAAGAAATTTAAAAACATCATTTAGTATAATAAAAATGGTTGATATTGTTGACCAAAAAAAAGTTCTTTCTAATAGTAAGAATACAATTTTTTAGGTTGATTATTAATATCCGGACTCTCAAAAACCTATCATTTAAGATGCTCTAAGTATCTTAATTTTTAAATATTAGGGTGAAACGTTCCAAAACACCATAAAATAGTCAGTTTTCCGTTTATAAAATGAAGTCTAAATTCATAAGTATTTCGAACATCCTCAACTTTTGTTACATCGTTTATGTAATATAATTTTATTTTCCAAAAATATATGGTAGGTCATCTAAGAAAGCCAACAAACAGGAACAAGTTACATGCTCCTCAAATACTAACAAAAGTAATTATCATTACAATGATGATAATAAAGGATTACATAGAATCGATTAATCTCTTCATTGAAAGGGATATGATACATAAATAGGTACAATAGATAGCAAACTACCTAAAATACAAGATCAATGAAGAGCAATTACATGGGAAAATATAAATAAAAAATATATACAAATAATACGTCTAATACTCCCCGAGAGTTGGAACGCGAGGAGGACAGATGCTCAAAATGGTCTTGAAATGATTGAAGATTTGATGTTACAACCCTTTGGTAAAGATATCCGCATATTGATGATCGTCCGGTACATGAATGACACAAAATTTTCCAATTTGAACGAGCTCTCAGAAAATATGAATGTCAATCTCGACATGTTTTGTTCGTTGATGTTGGACAAGGTTGTTGGAGAGGTAAAAAATGGAGATGTTGTCACAATAAACAATCATTCTTTTGTTACTAGTACATGAAGTTCAAGTAACAGGTTTTGGAGCTAGCTTATTTCGGCATTGGAATTTGCAACTCCTCTTTATTCTGCTTCTGCACTAGATCGGGATACAATTGGCTGTCATAATGATAACCAGGAGACGACGTTGTCCCCAACGAACACATAATATCCAAATGTTGAACGACAAGAGTCAGGGTACCCCCCAGTCAGCGTCTGAGTATGCAATGATGCAAATGTTTGAGGATGCGTGATGTGAAGCCCTTGGTACGTGTTTCCTTTAATATAGTGATGTATACGTTTAATGAAATTGAAATGAGGTTATCAGAAATAGAGGATATTTGAGGGGTGACCGAGGGTGTTGGAGGTGGGGTTGACGGAGAAGGAGATGTAGTTTTTTGGTGTGTTGGTGGCAGGGTAATGGTGGAGAAATATTCGTATGTGGATGGAAGATTTGTGTCTTGGCGAAGGAATTTGTTATCATGGAAGGAATTTTGGAGAGAGTGGATAAAGGAATAACAAATCCATCAAAGGTGACATGGCAGGAAAGATGGATTTTCCCGGTCTCATGGTCAACACATCGATAGCCTTAGTAATTATCTGGATAGTCTAGGATAACACATCGTATGGACCGATTATTAAGTTTGTGGGTGCGAGTGGTAGAAAGGTTTAGATAGCAAGCACACCCGAAAATACGAAAATGGTCCTAGGATGGGTTGCATTGAAAAAGAACATAGGTAGGGGATTGATTTTTGAGGAATTTGGTGGGGGTAATGTTGTGGAGATAGGTTGAAACATGGAGAACTATTGGATTAGGTGTCTAAGCTCATAACTATAATTTGTATATACTTGAATTGATAGTAGCATAATCCTTTTGGGTTGCCATCAAAACTAGCAACTAGACATGATGAATTTTAGAGAGAGATGTTGAATTTATTATTTGATTAATAAATTGAAATAAATAATTTTTTAATATATTATGAGAATAATATATTAATTAGAAATAGAAGTATTTAATTAATATTTAATCAAAAATTAATTGGAATTAATTTTGGGATTATAAGAATTAATTAAAAGTGCAAGGGCTAATGTGCAATTGTTCAATAGTTGAGCTAGAGGTTCCAGAACCTTCCTAGAGAACGAGGTGGACGATTTTCATATGGATAATCTAGGGTTTTTAGATTATCCCATGTGGATAAATAAGGAGCTGGATAATTACCAATTTGAAATATTAATATTATATCTAGATTAGGGTTATCCATGGCATCCTAGCTGCACTATAAATAGGCCTCCAACCCATAGGAATTTCGGCCACCTGAATCCCTAAAGTGATTGCCGAAGTTTTCAAGCTCCCTTCTCCTCTCTCCTCTCTCAGCCTCTTACTAGTAGTGGGTGTGATCTACTAGAGGCACAATATTTGTGGTGCTTTCTCTCTAAGCTTCTAATACACAAGGGTTTCTTGTTATTCTTCAATAATAATCAAAGGTATGTATTCTAACGCTAGTTATTAATTTCGAAATTAGTATATGCTTCCTAGGGTTTTCCTTTTGATGTTCAAAGTTGTATGTTCAATTAGAGAAAACATAGATCAAGAATTAGGGTTGCATGCACACATAGGAATCTTGTTTGTTATGCTCAAAACCCATCAGTGGTATCAGAGCCTTGGCTTGTTTTCTATTGAATAAATTGCAATTGTTTGAATTTGATCAATTATCGTTTATGGCAACTAAACCCCTTTGGACTTAAGGATTTTTGATTTTAGGGTTTTCTTGAACACTAAGTTTTGAAGATTAGGAAATGGTTTTAACCCTTTCCCTTGCCTTACAATTTTCAAATTAGGGTTTCCTTAACCCTCAAGGTTTCAAAAACGGCAAGGATTGAAATCCTTGGCTTCCTCCCAAATATAAGTCATTTTTGAAAATCCTAGGGTTTTGGTAGGGTTATCTTATTTCTGGTAATTATCTATTTACTTGATTTAATTGGATAATTATAAAATTTGTTTTATCCGTCCCATGATTTTCGAAAATTAGGAAGAGAGGTTAGGATTAAATTATCTTTATTAATTTAATTGGATAATCCTCAATTGATTTCATAAATTAATTAAATGTTTAATTAATAGATAATTATTTAATCATTTGTTTTTTAATTTTAATTTTAAATTAAATTCTTTTAATTTCGAAATTTAAAATTTAAAAACCTTAGTATTTTGAAAAATTTAAAATACATCTTATACTATATGTAAAATTAATTGTTTAATATTTACTATATGTATAAGCTAAGTCAGTCGAACCGCTAATACACCTTATTCATTAAGTCGATATATAAGGGGGGGGGGGGATAAGGGGTCCATAGAGTAATGGGACTGGAGGGTCCCACTGAGACACTTTGACCAGAGGGTCATACAGAGTTATAGCATAGAGTGGCTAATTCTGTGTTGTAAGTGGTATTTTGGGGAACTCACTAAGCATTTATGCTTACAGTGTTTTGTGTTATGTGTTTCAGGTACCTGTGAGGATCGTGGGAAGGCGCCGGCATGATCAGTACACACTATTAGAGTTTTATACGTTTTGATCTTGGGATGTGTTTTCATGGTTTTGACATGTGATACAATGAGATCTGAGAATATTTATGAATGAAATTACATTTTTAAAAGTGAAAAATTATTTTGAAATTTACGTTGTTACACCAGCTCCCATGGAGATCCAACAAATCGCTTGCTAAGCGCGAGCGATATAAAAGATCGGGTAGCCCCCGAATCGAATAATACCATAGCAGATATGCCATTCACTAAGAACGAACCTATTACGAAACACATAAACATAAGCAATAATCAATATACATAAAGAGATAAGGAGAAGATACATACATGTCACAACATCGGGAGCTGCACGTGCCACTTCTGCAGTCAGATGGAAGGCTCTGCTCTTCGCCGCTGACGCCTTTGTCCAGCCCTGACGGCTATCGGTAATCCTCAATGTAGCAAGAGCGGGTGCTATTGCTACTGCTAAACTCGGGCATTGGAACCTCTTGTGGCCCCTCTGATTGCACTGGAAGCAAATTAGATCAGATACTGTTGTGGTGGTGGTAGCAGTACAATCCCTGCTGACATGACCAGTTCGTCTGCACTTAAAGAAGCTCGAACTACCCACCCTGCGCGCCCACCACACTTGCCACAGCGTCCTCGGCCCTAGTGGCTCTTCCCTCGGGAATCCACCTTGGGCTTCTTACCCGAACCCTCCATAGTAGATGCCACATATGGTTTCCTTTTCCTCTCCATGTCTAAATCAATATCCCTCTCCCGAGCCCTCGCTATCATTTCCTCCAACGTCTTGCAGCTGGATCGGCTCACAAACTGCTGAATGTCGCTCCTCAACATCTTATGGTATTTGGCATTTTTCAACTCCTCGTCCGCCACATACTACAAAAAAAGAAGGGACCTCTCCCTAAACTTAGCGTGGATCTTAATCACAGTCTTAGTTGTCTGCTAGAGATCCTGAAACTCCTGCGCAAGCTGCTGCACCTCGATCATAGGTGAGAACAAGGCCCTGAACCTGGTCGTAAAGTCACTCTAGGGTTGTATGTGTACCATAGGAAGTTGTAGTACATAAAACCCAACAATGATAACCCCTCAAGACCTTAGATCTAAAGTGTTAACCCATTTGGGACGTCCAACTCCCAAGGACCATAATATTTGGACAAAACCAAGCAAAATAACCCCCAAAAGGAGATCTACTCAACTTCAAAGCAAGGTTGTAGCTTTATACTAGAAAAATATCGTAGATGAGGCAAGGGTTCTGGATCTACAAACTCCTTGTGTCCTCAAGCTTTTCCTTCTTCCAATGGCTTCAACGCACACACTAAAACACTTAGAATGGCTCACAAACACTCATAATAGCATTAGGTTTTCGAGATTTAGGGTTCGGGACTTGGAGGCTAGAAATGAGGCCAACATGAAAGGTTTAAGTTGTTTAAATAGTGTGCAAACGCCGAAATTTAGGATTTCTTATCTGCCAGCCTACTCGTCAAGTTAAGGCATCCCAACTCGTCGACTAGGTTACTTAAAATACGCGATCCTTATGATCTCTACTCGACGAGTTTTGTGACAACCTGAAATTTCCATTCTGAACAAACCATATCAAGCCAATAGAAGTAGAACAGTTACAGTGAAAATTCAGACTCCGAGTATAGGTTTGGCAGTTTTCAGGATTTACACTTAAGGAGATATTAGGAGAGTGGATGCACTAGGGTTTTGTGCAACACTGTTATTCCAATACTATAGGACATTAGAGTTCGTTTCAGGAATAAAAATATTTTCTGCCAAAAATATCTCAGGACTATAAATAGAATTCTAAACCAAATTGGTTCATTAGTTGAATTCCATTTAGAGAAAAGTCAAAATTCTCTCTCACGGATCTTCGGGTTTTCGCCCCAAATCGTGAGTACACTTCTCTAGTTGTCTTATAATGCTTATTATATGCTTAATAACATAGATTACATAACAAATATGTGAGATTCGGGAGTTTACCGCCCAAGGATGTTCTTGGGGAGTAAACTCCAAAATGAGGCTTAAATGCTATCTAGTCCCATTTCCTTGTTAAGTAACTAGCTTAGGATTATAGGTATGTAAATTTGAGACTAGAAAACAATCAAAAACACCAAGCTTTGGGTGTTCACGGCCCAAGGATTTCTTGGACCGTGAACTCCAAATTCAAGGGCCAAAATGTGCCCTAATCACTCCTAAAGCTTTAGACATTAACCCCCATTTATTCCTAGCTAAATTGTGGACTTTAAAACATCAAAAGCACCCCCTTAAAGATAGTTTACGGCCAAGGGAATACTCATAGGCCGTAAACACCAAACAAGGGCACCAAAGTGTGCCTAGGGTCCTCTTTAGCCTTAAACAAATGCCTAGAACTTATACCACTTGTGCATGAGGCTTGAAAACAAGATAAACACCCTCCCAAGGGAGTTTACAGCTGTAAACTCCAGGGGAATATGGTCCTAGGGCCGTAAAATCCTTAAAAGAGTTAATAGGAAGCCCAAACTCTTGATTTAGCCTTGAAACAATTCACCACTAGAGTTGTATTAATTCTAAGCTCCATTTAGAGACCCTATTGAGAGTTTACGGCCAGGAGTTTACTCCCCTGGGCCGTAAACTCCAAAACATATGGTCATTAGACCTTAAACTCCCATTAGAGGCCTTGCACTCCTTTGTTGCAACCCATTAGCCTCCTAGCACTTGACAAAAAGTGTTTTCCTCGCGTTAAAATGTTTATACTTGTATAATTAGCGTTTTAATCACTAATTATTTATATACATATGTCTTCATATGTAATTAGGATCATTGTGTGTGTCTAAAGTCTTCACTTGACACCAAGCACTTGTCCGATCCTTCCTTACGATAACAGTCCGTTCAATTCTAGTCACTTACTGCAGGTGAGTTCATACCCCTTAAATAATGTTTTAAACTATTTTTAAATGTTTTATGGGGGGGGGATACAAGTAGAATCATGCTAGTTATTATATCAATCACATGTGATTAATAAGTAGAATTATGCTAGTTATAATATCAATCACATGTGATTAATATGCAACATTCAAATGATTTACTACACATTAGCCGTTTTACCAAACAATTTCCTTCAAATGATTTTTATAAACAATTTTATATGTTTTAAAATCCTTATTACACTGTACATTTTACTTTGTATATCACATTTCAAACTTATTTACAATTGTGTTTCAAACAAATGTTTCCTTATACTTAAACTGTTTTATCAAACCCATGCCTTCAAAACTGTTTTATAGGTTGACATCAAGTCGATCTTTTCTGAAGATAATAATTATGTTCAAATGTTTTACAAAACTTATTTATGCTTGCATATTATAAATTGCATGCCTCTATATGTATAGTTATATAAGATATGTTTAAAAGACTTAGGAAGGCTATCCACCCTATTTCCTTTTCGCACTTGAGATGCGGTCTGGTGGGATATCGGGTACTCGTCCGAAGGTCGTTTAAATATTAGTTATATAACATATGTACATATATAGTCGTAAAGGCCCTTCCAGTTCATACTTACAGTTCATTTACAAACATTTTCATACTTACAGTTCATTTACAAACAATTTCTTACATACAAATTGAGACACTAAAATACTTATGATCACCAGCTTCAAAGCTGATACTCGCTTTCAAAATTTCTTGTATCCTCAGGTCATCATAGACAGGTACCGATGCAAGGAGAAAGGAAGATGGAGTTTGTTCAAGACTCATCTTTCATTTTGATTTATGCTTTAGTGTTTATCAAAATTTGACAGAACACTTGTATAATAATTATATTATTAATGCAATGGATGATGTTGTTGCTTGTTTACTACTTTTCATTGTTGTGATACTGTACATGACGTCCTCCGCCCCAGAACGTTTCCGCCGTTCTTGGTTTTGGGGTGTGACAGATTGGTATCAGAGCATTGTTTATAGTGACTTAAGTATATCAACCCATAAAAGATATACTAACTATAAATACATAAGGGATTAAAAATACTCTGACCAAGAGTTTATACTTTAAATAATAAAATATTTAATAAAGTATATGTGCCTGCATTCATACTAAAATCAGTGTCACTAGGACAATACAAAAGAATTACGATTGATGGGCAACACAGGTGGGCTTAGAGACATATGGTCAAAACTGGGAAGATATAGCCTGATCACCTATATTATCCGAGGGTTGACTAGCATGTGCCTAAGTTTAATTGTGTGATTGCAACAATGCTAAAATCTTTCCAACCCTACCACAATGAGAACAATAGAACATAACATTAAAATTAAAATACTATAGGAGTATTTGGTGTTACTATAAGTACTTTATACTTGAGAACTAAAACGGGATCTTCATTACTAAGTTGATAGTTGCTAAGTGGATACACTAAGGCTATATGTAATTAGGATATTATAGACTGAGAATCTGTGAAAATTTTACTTTACCCCTATTCTGTGTGAATTTGGAGTTAAAATCACTTATTCGAAGGTCTATCCTGTTTAGATTACACAGAGCCGGTATGCACTTCACAAAATAGTGATATAACTAATGAAGGTTTTCTAAATAATTATCTAGATAGTTCATCTAATAATTATTCTCTTACCTTAAATTCTCGCATAGAAAACATAGCTGGACTCCATCCCCTCGGCAACCAGTATCTTCCGAACGAAGTCATAGCTGGTTGGTTTGGAGAAGAAGCAAAGAATGATCATCTTATCCCCTTGAATGATCACCATGATGAAGACCTTTCGTATGATGCTAACTCCGAACCAGAGGTTGAGAACCTACCCCGAGCAGCTCCCTTTCCAATTCCTAACCCTCGTTCGGCTTTTCATGGCCCGACCCCTAAGTGGGTGGAATGCTTGGAAACAAGGAGCCAAGGACAAGATCAGCCCATGCCATTTAATGGCGACCGAAGCTTTGACGACCTGAACAATGGGGGCTCAGCATGCAGAATCTTGCCAATCTTGGTCCGCAGAGTGGCCCGAAATGAGATTCAAGGCAGGACAGCCTTACACCAGATTACCGAAGTTGTCGCCGATGCGAGAATGCATACCCTCCGCACCATTCTTCTAGAAGATGCTCATGAGAGATCAGAGAGAAACCATGAAACCCTGCTGCAAGCGCTGGCTGAATCACGAGCCGAAGTCATAGAGCTCAGAGTACGCCAGAGGGTGTACGAAAGACACCTACTTGACGTGGAACGTCAACTGGCTGAACTGAGAGTTCACCAGAAGGATGACCGTCGCCGGTAGTAGACGCTTTACTTTATTTTCCTTATAAAAAGGAATCGTGTTTTCCTGTCTATGCCCGATGTGGCATTTTCTATGAAATTATCTTATGCTGTAAGTACTTTAGTTAGGCCTTTATGCTGTCAAGAACTATCTTCTCTGTGGTTATGATGTAAGACCTTCACAAGGTCATTTTCCCGAATCTTTACATCGTGAATATCAAAGATATTGACAGCCGGCTAACTTTTGTGTCATTTTTCATTCAAGTACTCTTATCATACTTTCATTGGGGTCTATCTGGAACATGCTTTAGTCAAGTCATTGGACTATAGTGATTTATCTCCGGAGACATTTCCAAGTATCTTTCAGTGATTGGATCTTGTTATTCACCAACCCACGATACCTCGGCTTGCACAACAAACGTTTTGAGACCATTCTACGAGCTTACTTCTACTCATTACTAGGACTGCATCATAGGGATGTAGGTCAAACCTTCGCGAACATACTTCCATTCCGTACTAGGACTGCATCATAGGGATGTAGGTCAAACTTTTGAGGACATAGTCGTACTCTTTACATGAACAATGTAAGTACATCAAGGGTCAACCAGAATCGCTCACAAAACCCTTATCTTTCATGTTACAGAATCATGTCGTCGTCCAGAAGCAATCAGTCGAACAACGAAACCTCTGCTTTTCCTATGGACGCCGCTACCTTTCAAACAGCAGTTACAGCTGCCATGGTGGCTGCCGTAACCGTGGTCCTTGCGCACCGTAGCGCTATCAGCACAGTCAATGCTGCTGATGGGAATGAAGTTTCCAATCGTGGTATCCATCTAGGAAGTCGCCAAACAGTAACAGTCACAGGGTCGCAAAGCCGAAAAGCAGAGAACAAGAAACGAAAGCGTCAAGCCCGGAAAGAACACAAGAGATCCCAAAGGCTGGATATACAACAGCAACAAGTGGAAACCCCTACCATTCCCGTACCGACACGACCCATCACTCAAGTCCCTTTCATCGGGACTAACCCTACACACGAGAGTAGTTATAACGCCGAACGCTTTAGCAAGCAATTTTCAAAGTGGAGTAACGAGGAAGGCACACGTGTCCACATAACACTGGCTAAACACCGCAATCCCGTCACCAAAGCTAGTACTAGCCAGTCATGCCACCAATGTGGTGAGATAGGGCACGTCAAGAAGGATTGACCTATAGCAAAGAACTCTGGCGCAGATGGGAGGATTCTCAGGATCACAACTGCAGGAGAGCCTGCTCCGGAACCACGTTAATGTAATTTAGGCGTTACGTTGTAACAGACTTATAAACTATCCAGAACTAGTGCAACTAGAGTCTTACCTTTTGCGAGATCCCGTCTGTATAGGGATGCTCGTGCTGCGTATACTTGTCTTTAGTAGTATACCTTGTTAGCAGCAATAGTCTTGTAGGAACTCTGTTGATGGTTGCATGGTTGTGTTTTTTTTCTGTAAAACGCCTTATGATCAAATCTAATGTCTTTATGTTTCAGTATGATTCCGACATTATCATGAGACTCGATTCAATTTGATCCTCACAAAAACAGCTTCATACGTACATCTCTTTCTTCTAGTTCGCTTTTTCAGCGAAGGCGTATATCAGAACACCGAAGTACTCATTCATGGAGTACCTCATAGTTCTTTTCTTTTCCGAAGAAACCCTCGAAGTACCACTCATGCAGTACGTCAAGTTCAATCCAAGGGTTCATACGATTGATCTATCACTGAGGAATGTATGCATAAGAGTGATATATAATCAAGGTTCTACAGGTTTAGAATTGATGATTCCACTTTAACTTCTATTCCCGGATGGGATGTGAGCTTAAAGAAGAATCAGTTATTCGACTACCTTTTCAATCTTAATTATATACGACTCGTATATACGAAATTGTGATTGTGAACCATGTATGCATTCTAATATGAACTTCAGGACGGAGAACTGCTTAAGCCTACGAGTAATCACATCGTCATGTGAACAAACATAGAACCCAGTACGACTCTTGTAAACAGATCACCCTATAGTCTAAACACCTACGAAGATACCAGAATAGTACAAACAACTTAACGAACTGCACAGCAATAGAATAAGAAGACTAGGCTTCTCACCCTGGAAAACCCCCAGTCTTATTCTCCCAAAGATCGACGGATTGCATCGTATGTGCCTCGGATATCGAGGACTCCGTCAAGATTTTCATAGAAATCGTTATCTCTACCTCGCATAGATGAAATGGTTGAGCAAACGCAAGGAAAGAATTACTTCCATAAATGGATCTGAGATCCGAATATCACCAGTTCGAGTGTTAGGGAAGGATGTCCGGAAGACTATCTTCCGAACTCGATGCGGACACTTCGAGTCCGTAGTGATACCCTTCGGATAGGACCAATACGCCCATAGCTTTCATGAGCTAAACGATTAGGGTACGTCTTTCTTACTTGGATCTGTTCGTCATTTCTCCATGTAATGACTTACTTATCTACCCATGTAGTAAGAAGGAACCAATGGAAACATTACCTTCAGAGGAACTTTTCGCGAAGTTCTCTAGGCACGAGTTTTGAAATTGAAGAGTCAAATTTCTATGACACACTGTTAGTAATGTGAGAAATTTTGAGTACTCTTTCAATTTGTCAAAACTGTTGAGAATTTGTCGACACCGGAGACACCGACAGAAATTCACCAAATTCTACGTCTTACCGACCTACTGACATAGTTCATTCATAACTCTTCGCAAATTACAGAAACCCATACGACCTTGACCCAGCAAGGAGTGGCCCTTGACTGGGAAGTTAAGCAAGAGAAAGAACCTTTGGAGATTCCAAGTGAGAGACTAAATTCTTTAGGAAGTCTCACTCGGGAACGGCTTAATACGCTTCGTAAAGCGTGGAAAGCTAAATCCAAGATAGACAGGACCTCCGAGATACTTACCAGAATCAGTCCTGTGCCTCGCACAAACTAGACCTAATCCGCGAAATCAGTAACGTACATCCTACTCTTCGCGTCTCGATCGTGAAACCATACATTTCTGTTAGGACTCTTGTAAGTCCACTCGTCGAGATCCTCGCCTTCGTATTAGAACCTTAGTGACCCTCGACCGAGAGGTCAAGCGGACGAATCAACGCCGTTGCCAGTTAGTGAAGGTTCGTTGGAATGCCAACCGAGAACCCGACTTCGCTTAGGTGCGCTAGAACCAATCGATTAGGAAGTTTCCTCCTCACGACTCGATCATTCGTGCATACTTCCTTGCCTAAATTCTAATTTCGGGACGAAATTCCCTTCAACAGGGGGATGATGTGAGAACCCAAAATTTCCATTCTGAACAAACCATATCAAGCCAATAGAAGTAGAACAGTTACAGTGAAAATTCAGACTCCAAGTATAAGTTTGGCAGTTTTCAGGATTTGCACTTAAGGAGATATTAGGAGAGTGGATGCACTAGGGTTTTGTGCAACACTGTTATTCCAATACTCTAGGACATTAGATTTCGTTTCAGGAATAAAAATATTTTCTGCCAAAAATATCTCAGGACTATAAATAGAATTCTAAACCAAATTGGTTCATTAGTTGAATTCCATTTAGAGAAAAGTCAAAATTCTCTCTCACGGATCTTCGGGTTTTCGCCCCAAATCGTGAGTACACTTCTCTAGTTGTCTTATAATGCTTATTATATGCTTAATAACATAGATTACATAACAAATATGTGAGATTCGGGAGTTTACCGCCCAAGGATGTTCTTGGGGAGTAAACTCCAAAATGAGGCTTAAATGCTATCTAGTCCCATTTCCTTGTTAAGTAACTAGCTTAGGATTATAGGTATGTAAATTTGAGACTAGAAAACAATCAAAAACACCAAGCTTTGGGTGTTCATGGCCCAAGGATTTCTTGGACCGTGAACTCCAAATTCAAGGGCCAAAATGTGCCCTAATCACTCCTAAAGCTTTAGACATTAACCCCCATTTATTCCTAGCTAAATTGTGGAATTTAAAACATCAAAAGCACCCCCTTAAAGAGAGTTTACGGCCAAGGGAATACTTATAGTCCGTAAACACCAAACAAGGGCACCAAAGTGTGCCTAGGGTCCTCTTTAGCCTTAAACAAATGCCTAGAACTTATACCACTTGTGCATGAGGCTTGAAAACACAATAAACACCCTCCCAAGGGAGTTTATGGCCGTAAACTCCAGGGGAATATGGTCCCAGGGCCGTAAACTCCTTAAAAGAGTTAATAGGAAGCCCAAACACTTGATTTAGCCTTGAAACAATTCACCACTAGAGTTGTATTAATTCTAAGCTCCATTTAGAGACCCTATTGAGAGTTTACGGCCAGGAGTTTACTCCCCTGGGCCGTAAACTCCAAAACATATGGTCATTAGACCTTAAACTCCCATTAGAGGCCTTGCACTCCTTTGTTGCAACCCATTAGCCTCCTAGCACTTGACCAAAAGTGTTTTCCTCGCGTTAAAATGTTTATACTTGTATAATTAGCGTTTTAATCACTAATTATTTATATACATATGTCTTCATATGTAATTAGGATCATTGTGTGTGTCTAAAGTCTTCACTTGACACCAAGCACTTGTCCGATCCTTCCTTACGATAACAGTCCGTTCAATTCTAGTCACTTACTGCAGGTGAGTTCATACCCCTTAAATAATGTTTTAAACTATTTTTAAATGTTTTATGGGGGAGGGATACAAGTAGAATCATGCTAGTTATTATATCAATCACATGTGATTAATAAGTAGAATTATGCTAGTTATTATATCAATCACATGTGATTAATATGCAGCATTCAAATGATTTACTACACATTAGCCGTTTTACCAAACAGTTTCCTTCAAATGATTTTTATAAACAATTTGATATGTTTTAAACTCCTTATTACACTGTACATTTTACTTTGTATATCACATTTCAAACTTATTTACAATTGTGTTTCAAACAAATGTTTCCTTATACTTAAACTGTTTTATCAAACCTATGCCTTCAAAATTGTTTTATAGGTTGACATCAAGTCGATCTTTTCTGAAGATAATAATTATGTTCAAATGTTTTACAAAACTTATTTATGCTTGTATATTATAAATTGCATGCCTCTATATGTATAGTTATATAAGATATGTTTAAAAGACTTAGGAAGGCTATCCACCCTATTTCCTTTTCGCACTTGAGATGCGGTCTGGTGGGATATCGGGTACTCGTCCGAAGGTCGTTTAAATATTAGTTATATAACATATGTACATATATAGTCATAAAGGCCCTTCCAGTTCATCCCATGCCCTTGGGTAGCAAGGGTATACATCCATGTCCATACGTACCAGTTAGATTACTAGTAAACTACCATATGGGTAGTTTAGGAAGATACTAGAACTATTACTAGAACACGATATCATACTATGAGTCAGTTCATTCATGAGTCAATACTTACTACTAGAAGAACATATACAACTATACTAGAGAAGAACATATACAACTATACTAGAGAAGAGCATATACAACTATACTAGAAAGAGAACATATACAACGATACTAGAACGATTACATTACTATACTTGCTAGGTAGAGATCACGTACATTACAGCTAGAACAGTTCATTACATTACATATACATGAATACGTTAATAATTGTGATCCACTGTATCGGAGCATGCCTTAAATGTCATGGCCCGAGTTGTAGCCAGAATTCTCTTGGAGGGAGAGCGTGAGTTTGCGTATAGATCTATACTGCATTGACTATCCTACACCTTGCTGCTAGCTACAGCCGGACCTGCAGGTCTGCGGGTGCCAAACGTCATTCTATTATTACGACCATTCGTATGTCGTTGTTACCAGTCGATAGTATGGTGCAATTAATCACATGATGCCTTAATATAAATCCGGTTTAAGGGAGTTAGTACAGCAGTAGTTCCTATAATACAACACTATAGTACTACATTTATTTTCCCTTTACATATATTTAGTGATCTTTTCACTTAAACCTTTAATGTAAAAACTATATTTTGATAATGATAGTTACACTTGGGAAAATTACACACTTTTACAAGAAACGAACATTTAGAACAGTTAAGTCTTGGTAGAAGACTACATTGAGAACAGTTAAGTCTTGGTAGAAGACACCTTTATATAAAGTAGGAATCATAGGGATTTCTAGGTTTTTCAAACATTTACAGTAGTTTTACAAACATTTTCATACTTACAGTTCATTTACAAACATTTTCATACTTACAGTTCATTTACAAACATTTTCATACTTACAGTTCAATTATAAACAATTTCTTACATACAAATTCAGACACTAAAATACTTATGATCTCACCAGCTTCAAAGCTGATACTCGCTTTCAAAATTTCTTGTATCCTCAGGTCATCATAGACAGGTACCGATGCAAGGAGAAAGGAAGATGGAGCTTGTTCAAGACTCATCTTTCATTTTGATTTATGCTTTAGTGTTTATCAAAATTTGACAGAACACTTGTATAATAATTATATTATTAATGCAATGGATGATGTTGTTTCTTGTTTACTACTTTTCATTGTTGTGATACTGTACATGACGTCCTCCGCCCCAGAACGTTTCCGCCGTTCTTGGTTTTGGGGTGTGACAAGTTTGGGGCTCCCAACTCGTTGATTTGCTCTATAAAATGGAATAAATTATAAGTTAAATACATACTAGGAACCAGAAATTACAATTCTCCCCCACTTGTCTCAGACTTCGTCCTCGAAATCTCCTGTCCCAAATAACTCTGGATAATGCTCTCTCATCTCCTCCTCTGGCTCCCAAGTCCACTCTGACCCCTTGCGGTGCATCCAGACATTACAATTCTCCCCCACTTGTCTCAGACTTCGTCCTCGAAGTCTCCTGTCCCAAATAACTCTGGATAATGCTCTCTCATCTCCTCCTCTGGCTCCCAAGTCCACTCTGACCCCTTGCGGTGCATCCACTGCACCTTCACCAACTATACAAACTTGTCCCTCAAGGTTTTCGTCTTCCGATCCAGAATTGCCACTGGCCTCTCAACGTAGTTCAAGCGGTCGTCCATTTGAATATCTTCCAAAGGCACAACCGAGGAATCGTCTACTAAGCACTTCTGCAGCTGGGGGACATGAAAAGTACTGTGGATCTAACTAAGCTCAACTGGCAGATCCATTCGATCCGCAACCCGACCTACCCGAGCCAAAACCCTAAACGGACCGATGTACCTGGGACCCAGCTTGCCCCGCTTCTTGAATCGGATGACACCCTTCCAAGGTGACACCTTCAGGAGAACCATATCAACTACCTGAAACTCTAGGTCTGATTGGAACCTGTCAACATAGCTCTTCTGCCGACTCTAAGCTGTCTGAAGTCTACTCTGGACCTACGGAATCTTCTCATTAGTCTTGAGTACCACCTCCGTACTCCCTATGACTCTCTGACCGACCTCGACCCAACAGATTGGGGTCCTATATTTCCTCCTATAGAGCATCTCGAAGGGAGGTCAGTCTATGCTAGCGTGGTAACTGTTATTATACAAAAATTCCGCTATTGGAAGATACGTATCCCAACTCCCACCAAAATATAATACCCATGCACGTATCATATGCTCCAGAGTCTGAATTGTCCTCTCACTCTACCCATCCTTCTGAGGGTGAAAAGTTGTACTGAAGTGAAGACGAGTACCCATCTCGTTATGAAACCGTTTCCAAAATCTGGAAGTGAAGCGAACATCTTGATCTGACACAATCGACACCGGCACTCCATGACGTGCCACCACCTCGTGTACATAGATCTCGGCTATCTTCTCAGCCGATATACTCTCCTGGATCCGGATGAAATGTGCACTATTGGTCAACCGATCTACAATGACCCAAATCGAATCTACTCCATGTGCAGTCCTGGGAAGCCTTGTGATGAAATCCACGGTGATGTCTTCCCATTTCCGCACGAGAATCTCCAAGGGTTTCATCTTGCCATAAGGTCGCTAGTGCTCGTCCTTCACTTTCCTTCAAGTCAAGCACCTCTCCACATACCATACTATGTACCGCTTCATGCAGGGCCACCAATAATCAGGATGAAGATCCTGATACATCTTCGTTGCCCCGGGATGAATGGAGAATCTCAATTTGTGAGCCTCCTCCATCAGAACCTGGCGTACACTGCCCCAGTAAGGTGCCCAGACCCTCCGATGTAGGGTCGACAACCCATGACTATCATAATAAAGTGAAGCCAAATGACCTATGATTCGATCACACTTCCGATGCTCCTCCTTCATTCCGTCAACCTTAGCCTCTCAAATCCATTCCATCAACAGAGTAATCGTTTTCATCCTTAGGAATATGTCTCAAATCGGAGTCACGACCGCCTTGTGGCTAAGAGCATCGGCCACCACATAGGCCTTCCCCGGGTGATAAAGGATCTCACAATCATAGTCCTTTACCATGTCCAACCAATGATGCTATGTCATGTTCAGATTCGGCTGGTCCATCAGATACCTCAACCTCTTGTGGTCCGTGTAAATGGTACAACGAACCCCATAGAGGTAGTGTCGCCAAATATTGAGGGTGAAAACTATAGCCTACAGCTCCAAATCGTGCGTAAGGTAATTCTTCTTATGGGTCCTCAACTTCCTCGAAGCGTACGCTATCACACGACCACACTGCATCAACACTACAACCATACCCATGATCGAAGCATCGCTATAAACCACAAAATCATCGACACCCTCCTTTTATCCAAGGAAACCTACCTTATCCTAGCTTCCTTACTCACCTATATAAATTCCTTATGGGTTCATAATTTCGGCCATGACATTCTAAGAGACTTAAATATGAAATTCCTACCCCTATCCTCTCTCTTCTAAAGTCTTCTATTGCTAGGGTTTGGGTACAAACCATTAGACGCATGAGATTTTTGGTGCTTGCTTTCTAAGGCTTGATCAAGAAGGAATTTTTGATTATTTAGAACAATAATCAAAATGTATGTGAACCCTAAAACCCTTTATGAATTTCTAAAATTGTAGAGTACTCCTAGGGTTCTTGATGTTCAATTGTTTGTTTCAAATCAATAGTGAAAACATAGATCCTTTAGGTTGCATGTGAACTTAGGGTTAAGTTTTCTGCCACATACTATTTTTGTAACCTATAAAACCTATCACTTTACTCTTTATTATATACCAACATATGTTATTCAAAATGATACATACTTTCATAAAGTCAATACATGATGTATGCAAGAGGTATGGAGTCAAAATGTTTAACAAACAAGAAATCCCTCTCTTAAAGATAGGGACCTATGGTTTTGACTACCAACTAATAAAAGTTGGTTTGTCTTTCATTTCACTTTTAACTAACTAGTTATACATAGTAACTAGATGGTTACTCAAAGTGACCAAATAATTGTACATGACTTATATATTCATACCTTATAAATACAACTAGTTTTTCTTCTTTTTTGTTATTACTGATGGGTTTTGAGGATCATTAGACCACACTAAAGGGACATTGAAAGAAACATATTTCAATCCTCAATAGGCCTAAAAAACATATCTATGAAAAACCTATCAATTGAAACTTTAATATGAGAGAAATCATACCTTTTAGGATTTGTAGAAATCCTCATAGATCTTTTATTTATTGATGAGAGTTTAAGAGTCCAACGTAACGCCCTTTTTTGTAGTTGCACCCAAGGCACTTAGGTCAGAAACACGTGGCATCAACTAATCCATCGAACACAGTGAACGAGAACTCCAAAATACGTAGCTATTGTTGTAGATTCGCCGCCATGTCGTGGCCATGAAGCCACCACAAAGTGGTGTCTAGAACTTGGTGATTACGAGAATAAAGAGAGGAAGCTGGATTTTTTGTTAGGTAACACCCTGTTTTGAAAAGTAATTTGGGTGTGTAGTTAGGAGCGTAAGGCTTCTTGCCACCTTTTCGTGGGTATAAAGTTCGTCGAAAATGGACTTACAATGAAGGAAGTATAGCACTTTGAAGTTATTGGCAATATTGGTCCACAATGGAGAAAGATGGAAAGAAAGGACCATGCATGCATGGTGGCCAGCGCAAGAGTACGCCCAACGTAAAAGGGTTAAGTGATCGCTAGTGCGGAGGGGCATACGCCCAGCGTACACTCAGAGTTCCTAAACCCTAATTTTAGGGTTGATCCCTATATAAAGAACCTTATGTCTCGAAGGCCAACCTCTATTTCCACCTTAAAGGAGCTGCTACAAAAACATACTGTATATTTGAGTGTTCTTGGACCTTAGAAAGTTACTAGAGAAGCATCTTGGTGTTGCGGATTCATTTTCCAAACAAGAAAGGAGCAAGGAAAGGTGGTGGTTCAAAAGAGAGGTTGCAGATCTGGGATTGTTGCTTCTTTTCTAACCATTTCATGGTATAAAGATCTAAACTTGGTGATTATCTCCTTAGATCTCTTAGATTGAGTTTTTGGACCATTTTGGTCCAAAGGTTGAAGCTTTGTGGTTCAATCCGATTTCTAGGACTTGGAATTGCTACTCTCAGTTCTAAATGAGTCCCTTGGATGTCCTATGGGTTCATGCATGATTTAAGACCATTTCCATGGAAGTTAGTTATCACATTTCAAGTTTGGGCTCTATTGGTGGTTTGCAAGCCGCCAACTGAAGGACTTTATGGTTTAAGACGTTGAAAAGGGCTTGGATCTGTGTTTGTAGCTTCTGGACTAGAGTATTAAGAACTTAATAGGAAGGTGACTTAACAGGGGAGTACGTTGAGCGTACATGCAGGTACGCCTAACATACACACCATTTAGCTTGTATGCTTAGCGTACATAGGAGTACGCCCAACGTACTCATCAGTTTTGGGTTTGGCTTATTTTAGGCCTCGGTTTGGACCATGCGAGGGATTTTGGATCTTTCGGCCTTAGTGGGCTATCATAAGTCATATAATGTGGTCCAAGAATTGTTTGGGCTTAGGGTAAGGCCCATTAGAGGGTTTGGGCCCAATTTGGCAAATTGGGCCATTAGTGGGCTTAGGAAGCCTACCTAATGTTCGGCCATTTTTAGAACATGGTTTGGGCCTTCGATATGGACCAAGTTGGACTAGGGGTAAAATGGTTATTTTACCCTAAGAAGGATTATTGTTTTGGACTAAGTGATATTTTGGGTATTGGTAGCTTGGGGAGCCGATGGATCAGCAGTTCGGGGATTGTCAGATAGCATCCAGAGGGGTATCAATAGGACTTCAGCAGTGCAAGGTGAGTCTTTTTACTGTGTGCATGGGTCTAAGACCACAATGCCGGCCCATTATGTTTGTGTATAGTAGGAAGACCCAGGGGTTAGCCTTGGGTACTGCATGTATATGTTCCGGATAATGATCTAATGTCGGGCGAGGCCTGAGGAATGTTAGTATGTTAGAGGTCTTTGTGATTCTTGCAGTTTCGGTACGATAGGTTCCGGAACAAGGTCCGATGCCGGGACAAGCCCGAGGAAGATTTATATGTGCATGTTAGATTATACTTGTTGTCTTTGTGATACTTGTATGTTCCTAGTAGGGAGGTGAGTGTGGGCGAGGTCCCGTATCTCATCACTAGCCGAGTATGGATGGGGTTCCATATCTTAATATTAGCAGAGTAGAGGTGAGGACTGTGATAGGAGAGAAGTGAGTGTGGGCGAGGGCCCATATCTCACTATCATCAGGAGTGTGGATGGGGTTCCATAGCTCATCAGTAGCAGATCAGGGGCGGGGCCCTAGTTAGGCGAGGCCTTAGAACAGGAGTATAGTAGAGTATGTTTTCTTTATGTGGTAGTATGTTGTATGTTTGTATGTGCATAGCGGGAGAGGCCCAGAGACAGGCGGGGCCTAAGAGAGATAGATTTGTATACCGAGCGAGGCTTGATGCCGGACGAGGCCTGATGCCAGTGCGAGTCCGATACCGGGCAAATCCCGATGCAGCGGGCGGGTCCCAGTATGTGGTTATAGGTATGGTATGTGGTAGTATGGGGAACTCACTAAGCTTTGAGCTTACAATTTGAAGTTTTGGTTTCAGGTACTTCCGGTAGATGAGGGAAGAGCTCGGGTTGACTGCATCGTACACGCCAAGAAGTTTTAGCCTAGGATGTTTACTTTGATAAAATGAACATGTTTTGAAATGATACACTGATTTGATAGAACGACTTATGTTTATGATTGATAATTTTGGCTTGATGAATGATTTGAAAATGAAAATTTTGGACCGTATTTTTGGGACATTACAGGTTTTTAGAAATCTCATCATCTAAATTTGTCCATAGTGCCCTCTATTTAGAGGAAAGGATATAAACTGTAAAAGATATATATCTACTTGCCTAATAATTATCCATATAAATGGTAATTATCTGAATACTTAAATTATCTTATTTTATCATCAAGAACATTCCAGAATTTCAGGATTTCATTTAATTAATTGAAGACTATTACTTAATTAACAAATCAAGTCTCGATATTTTCCCATGTCATTTATTACTTATTTCTGTTCTTGTGTGTAATCCAAAAGGACCCTACTATTAATAGTAATATTATCAATTGTTGTGACTGTGCACACTATTCTCCACCACTCCTACTTGCACAAGTTACCAACACTATATGGTCTAATATTAATTAATAATGAGTAGAGAGCATACAATCAAACGTATCTACTATACTCATAACTTAGAGTCGTGATACAACCTATATATAAATGATCAAATATTCCTTTTTTCTTCAGGGTATCTATATGAATGTGATACATGAATATATTCAATCTCAAACATGTAAGATTATGTTTCCCGAAAAGGACTTGTGTCAATCAAAAGAAAACTACATAATTGATTCATTAATTTAGTTTGAGCACGACCATAAATTTTAATGTTAAAACCAAATCATCGAGGGGCCCAAAAGATATCGAATCCAAATATTTAAAGACAGAGTGAACAAATAAATTTTGACTACATAGATTCCACCTATTCCTCATGTCATATCTAGTCAAACCCTGTATGATTTCCATTTATGAAAAACGTTGGGGAGAAGCTAAGACATAATAGATTGTAGGAGAAAAACTCATGCATTTCCATTTGAAGAATATATGATATTACCATCCTAGAATTACTTGTGGCAGAATCATGAAGTAATCTCTAAGTGCGAGTTACTCCAAAACTCAAGAATATCCATTTAAAGTACTCATGAGTATTGGTTGCAAGCTTTTCTACGTTTATCTCCATGAGCAATCTACTAGTGCTCCATGATAATCTTAAATCACCACTACTTCCAGAAGTTGGACTAATTGTGAAAATTTGAATAAATTAATATTTTTAAAGTGGTTCTAAACATGCGAAAGTTGAACACAATTATAATGTAAATAAGATTACTAATCTTCATCAAATATTAAATTCTCCACTTAATAATCATCAAATTAAATAGAAGTTATATTGCTTTAGTTCATTAATTAAAATAAACTAAACTATAAGTTCTCATGTTAATACACATGGAAGTCTAATGATATTAGATATGTATGTGACTATTAACCTTGGTTAGTGATTTTAGTTTAAAGGAATGAATCGTCAAGATTCTCTTCAGTTGACTATGATGTCCTCACAATTGTGAAGGTACTTACTAAGTATTTACAATGTGATCTTGTGACTTGGGATCTTTACTCGAGGTAAAATGAGTATTTACATTGTGATCTTATGTGACTTGGGATCTTCACTTGAGGTAAAATCAACTTACAGTCACCAGAAACTTCAAGATAACCATTAATGATTGAATATAATACTAGGGTCACAAATGAATTTCTTTTAGACACATTGTTTGTCTTTGCAATCTAACTAAATGCAATATACTATAAGCTTATTATCAAATCCATTTAGGTGTATTACTTGGTACTCTTCCTTGCTAATACTTTATTATTTATTAAGATCATTAACTTCGACTGCTAAACGAAAACGTATCTATTAGTAAGGAGCTCATCATCAATGTAACTCTCTCATTGATTTCTTTCATACTAACACGATTATCTCTTTCATCCTTTTAGGATTCCAAAGAATATTATTGGTTCTTGATGCGTTGACTATAGCTAAAATGATCCTATACAACTTTTCAAGCACAAGGCATATGAGTTATTTGATCCAAAACATGTTATGACTTTTACTAGCATGAATTCTTTAAGAATTCTGCATCTCGAATTTCCTCAAGATTTCGAGTATTTGGATTAAATCAATGATTCACTTAGATCTATCTCCATAGAATCTAAGTATGCTTTCTTGTTCCTCTTATGTGTTTCATAGAGAAATAATTCCTAATTCATGTCAAGCTTTTACACTTAGCAAGGTTAGGACATTATTTCCTATTTCATTACAAGGGACAACATTGCTCCCACTACATTTGACATATATATGGACTATCTTTTTTTCTCGTAATTAAACTTTTGAATTTCTAATCGAAGCAAATGATCCAAACATAAGATGCTTGTTAGAATCCATCAATGAACTTTTCAAGCCTACATATCTTTCACAGCTTATCTTGGTTTGAATATATGTGTGTTCCTATGCATGCTTGTCATCTTTTGAAAAACTACGAACACTATATGGTTTTAACACCAAGTGTTATATCCATTAAAATTTTAGTTATAAATAGACAGGATCTCATTGCTCGTAGCGCCCTCCAATTGTGTCTTATTGGGCCTTACATAGCTTCTAATAGCCGATAGATTCTGATTACAATCTATCAGTGACTCATGGAGTCAACAAGGTCCTTGAAGTCTTCTATTATATCTATATGGAAGAGGTGGATGTATGTCTTTTTCTTAATAGGTTTTAAACTCTGATTAAGTACCATTGTTTTTCTTTAGGTTCTTTGATTCTTTAGTCTTATCAAGATCAATGTAGTTACAACTAGTTCTTTTAGATATCATCTCTATCTTCCAAATGACTACTCTTAGAGGAACAAATAATTTGTTCTCATAGATTTTCCAAAAAACATAGTTGGGGCGTCCAACAAAGAAAAACCAATCTCACAAAGCATTTGGTAAGAACTTTATTAAGTTGTACAAGAACAAGGACTCTTGTCAAACTTATTCATGGTACAATCAATGAAATATATGTAAGCATAATACGACGCATTAGTTACAAATTAAACAATGATTTGTTTCTCTATCCAACTATATTGCTTATGACAATACTTTCATTTGAGACGTGTTGTGAAACTGTTTCACAATTCCATTAGATGATCGTTAACCTTTTGATCAAGATTCTCACTATCCTATTGGATCTGAGTTCCTTATGTTTTGCTAATTGTATCTAAACTTTGTTTTGTGACCAATCTAAAAGGAAAATTAGCATGAACTAGTTCGAACAAATGGCAACATCATAAAGTGATGTGTTCATCATTTATCTTGATACTATGAGATATGTAACAATCATAATACTTTGGTCTACTGACTTCCAAAATTCTATCCAGTTGAATATTTAGCGATGTACTTCTCATTCATGTATTCAATACAATGATCTAAACATTTTGGATCAACATGAGTCATGGTTAATTTGAACGTCTAATTAGTATTAACTAATTCCAACAAATACTTTGCTACCAGGTGGTGTTAGTGACATCATTATTGACAAATAAGATTTGCATTTATCATAAGACTTAGGTCAAATGATTTCCAAAATCCGATCCAACTAGATATTTGTTAATGCAACTCTTATTTATAGGTCGAACGATGATTCCATAATTGCATTTTATCCAACAATGAATCTTCATTGAACTATTGTTACTATACTAGTTTCAAAATTTTCATGACTTACTTTTAAGTAATAAAACATGCCAAATATTCTATATTTAAATAAGCTAGAACAATCTTACAAAACATTGTATAAACAATTTTAATCGTAAGACCATAGACGTTACATTTAAGAAAAAAAATCATCTTATAATCGTAAGGAAAATAAAGGGAATTGATTCGATGTCCTTGATCATAATCACTTCTCTATGTTATAGTATATTACTTCCTTTTGGTCACTGCATATTATTGCAAATGTCAGTGCTCATCCTTTAGTGAAACACTCTAGGATTTGAAGTAATATTCCAATAATGTTATGGATTCATTATTCTGATTATAGGCGAAACACTTGGAAGAAAAAGTTGACTCTTGATCTTTAAAATTATTGTGGGGCCTCATTATTGTTGATCAATCAACTCTTCTTTAACTTTCAGTAATTTCAGTTACTTTGGTCATTTGTTCTTTTCTTATTTCATTCCATTAGTAATCAACTTAGCTATCATAATATGTCTCAGAATATGGCTACCAATTATCCTTTGCATTCGATTTTCAGTTGGGTACACCAACTTAGAACACCCTTTTTGCCTATGGAAAATTTTCTTTCTTTTTCATGACACTTCTTTCATGATAGCTAATCATAAAGCATTTCAAGCTTTAAATTCTATTAGTAGCCATGTTCGTCCCAAAAGGTTACTAACATTTTATGCAACTCCATAATGGATCTTTCCAAGTTTTTCATGCGTATTCAGAATCACTTGATCATAACCAATTCCCAACAAGTGGAATTCCATGTTTCTTCAATCTTATTAATGTACTTAACTCTTTGAAGCTTGGAGTCTTTATGTTTTTCCATGTTAACTCCAAAGGTCCTTAACATGGAATGTAGTTCCAAAATGGATCTTTCCAAATACCTCATATTAGAATCACCTGATAATATGCACTAGTTTGCTAATTGGTTATGTCACCAAAGTCAGCTACCAATGTGATGGAATTGCATAGGCTTCAATTTGTATACTTAACATTTGCTAAGATGGATCTTTCCAAGTTGTTCATATCAAATTAGAATCACCTGATTGTATACATAGGTCAGCTAGTTGGTTATGTTTCCATAATAACATCCTAATTTTGGTGGAATTGAATGTTGCATTAATGTTATCAATATAATAAGTGTATTTGATACTTGCTCCTTTCTTCAGCTAAACAATAGCCGGAGGAAATTCAAGAAGATCTTTACCAAAGGTACGATCTATCTTTTTGTTTAAGAGATCTATTCTCAAACACGAATAAGATTAACCATGCCTACTAGTTTATCCTTCTAAAGGCTTCGTAGCAGTTAACTTTTATTGGATATTTTTATGACATCATTCCTACTAGTTTATCAAATTATTTCAAATAAGGATAGGATCCATATTTCACTCCATGACGCGAAGTAGATTAGCCAAAAATCACACTAAGAAGCTAGTTATGTAGTCAAACAACTGCCAACCTTAATCTTTATGAGATTCCTAGATCTTGCTAGATTTATTGACACTATGTCAATACCATGTTAATCTCTTTTTATGCTCATTTAGCATTCATGACTGAATTAGCAAAGGATCATGAATCCAAATTGAGAATCGGACATGAGAAGCTACATGATATTCGGCTCAAGTAACACTTGAGAATTGCGATTACCATATACCATAGTTCGATAATTCTCATTTGACGTGTCGGTAAACCATCCATGCATAACGCCAAAAGAATATATGATAAGACGTGGTTTCCATGGGAAGCATAATACTCGCGTTTTTATATAAAAAGGGGTTTTGTTTTGATACTTATAATGTTAATACTTTTAACAAGCCAAGTGTCCTATCAAACACTTTCGACAACTTTACTCACAAAACACAAGATGGCGGTGAAGGTGGCAAGAAATAAATGCCACTTAAGAGCTGAATTCATTGGGAATTGAAGAGACCTCCTTAAACCTTCCTTTTAGCATTTAAAGTAGGTGAGCGTAGTCATGTTGAGAGTGAGAATGCTTGTGTGTGTGTGTATAGTGTAATTTAAACCATTTAAATTTACTGTCTATTAATTCTAATTGGACACGTGAGGACGCAGTCTCAATAATTAATACATTCAGTCAAGATCTAATTCCTTGACTTTTAATTACTGAATTAAATAATTAATTGACTAATTAAACCAATAGTGTTTTCCAACTATAGTAGAGGTGAAAATTTTGCATGTTGAACTAAATCGGGGTAGATAACGTAAGGGGAAAGCAACGAGACAACTAGTATATTTTATTTTGTAACAAAATATGTGAATAGTATTGTCGCGCTGTGACAGAGAGATCCCGACGACATGGTGCAGCACGAAACCACGTTTTCTGATCAAACCCACCACGTCATGAAGGAGGACCTACCACATCATAGTGATTAGAACAAATCATGCATAGTCGATTTCTCAAAGAGCCAAATTTCTAAAACATTAAAAAATATTTAACATTTAGAAACTAGATCAAATCTACGATTGTAAACTCAATTAAACACATAAGAATGGAAAGCCTAAAGTGCCATAGATATGTACGGTCTGGTCTGATACCGATGATGAGTTTTAAGGATAATTAAAATTCATTAAAGGAACAACAAAAACAACATATTTTAATCATTAATAGGCTCGAAAACGGACCTATGAACAACATATTAATTGCAACTTTAATATGAGAGAATTCATACCTTTTAGGATTTGTAGAAATCCTCATATATCTTTGATTGATTGATGAGAGATTAAAAGTCGAACATAGAAATGCTCTTTCATAGTCAGACCCAAAGAACTTAGCTCATCAGTGCGCGAATACCACCAATTCCTCAAACATGTTGAGTGAGAACTCCAAATCCGTAGTAGTTGTAAGCAGTGCCGCCATGTCGTTGCAATGAAGCCACCACGACGTGGTGTCTGGAACTTGGTGGTTATGGAAACAAAGAGAGGCAGCCGAATTACTTTTAGGGTTTTGAGAAAATCTCATCATCTAAATTCATCCATAGTACCCTTTATTTATAAGGAAGGATATAAAACTTGTTGAGAGAAGAACTTTGTGAAAAAGAGAGTATGATGTAGAATTTAAGTTAATCTCATGGATCTTTGATAAAGCTCAACAATAAAATATAGCAGAATTATAAAGGAAACATAATAACAGCATACATCATTAAATATAAGGCTAATGACTTAAAAAGCCATAAGTTTTCAAGAAATGTTTGGTTTTACCCTTTGGGGACATTTAGGTTCATTATAGCCAAATATTTCACTACTAGAAAACAGGCTTTAATGACGCGCAAACAATGACACGCACTGATAGAGGACACGCATTTGTGCGTGCCCTATAAAATATTGTCAGTTTTGCAAAATATGAAGGATAGAGGGCACACATTTTTGCGTGCCCTAAAATTAGTGTCAGAAAAGAAGAAAATGGAAATGCAGAGGGCGCCTTTCATAAAATGTGTGTAATCTAAGTGTGTCGCTCTATAATTTTTTTTAATGAAACACGCGTTTTAAGCGGGATTTCACTCGCCTATTGGATCCCAAAAATTAAAACCCCCCGCCTCTTCCAATTAGTAAGAAAAAGCCCTAGGGCCTTCGTCTTCATATCAGAATTGCTCTTGCTTTCATGATCAAAATTGTTTTGATTTTTCCAATCTTTTTTTCAGTGTTGTAAGCCACTATAAGGAGTGGTGTTATGCATTTTCTTTACTCATTGACTCATACGCATTCTGCAATCAGGGAGATGAACTCATGGAGTCAGCGATTGAAGGTCTACGACTCCTCACACTCAAAATGGTGGTGATTTTAAGGTATTTTGTACCCGATATCAAAGAAGAACTAGGGCTTTTATATCGGCGTGTTCATCCCCATCATTCACTTTCTCTCTCCATCATCAACATCGACGACTTCACCTGATTTTTCTTAAAGCTTCGTCTTAAAGCACTCATCAGCTTCTTTCTACTTCCATTGCTTCTTTTCGGACTATCCTCCATACAACACTCACCGGTTTCATCCAAGTTCTCGTTACCAGATTTAATCGACGGCAATGGATACAACTGCGACATGTACTTGGTGGAAACTGGGGCGGTGGAAGGTAGTGGGATTAAAGAGTTCCGCCGTGGTGGTACTGATCTCACCGGAACTCGCTATGAAGTCATTGTGCAAATTGAGTCATTACCTATTTATTTTGGAGCTGTGAACTGTTTCGGTAAATAAGGGTTGTTTTCTTTTTCGACGAAGTCGTCGACGTCGAGATTGACTAAGTCTCTTGCCCGAGGAAGTGGCGCCGGTAGTTTGTAGGTCATGTTCTTGTCGATAAGTGGTCGTTGATTTTCTTTGCTTTCGTCGGAGTTTTTATAAGTACTCAATGGTTTAGAAACAAGTGGAAGTTGATGATCGTTTAGCTGTTGTTGCTGCTTCATTTGCTGTTCGGCTATCTTCGAGTCAACATGTTGTCGTGTGAGTTTTCTCTCTACCAAAAGCTGCGATTCCAATTCTTTAACCTAATAATGAAAAAACCCAAATCAGTTTATGATCATGATCTCAAAAACCCAAATCATTCTTGATGTCGCACCTTATCTTGAAGATACTTGTTTTTCAACTCTTTCTCCTTCAACTTCATGTCTAAACCACGGAATTGATCCTCCATTTTCTTGATTTGTAGGTCTTTGTTCTTCATCTCGTGCTTATATCTCTCGGCCTAAGATCATAATTTGTGGATGCAGCATCAGGTAAGCTCTTCAATACAGTGAGTCTTTTTTTACTTTGCACAACTCAACTATGTTGAAGAACTAATATCCACCCATCTATGGCTCAGGGAAGACTAATACAATGTGTTTGCAGCAAGGAAAGCTTTTGATGACGGTCCCTGGCCTCGAATGACAGCTTATGTAAGCTTTCTATTTAATTTTTACATATATACCCTTTAATCAGGTTTCCCAGTAACTTTAACAGGTGGCGTGCCACATGTGTGTTTTTTGCTAACGTTGGTGATGATATGGATGTTGACGAAGCTAGCATTCCCTTTAAGCAAGGGAAAAAGAAGAGGCTTTGAAGATGAATGATGGCTGCAAGGTTCAAACCTAGCACCTCAAAGGCGCCTCCCAATCTGCAAAGCCTTACCGTTTGGTTGGAGTTTTTTTTTGTTTATATATACATATATTTCTATAACGTTGTTATAACATATAAAACTAATTATTACTATAAATATTATTTAGATTATTATTATTATTATTATTATTATTATATTTTAGTACGTATTTAATTACTGTTATTTATATTTTTTTAAAAATTTATGCATTTTAAATACATTATTATTATTATTATTATTATTATTATTATTATTATTATTATTATTATTATGTACATATATTTTATACTTGTTTTACAAATATTCTAACATATATACCTTTTATAATACATAACATCTATAAATTCGTTTTTTATAAAAAAAAAATTATATGCATAAATACGTTTTCTTATATGTATAAAACGATTTAATTACTGTTATTTATGCATATAATTATTATTATTATTATTATATTTTAGTACGTATTTAATTACTGTTATTTATATTTTTTTAAAAATTTATGCATTTTAAATACATTATTATTATTATTATTATTATTATTATTATTATTATTATTATTATTATTATTATTATTATTATTATTATGTACATATATTTTATACTTGTTTTACAAATATTCTAACATATATACCTTTTATAATACATAACATCTATAAATTCGTTTTTTATAAAAAAAAAATTATATGCATAAATACGTTTTCTTATATGTATAAAACGATTTTATAAACGTATAAAAACACCTTATAAATGTTGTAAAATATCTTTATAGATGTTCAAACACGTAATAAATCGTATTTATACATTAAAAGATATACATTTACAAAAGACATATATATATATATATATATATATATATATATATATATATATATATATATATATATATATATATAGAGAGAGAGAGAGAGAGAGAGAGAGAGAGAGAGAGAGAGAGCTAGGTTCAAGTATTCTAAATAATTATTGTATATCTATCGTATGTTATGAGATTGATAAAGAAAATATGTTGTTTGATAATGTAATTACGTTCAATCTTACATAACTATTGTCATTAACACACATTCTCACCAATCAAATCATCTATAAGGTTATTATACACTTATTATTATTATTCTCACTTCTGTCAGAATATTGTCAGAATGTTTTATTGGGTCGTATTATATCAGAATGAAAATGAGTGAAAAACGATGTGTGAGAACTGAGAACAAAAAAAATAATAATAAACGAGAATGCATGAATGAGGATATTCTTGTGAGGTTGAACGTATTCGCATTGCTAAACAACTTATTCTTTTAGTAATTCTCATAGAATACGATAGATGTACAATAATTAGTTCGAATAAAATAACCTAAGCCTATATATATATATATATATATATATATATAATATATATATATATATATATATATATATATATATAAAAATTTGACAACATATGTATATATTAAAGCATATGTATACATTTAAAAATGAATTTTATGCATTTAAAAAAGAAGTTTATACATTAAAAATGAACCAACTAAGCAAACACCAATATCAATATGCGTAAATACATATCGTATACATATAAATATGAAGTAAATATGTATTTATACTTAGTAATATTTAAAAATACATATACTAATATCATTTATATAATCTAAACCATATCAATATGTATTTTATATTTATATGTGTACAATATGTTTTTATATGAAATAAATATATATTTAACTCTGCTAAATGCAAATAAATATATTTTTTAGTATATAAATATGTCTGTAAAGACAATTACATAGGGTTTCAAATGTATATAAATACTAAATATAAATACATATATTTCTACAAATGTATTTATATTGTTAAAAAAGTTTTTTATACATGTATTTAAAAATATATCTACAAAATATTTTTATACGTTAAAAAATATAATAATAATAATAATAATAATAATAGTAATAATAATAAAAATAATCAAAGGATTAATATTTACAGTATCATTATCATACGTTATATATAATGAAATGAGGAGTATTAACAAAAAAAGCTTCCAACCTAGTGGCAAGCGTAAGGGATGATCCCCATGTGGTCGGGGATTTTAATCCCCATGTACTTTTTCCATCCTCATGTTTTTACATTATATGCAAAGTTGGCCTCCACGTCAGCACCTATGTAGCACTGCGTCAAACCAACATCGCTTACGTGGCACGACTTGTTTGAAGACAACTGGCTACCTAACCGGTTAACCTGTTAAAAGTCCAAAAATATAAAAAATTATGAAAACTTTAGGATGTAATGAACATAAAAATTTTCAAAGGGTAAAACCAAACATTTCTTCAAAACTTATGGGCTTTTAAGTCATTAGCCCTTAAATATAAGCAATCAAAGAGATACTTGTTGAATCATAACTAGGTTTGCAGCCAAACACGAGTTGTTAAGTGATGAAGAACAAAGTATGAGTGATAAGGAGATTTGTATTTCAAAATGATAAGGTTATAAGGAAGATGGAATTAGAGACACTGTCTATCGATACTAAGATTGTCTATTTATTAATATGATGAAATAGTAAAAGTCTAAAATAAGATAATACAAAAGTAATAATGGTTTAGATGGCCATGCTTCCCACGCTTGGGACTGGAAATACCAACCTAATATACGACGTCATAAAAGGTGATCATTACTTTTCTAACACTACAGTATTATAAAAGAAAAAAACTCTTTTATACTCTTCACACTTCCTTCTTTATCTCTGGTTTTTTAAGCCTTCAGTCGGATCAATACAGCTCCTCACTACTACTTCTAAAAAAAACTTCACTACTCAGTCAATCAAGTTTTTGCATCATCTATAGAATCCTTATCTTGTTGGTTTTTGAGCAATCTAACATTCTTATGGTGTACATGCAACCCTAGAAATCTTGGATCTATGTTTTCTCTAAAATACATGCAAATTTGTTTTTCAAGGTTTACAACCTTACTAGCATGTTATGGGGTACTTGTAATACAAAACTTTAAGTAGAATAACATACATTTCTTTTGTAGTTGATTGCATGGAGTTTTTGAACCTAGCATCAATAGTGTGGATGCCTCAAGTGGTGTCACAAATCACCCAAAACAATTTGGAAATACTTGTGTGACAACCCAAGTTGTTCCGTTACATTTCCCCGTTACCGTTAACGGAATATTCCAGTTTATAAAAGTTCCGTTAATTAGAGGTCGTCAATTTAATAAACATTCCATTTGTTTACATTTAATATGCCGTTAAGTCGTGATAAAAAGAAATAAAAACACATAACACACATTACCATCTATTTGGAAAATGTTAAGTTTTATTATTACGACCACTAAATCGGGTGCGACCAAAAGCCCCGTCTAACGGCAGTATCGGGTAGAATTCCACTGAGCTCCAACTCCCACCCATATATAAGGGGGAGTAAACTCCATTTGGAGCTTTTCCACCCTCTCTCTCTATACACTCTCTCTAGACTCGTTTTCGACCTGAATCCGCAACCAAACGCTTCCAAACCGTACGTCTGACTATCCTAACTTGTTCTAAACATTATGATTTGTGTTTATAGCTTAAAAATCGGACTTGGAAGTTGTTGAAATGGAGTTTACGGCCCAAGATTCTCCTTAGGCCGTAAACCCCTTACATGTGGCAAAAATGACCCAAACTTGTCCCTTTAAGCCTAGGAACCAATTAAGGAACTTGTCTAGGAGTGTTTAATCATAAAAACACAATGATTTGAGGCATAAAAGAGAGTTTACGGCCCAAGCACATTCTTAGGCCGTAAACACCTCTAAACCTTGCAAAGGTGCCCCAAAAACACTCCTAAATCACCATAGGGCTTAATACATAAATTAGGGGCATACCATTTAGGGTTTAGATCATTTAAACACAAGGAGATGAAGGGGTAAAGGGAGTTTACAGCCCAGACATGTGTCAAGGCCGTAAACACCCCTAAACATGCCAAAAAGGTAGTTTTAAATCCCCCAAATGGCCTCACACTTCATTATAAATTACTAGCAAGGTATTAGGGGCTTGAAACTTCACAAAACTCAAGGAATGAGAGTTTATGGCCGTAAACTCCCTTAGGAGTTGTCCCTGGGCCATAAACTCCCTTAAGATGCCCTTAAAGACCTTAAACCCACTCATACTATATAGTTTTGGACCTAGAATAATTCCATGAACAAGTTAGAAGCCTTAAAACACACTGGATCCCCTCACCATGAGTTTACGGTCGTAAACTCATGGTGAGATGTCCCTGGGCCGTAAACTAAGCTTTGGGAGTTTACTCTCGGAGAGTAAACTCCATACCTAAGCCATACACACCTATAGACGCTACCCGAGACACCCAAACACTTAACCAAAGTGTTTTACGCTCCTTTGAGCACATATACTTGTTTAATTAGTATTAAATATACTAATTGTATGTGAACATATGTTATCATATGTTAAATAGGTCATTGAGTGTGTTCGAGTCCTTACGTGACACCGAACGCCCAACCGGCACCTTCGTCGGACCTACTTGTACCAGGTGAGTTCATACCCCTGAATGAACCTTTTAAATGTTTTTACATGTTTTATAGGGGGGAATACAAGTTAAACATGCCATTTATCACATCAATCGCATGTGATTGATAACTCGCATGCACAAGGTTTTACCACACTTTACACTGTTTTACCGAGTAGGACACTATAATGATTTTTAATTGTTTCAAAACTCTTACTTATACTGTCTTATCTAAATTCATTCTAAAATGGTTTATGAAAGATTTCCAAAGGTTTTTTTTAAACATATTTTACAAAATAATACAAATTGTGATTTTCCCCGAGTATAAAGATTTTTCATCAAAGTTCCCTTTCACGACGTATACTTTTACTTGCTAGATACCGCTGCTTCGCTTTCATGTATTTTAACCTCCTACTCGATAATGCTTTCACTTCGTGATGCGTTTATACACGTTATTGTCTCTATATCGCTTATACCTGTTATTGTCTCTATATCGCTTATACTTGGTACGCTTATACTTCACGACTCGATTTATCCACACTGTATGAATTCACACCATAATGATATGTTTCCACTTAATACACACCCAGTCATAGTTAGATGTATGTCTGTGCGTATATAGATACATATAAGTAATGATTGAAAGACTTAGGAAGGCTCGTCCGCCCTATTTCCTTTTCTTCGTTGAGATGTGGTCTGGTGGGATCGGATGGCCGTCCGAAGGTCGTTTGATTTATTAGTTATATATTATGTATATGAGTATGGACATACAGGAATTCTCTAGTAAGTTCAGTTAAGAGTCTCTACCTCTAGTCTACACTTACATTAGAAACACACTACCCACTATTTGGAAGTCTCTACCAACTATTTGGGATGCATCTTCAGGACACGGCCTTCTCCATCGTCTAGATGGTAACCGGAATCTCCTGTTGGGAGAGCGGATATTGTAAGTATAGATCTATATGGGATTGACAACCCCGCACCCAGACTGCTAGCTACAGTCCCGACCTACCAAGCCAACGGGTGACAAATGTCATATTTTAGACGCTGGTAGGGTGTCTGGTACTCTAGTCAGTACGGTTACGAGTATCCCAAGTTACCTCATAATTCATTGGCCTTAAGGTAACTGTATTTCACCGGCAATTTACACTGTATGCTGGTAACTCATTTTCAGAGTCACACTGTTTTGACCTTACAAGACGTATCTTTCATTTGACATTGTCTGGGGTCTGTTTTTCACTGTTTTAGACCTTACCAGCTGTACCTTTCATTTGGTACCTTCTTGGTTCTGAGTCTCTATTTGTTAGACTGAACCAGGCGTGTCGTTTGTTTGATACACTCCTGGAGTCTATGATTCCTTGCCTTAGTCAACAGTCCTCACTACTGAGGCATATGTTATTCCCTGATGTCGTTTGCTTTCCTCAATAATCAAATTCAGTATTTTGATAATGATAGCAATTTAGGGAAAATGACTTTTTACCACATAACACTGACCAATCTTGGTAAAAGGCTACTTTATTAAAGAAAATATAGGATATTCTGGAAAGAACTCTAATACACAGTAAACACTTAAACTACTACTTTATAAAGTTATTTGGATAAATGTCACTAAATACTTATGAACTCACCAGCATTTGTAAAAATGCTGATACTTGCTTTTCAAATAACTTGTATTCTCAGGTTACCATTAGACAGGTACATCCCCGGAGCTGTTGATGAAGATAGCTTAGTACCACGCTGTATTTATTCTATTACTTGTATTACATTGATGTATTGTAAGGTAACCATGTAAAATTATTACTATTAATGCGATGTTTTGTTGTACTTTGATTACTATAATGCATGTGTTGTGATACTTGACATGACGTCATCCACCCAGAACGTTTTCGCCGTTCCGGTTTTCGGGTGTGACAACTTGAGAGAATATGATGCTCACTAATATCGGCCCACTCTTGTTTCTCACACACACTAGTGCCAATTCTAGAACCAAGGACATCTTTATATAGTATGGAGGATTAGGGTTAAACCCTGATACCCATGACTCTTCATTTACCTAGGATCCATGGGTTAAAAGCTCCATGGACTATCCATGGACTTCCTTATACTCTTAGCTCATCCTAAATAAATCTTGGCCGAATCCATATATATTTGAGAGTCCATATTTAATTAGCCTCTTTTGAATCAATTCTTGATCAATACTAATTAAATAATATGATTTCATATTAATATATTATAACTTATAATATATTAATAGATCATAAACATCTTATTCTCAAAAGTATATCCATGCAAATTATTAGGTGATGTGCAACCCAAATGGACCATGTCGGGTCGGGTCAAGTTCATACCAAATATAGTTACGGACTTAGACACCTTATCCAACAGTCTCCCACTTGGATAAGTCTGATAACTATAGTTGCATGTACAACTTCAGGAACCAACCAGCAATCGTAGTTCTTTAAAACTTTGTTGAACTATGAAGCGCCATTTTAGATAAATGATCATATAATCCTCTGTTCTCAAGTTATCAACCATACAAATACATGGAATAATGTCGTACTTATTGTCCAACAGTTGTTTCTCGATCTTAGATTTGTTTGACATAGAACTAAATTGAACACATCAATTAGGTTCTGACCAAGCCCGACACATAAATCAAAACCAAATCATCGAGGGGCCTAGATATTGCTTCTATTGCTAGAAGAAATAGATAAACTTTGACTCATATGCTTGTACTAACTACTTGTTGAGTTATGCACAAAAGCACATTTTGTGACATCAAGTTACTGATGTGTTTTCGTACAATTAAAGGATAACCAACTCATAGTGAACAACTCACATCTATAGGTTTGAAGATATATATTATATTACCATCTCACGATCACTCGAGATAAATTCCATGAAGTGATACAAGTGAGCGTGGGTTTAATCCAATACTCAAACCTTATGATCACTCATGAATGTTGCAGAAACCATTGAAATGTCTAATGCAAATTAGACAAATCATACAAGGCAAATTCATGACAATCTTAATTCAATATTTACTTCGAACATATGACCGACTGTGGAGAGTTTGGAATAAAATTCTGGAAGTCAAAACATGCAAAGTTGAAACAATAGTAAATGATTAACATAAGATAGTAACACTTCACTTATAAATAAACAACTTTTATTTAGTCATCAAATGTCAATTACATTTTACAAGTTTCAGAAATAACTATCTAAATATTAAAACTAATATTGTTTCTCAGCCCGATGCTCCTTGCATGCTGCAAATGCCTAACCCTAGTCAGTCCCTTCGTGAGGGGATCTGTTGGGTTCTCTTCTTACGATACCCACTTTGCCACAAGGAGTCCTTCTTCTATCTTGTGTTTTATGAAGCGATATTTTCTGTCAATGTGTCTGGATCTACCATGATCTCTTGGTTCCTTGGCTAAGGCAACCGCATTATTGTTGTCACAGAAAATCTCCATAGGCTCCTGTATAGCTGGTACAACTCCAAGGTCTCCAATGAAGTTCTTCAGCCATATTGCCTCCTTTGCCGCTTCACTTGCTGCTATGTACTCTGATTCACAAGTAGAATCAGCTACCGTCTCGTGCTTGGAACTTTTCCAAGTAATTGCTCCTCCGTTCAGGGTAAAGACCCAGCCTGACTGAGAGTGGAAATTATCCTTATCAATCTGAAAGCTAGCATCACTATACCCAACTAATCTCAAGTCATCACTCCTACTGAGAGTAAGAACCCAGTCCTTACTCCTCCGCAGGTACTTGAGAATGTTCTTTACCGCAGTCCAGTGAGCCTTTCCAGGGGTTCCGTAATATTTGTTGACCATGCTCAAATCAAAGGCCACATCAGGACGAGTACAAGTTATAGCATACATGATTGAGCCAATAACGGAAGCATATGGTAATCGAGTTATCTCAGCTATCTCAGCCTCTGTACTCGGACTCTGAGTTTTACTCAGTCTGGCATTGTGATGTATCGGTAACTCCCCTTTCTTGGAATTCTCCATGTTGAACCTCTTCAACACTTTATCCAAGTAGGTACTCTGAGTAATTCAAATTAGTCTTTTACTCCTGTCTCTCAGTATCCTTATCCCTAGGATATAGGTAGCTTCTCCAAGGTCCTTCATAGTGTAACACTTCCCAAGCCAGGACTTAACCTCCTACAAAGTTGGGATGTCATTTACTATGAGTAGTATGTCATCCATATACAGTACCAAAAAGCTAACTATACTCCCACTAGCCCTAACATATACACAGGACTCATCCTCACTCCTCATAAAACGGAACTCTTTGACTTTCACATAGAAGCGAAGATTCCATCTGTGAGATGCTTGTTTCAATTCGTAAATGGATTTCTCAAGGTTACACACTTTATTAGGGTACTTTGCATCGACAAAACTCTCTGGATGATTCATGTAAACATCCTCAGCCAACTTTTCATTAAGGAAAGTTGTTTTGACATCCATTTGCCATATTTCATAATCATGAAATGCAGCTTTGGATAGCAAAACTCTAATAGACTTGATCTTCGCTACTGGTGAGAAGGTTTCATCATAGTCAACTCCTGGAGTTTGAGTAAAGGCCTTCGCCACCAGTCGCGCTTTGTAAGTGTGCACCTTCCCATACATGTCGGTCTCCTTCTTGAAGATCCATTTGCACCCAACTGTCTTACGACCTGGTATATTGTCAACCAAGTTCCAAACTTGATTGTCATACGTGGACTGAATCTCGCTGTCCATTACCTCCTTCCATTTAGCAGATTAGGGGCCTGCCATGGCTTCCCTGTAATTATTAGGTTCATCCAAATCTATCAGTGTACTGTCACTGATAAATGTATCACCTTCAGTAGTGATGTGATAACCATAATAAAAATCATGTGTGTTCTTAACTCTAGTGGAACGCCTCGGTGGAACAGGCTCATCTATCGGCTCAACAGGAGTTTCCTCCTCAGGTTGGTCGCTAGTGTTTGAGGTTCCTTCACCGCTTGACTCTTGAAGTTCTTCAAGGTCAATTTGCCTCCCACTGTCTCGTTGGCTTATAAATTCTCTCTCACGAAAGACTCCTCTTCTTGCCACAAAGACCACATTCTCACTGGGTCTGTAGAAGAGGTAACCAAAGGATTTTTGTGGGTAGCCGATGAAAATAAACCTCACGCTACGAGGGTCGAGCTTGTCGTGAGACTCGCGCCTCACGAAAACCTCCCAACCCCAAATCTTGATGTGGTCTAGATTTGGAACTTTCCCATTCCACATCTCGTGAGGTGTTTTTGCCAACCTTTTTGGTAGGGACTAGATTAATGATATGGGCGATAGTCTCTAAGGCATACCCTCAGAATCAGATTGGTAACAAAGCTCGACTAATCATGGAATGAACCATGTCCAACAAGGTTCGATTGCGCCTGTCAGCCACACCATTCAGCTGTGGTGTCCTAGGAGGTGTCAATTGTGAGACGATCCCACACTCCTTAAGATAGTTAAGGAACTCAATACTAAGATACTCTCCTCCTTGATCGGATAAGAGCATCTTGATGTTCCTGCCCAGTTGATTCTCCACTTCTTGCTTAAACTCTTTGAACTTTTCAAAGGTTTCTGACTTATTCTTGATTAAGTAGATATATCTGTATCTACTGTAATCATCAGTAAAAGTCACATAATAGCGATTAGCATCCCTTGTGTCAGTTTTGAAGGGTCCACACACATCTATGTGTATGAGGTCCAACAAACCTTCACCCCTCTTACAAGAACCAGTGAAGGGTGACTTTGTCATTTTTTTCAAGCAAACAAGACTCGCAACTATCATCTGATTTTAGGTCAAATGATTCCAAAACTCCAGCCTTTTGGAATTGGCCTATGCGCTTCTTGTTGACATGTCCAAGATGACAATGCCACGAGGATGTTTTATCCAAGGTAATCGAAGAATCAATATGAAATACATTATTTTTTAAGTTGTCTACAATCGACACAGTTTCATATACACCATCACAAGGTAATGCTTTAATGTAAAACACATCATTGTAAAAAGCATCAATAGCACCAATTTTATTATCAAATGAAAATGTAAATCCTTGCTTGTACAAATTATGAAGGGAAATAATATTTCTCGCCATTTCAGACGAGTAACAACATTTATTCAAATCTAAAGTTAACCTATTATTAAGAAATAAAGAATAAACTCCAATCTTGGTCACAGGTGATGCTTTCCTATTGCCCATGATTAAGTTTATCTTCCCGTGCTCCACTTCTTCACTACTTCTTAGGCCCTGCAAATCAGTACAAATGTGAATACCACATCCTATATCAAGCACCCAAGAGTTAGTATGCAATGAGTTATTAGACAATATGGTATAAATACCTACATGGGTGGGTTTAACTTTCCCATCCTTTACATCCTGCAAGTACTTAGGGCAGCTTCGCTTCCAGTGCCCCTTTTCATGGCAATAAAAGCATTGTGCTTCCTTTGGGTTTGAAGAAGGAGGAATGGGACCTTTCTTGGTCCCACTTGAAGAGGAGCTATCAAGAGACTTTCCCCTGGTACCCTTCGAAGGGGTCTTCCTCTTCTTCCCCTTTCCCTGCCCAATTGCCAGAACATGGGTTGTTATAGGAGTAGGTGTAGAAGTAAAAACCGATTTACCTTTAAGGCCACTCTCAGTGGTCCTTAAAAGTGCTTGAAGTTTGATAATTGTGACTTACTCCTTGTTCATATGATAAGTCATATGAAACTGATCATAACTTGGGGGTAAGGAATGGAGAATGATATCAATCGCCATGTCCTCAGTGAAGTCTACATTAAACATTAGCAACAAGTCTACGAACCTTTGCATTTTCTGCAAGTGACCGGTGATGGGTTCACCATCCTTCATCCTGGTTGTTATCATGGAAGAGATGATGTCATACCTCTCTTCTCGCGTACTCTGATGATACCTTTCCATCAGATCCAGGTGCATCTCATAGGTGTAGAAATCTTCATAGGATTTCTGGAGTTCGGGAGTCATAGTAGCCAACATAATGCAGGACACTTTAGTAGCATCCCTCTCATGTGCAGCATACTCTGCAATCTCCCCAGGAGTAGCAGTGGACTCATTGATAACCTTAAGCTCCTTGTCAAGGACATATTCCTTGTCGTCATAGCGGGTAATCATTATCATGTTCCTAATCCATTCATTGAAATTTGAACCATCAAAAGTGACCTTCCCACACAAGGTCATGAGGGAAAAGGAGCTTGTAGTGTTTGAGCCAGAAACAATGTTAGAAGACCTCTGAAAGAAAAGAAAGACAAGTTTTAATTAGATAAAGAGTCCTCAATAAGTCACCCAAATGAAATATTAAGGTTAGGACCCTACAAACTATTTCATAACTTGGAAGAGGGATTCCGTAATCCAAGGTATAAAATATTTGAAGGTAGGTAAATGACAATTTACCAATTTCCACCATTATAAACAGAATAAATTATTAAGTTTTAATTGGATTTTAAACTCCTAGATCTTTTGAGATTCATTGAACTTTCAATGGCATGTTTAAATTTCGATTGTGCCCACTCAAGTTCGTGAATGGGATGCCGATGATCACAAACAAGGTGTGAATAACCATGCAAATTGACTTCGTACCCTTAATTTGATCACCCAATCGATGTGCCGGTTAACCACACGTGATCCACCGATCTATGACAAAACTTAAGTCACCCTTTGCCACTCTTACTAGCCCTTGTTAGTGTACCGGTTAACCACACACGCTCCACTAATGACTTGGTAATGTACAAAGTGTAATTTCATGGGTTAGCACCTATTTCACATTTTCCTAAAGTAACTAAGATTAGGAATCAATAAAGGTTTAGTTACTTTATAATTTCATTATACTTTTAATGAGGATTAAGGTCCTATCCTACCCGTTCGGTTAACGACCCTCTACTAGTCAAGGAAGCGGTGGGTGAGAGTGGACACCCATTAAACCGCCATTTTATAGGCAGTAACCTTATACCCCCTTTATAGTCCGGCTTCGTGAATGAGGCCTACTAACGGTAAGACTAACTTATTCTTATACATACATACATACATACATACATATATATATATATATATATATATATATATATATATATATATACATATATATAATTAAACTTTTAATATTATAGAAGTATAAGGGTTGAATTTTAAACTTCTAAAATTCTAAGGATCAGTTTGGAATTAAAGTATTTATGTGTGAGACTTTACAAATTCCAAAACTTGAGGGCAAGTTTTGAAACTATTCAAGACTTTTCAACTTCATAACTTATGGGTTAATGGTTTATTAAAATGAGAGACTTTTCATTTTATGTAACCAATGTGTTTATTAATGGACTTTAGAAGAGTGACTTTTGGTAATCCATAACTTGAGGACAAATTATTGATTCCATTAAAACACATAATTGATCAAGAATTAATCATTAAACAATTTAGCAACTAATTCCTATGATCCATCAATAACTCATAAGAACATGAACACTCATATCCAAATTTCAAGAATCATATTACCACATATAAAACATGGAATTTTGAAATTAGTCATTGTAAATGGATTAGCATAACCATTACCTCATCTAAAACAGATTTTAAAACACCAAAACAGTTTTGGGTAATGTTTCTAATCCATTTCCAAGAGCAAAACTAAAAAAATGCATTCTGAGATGCCAACTCGTCGAGTGCACGAACTGACTCGCTGAGTTGGTTGAGGATAGGCATGGACTCGTCAAGTCCCCCCCCCCCATGGACTCGGCGAGTCCACTCAGCAGAATGCAAAAAACGTGGATTTTTTCAACTATTTGCATCAAGTATCAAGAAAACAAGCCTAGTCTATGATACCACTTTTAGGTTTTGAGCATTCTAACACTCCTATGGTGTACACGCAACCCTAGAAACCTTGGATCTATGATTTCTCTAAAACACAAGAAAATTTGTTTTCCAAGGTTTACAACCTAACTAGCATGTTATGGGGTACTTGTAATACAAAACTTTAAGTAGAATAACATACATTTCTTTTGTAGTTGATTTCTTGGAGTTTTTGAGCCAAACACTAATAGTGTGGATGCCTCAAGTGGTGTCACAAATCACCCAAAACAATTCGGAAATACTTGAGAGAATATGATGCTCACTAGAATTGGCCCACTTTTGTTTCTCACAAACACTAGTGCCAATTCTAGAACCAAGGACATCTTTATATATTATGGAGGATTAGGGTTAAACCCTAATACCCATGACTCTTTATTTACCTAGGATCCATGGGTTAAAATCTCCATGGACTATCCATGGACTTCCATATACTCTTAGCCCATCCTAAATAAATCTTAGCCCAATCTATATATATTTGAGAGTCCATATTTATTTAGCCTCTTTTGATCACTAAATTAATTCCAAAATCAATTCTTGACCAATACTAATTAAATAATATGATTTCATATTATATATTATCACTTATAATATATTAATAGATCATAAACATCTTATTCTCAAAAGTATATCCATACAAATTGTTAGGGGAAGTGCAACCCAAATGGACCATGCCGGGTCGGATCAAGTTCCTAACAAAAATAGTTACGGACTTATACGCGTTATCCAACATATCTGCAGAGGGTTATTATCATATAATAATAACTTCCCCCTAAGTGATCTAGGAACTATCCTCTTCATTGATTGGAGCATGTTAAAAAGGAGGAAAAATTATCTTTTCAACAACAATAGGATGTATCTCGGCATCAATTGTCGTAAAGTCACACACTAAAGCTTTGAGAAAGTTACAAGATATAGCATTTGTGGGTTTCATTTTGTGGTACTTCTGTTGGATTATGTGTCTAAGCCCATAACTATAATTGGTATATACTTGACCCGATAGTAGTATGGTCTATTTGGGTTGTTTTCACCGAAGCAATTTGATAGGAAGGATATTTGAGAAAGAGGTTATTTGTGATTTATTAATATATTATAAGAATAATATATTAATTGAGAAATCATATTATTTAACTGGTATTAATACAATTAAGTTGGAATTAATTTAGTGATCAAAAGAGACTGATTAAACTAACAGGGGCTGATTATGAATATCAGTGATACATATAGTTTTGGCTAATTATCCATGATTTATTAGTGATGGACTAAGCTTATGTGAGAGTCCATGAAGTGATTAGTCCAAATGAATTATTGGATCAAAAGCCTAAGTGGATGGACTAGGCTTTACAAGTGACCCTTGGAATTCTACACTATATATGTAACCCTAAGCCCTAAAATCAGACACACATGTATTCTAAGAAGAATATAGACGATTTTGGGTGCCTCCTAAATCTCTCTCATAATCCTCCATTTCTTCTTGTTGTTTTGTGAAACATTTGAGGCATCACACTTGAGGTGTTAAGCTCTTGTAAGGCCAGTTCTACAAGCTACCACAAAGAGGTAAGCATCTAAATTGTTTTTATGTTTCAATTATCTAAGTTGTATGCTAGTTAGGCTTCATGCTTTGGAAAAATAATTTGCATGTATAATTAGAGAAAACATAGATCCAAAGCATTAGGTTTGTATGTGCACCATAGGGATGTTATAGTGCTCAAAACCAAACAGTGGTATCAGAGCCCAGGGTGTTTTCTATTATATTGATGCAATGGTTTGGTTTTCAAAGATGGAAAACTGTCCTTTCTAGCCACTGACTGCTGGACTCGTCGAGTCCTATAAGGGAACTCGACGAATTGGATCATATCTGTTGAACTCGTCTGGTCCATGCCATGAACTCGACGAGTAGGATCTCCTGTTTGTAGTTTTTTTGCGTTTTTTTGGCCAGAATTGGATTAGGATCATTACCAAAAAACTATTTTGTATCATAAAGTTCGTTTTTTTCTGATATGGTGATGATTATCCTAATCCAATTAAAAGACTATTATCAAATTTAAAGATAATAATTTGATTATTTGTATTATTTGATTTGAATTGCCTTGCTATGTGAGTTGAATTAGGTCAAATTAGTAAGAGATAAAATATGTGATTATTTTACTTCTTTAAAATTTGATCTAAATGACTTTGAAGAGTTACAAAACTTACCATCAAGTTCTGGAATTCAAAATGTCTTGAAGAGTTACAAAAGTTGCCATCAAGTTTTGGAACTGTAAAGGTTTTTAAGAGTTTCATAACATGCCCTCAAGTTATGAAATTTGAAAAGTCTTAGTTGTGAAACATTCAATTCTAAAATTCAAGAGGTTTTGAAGAGTTTCAAAACTTGCTCTCAAGTTTTGGAATTTGAAAAGTCTCATTGATGAAACATTAAATTCCAAACCCTAGAATTTTAAAAGGTTAAAATTCGTCCCATATAATATTATAATATTAAAGGATTAATAATTATATATACGTATAAGACAAGTCATTCTTACCTTTGGTAGACCTCACTCACGAAGTTAGTCTATAAGGGGGTATAAGGAAATTGTCTATAAAATGGCGATTAAATGGGTGTCCACTCTTAACCACGGCTTCCTTGACTGGTGGAGGGTCGTTTGCCGAACATGTAGGACATGACATTAATTCTCATTAAAAAGTATAATGATAATTATAAAAGTAACTAAATGTTTTTATAAATTCCCAATCTTAATTACTTTAGGAAAAATGTGAAATTGGTGCTTTTCCATGAAATTGCACTTTGAGCCTTGCCAAGTCGTTAGTGGAACGTATGTGGTTAAATGGCACAGTAAATTAGACTAGCAGGGGTGGCAAAGGGTAGCTTGATGTTTGTCATAGATCAATGGAGCGTGTGTGGTTAACCGACACATTAATTAGGTGATAAATGACAGCAAGAGTACGAAGCACATTTACATGATTATTCACACCTTGTTTGTGATCCTCGGTATCCCAGTCACAAACTTGAAAGGCATAATCGAGATTTAAACATGCCATTGAGAAGTTCAATGAATCTCAAAGATCTACGAATTTCAATTCATTTAAAACTTAATCCTAAATTTCGTTTTTCATGGTCGAATTTGGTAAATCGTCATTTACCTAGCTTCAAATATTTTGCAGTTGGATTACGACATCCCTCTTCTGAATTTTAGAATACTGTGTTGGGTCCTAGTCTTAATATTTCATTTGGGTGTTATATTAAGGATCCTTAATCTAATCTAAACTTTGACTTTCTTTTCAGATGTGTACTTCAAACACTACTTCAAAATCAAACCCTTTCGGCTCTTTCTCCCTCATTAACTTATGTGGGAGGGTCATTTTTGATGGATCAAATTTCAATGATTGGATTCAAAACATCCGAATGGCCATTTGATACGAGGAAAAAGAGTAAGTCCTCGACAAAGATCTTAAGGATATTGATGAATCTACTACCACTTCTGAACGGATAGCTGAGAATAGGTCTCATGAGAAGGACGCGACAAAGGTGTCGTGCATCATGATAGCCACTATGACTCCTGAGCTTCAAAAGTCTTATGAGGACTTCTGGCCTTTCTAGATGCACCAAGACTTGATAGAATGGTACCATCAATGTGCTCGACAGGAAATGTATGAAATGATTTCATCCATGATAAAAACCAAGACGAAGGATGGAGAGTCCATCACGGCCCACTTGCAGAAGATGAAATGATATGTGGACCGCTTGCTGAAGTTGAATGTCAATTTTTATGAAGAGTTGGCTATCGACATTATCTTACACTCTTTACCTTCTTGTTATGATCAATTCGAATGACTTATCATATGAACAAGGAGGAAGTCACTCTAAGCAAGCTTCAAGGCCTTCTAAGAATTGCTGAAAGTAGTTTGAAAGGAAAATCTATTGTACCTACTCATACTGATGCTACCCCAGTCCTGGCAATTGGACATGGTAAAGGATATAAAATGAAAGCTCCTGCAAAGAATCACAAGGGAAAGTCTCGTGATGGATCCTCTTCTAGTGGGTCCAAATATGGTTCTTCTGCTCCCTCTTCCAATCCAAAAGAAGCAGAGTCCTTCTACTGTCATAACAAAGGGCACTGGAAACGAAGCTGCCCCAAATACTTGCAGGACATTAAGGAAGGGAAGATAAAGCCCACCTTCACAGGTATTTACGCTAGTCTATCTAAAACCCATCACACGCTAATTCTTGGGTCCTGGATACAGGATGTGGTTTTCACATTTGTTCTGATTTGCAGGGTCTAAAAAGAAGTACAAATGTGGAGCACGGGAAGATGAACCTGATCATGGCGAATAGAAAAGCGTCGCCTATCACCAAGATTGGAGTTTATTCTTTATTTCTTACTAGTGGGTTAGAATTAGATTTGAATAATTGTTGTTACTCGTCAGATATCACGAGAAACATTATTTCTTTTCATGGTTTGTATACACAAGGTTTTAGAGTTTTATTTAATAATGAAATTGGTTCTATTAATGCTTTTTATTATGGTAAATTTTATTATGAAGCATTGTCTTGTAATGGTGTATATGAAAATGTGATGGTTGTAGACAACTTAAGAAATAATGTACTACATATTGATTTGTCTAATGGTTTGGGCAAGGCATGCTTGTGGCATGGTCATCTTGGACATGTCAACAAGAAACGCATAGCCCAACTCCAAAAGGATGACACAAGCGAATATTTTTTCCTTGGAAAGATGAGCATGTTACCTTTCACTGGTACTTGTGAAATAGGTGAGGGTTTGTTGGATCTCATACACAGCGATGTGTGTGGACCCTTCAGATGCGCCAAAAGGGATGCTAACCGCTTCTATGTGACTTTTACCGGTGATTATAGTAGATATGGGTATATCTACTTAATCAAGCATAAGTCAGAAACCTTTGAAAAGTTCAAGGAATTTAAACAAGAAGTGGAGAATCAGCTGGGCAGGAAGATAAAGATGCTTCAATCTGATCGAGGTGGTGAGTATCTTAGTATTGAGTTCCATGACTATGTTAAGGAATGTGGAATTGTTTCACAATTGACGCCACCTAGGACACCGCAGTTGAATGGTGTGACTAAGAGGCGTAATCAAACCTTGTTGGAAATGGTTTGTTCCATGATGAGTCGAGCTTCGTTACCTATCTCATTCTGAGGGTATGCCTTGGAGACTGCCGCCCATATCCTTAATGTAGTCCTAAATAAGAAATTTTTCCAAAACACCTCACGAAATATGGACAGGGAGGGTTCCTTCATTAGCACACATCAAGTTTTGGTGTTTCAAGGATTTCGTAAGACGAGAGACTCACGAAAAGCTCGAACCTCACAGTGAGCATTGTATTTTCATTTGCTACCCAAAGAAATCTTTTGGATATCTCTTCTATAGACTGAGTAATAATGTTTTCTTCATTGCGAGGAGAGGGGTTTTCCTGAAAGAGAACTCATATGCAAAGAGGACAGTGGGATGCGAATTGACCTTGAAGAGCTTCAAGAGTTAAGTGATGAAGGAGACTCAAACACTAGCGATCAACCCAAGGAGGAAACTCCTGTTTAACCAGTTGACGAGTCCTTACCTCTGAGACGTTCCAGTAGAGTTAGAATGGGACCGTAGTTTTATGCATTTGATATTACTAGGAAAGGTGATACGTTTATCAGTGATAGTACACAGGTAAATTTAGATGAGCCATCTAACTACAAGGAAGCCATGGAGGGCCCCGAGTCCGCAAAATGGAAAGAGGCTATGGAAAGTGAGATTGAGTCCATGTATGACAATCAAGTTTGGAACTTGGTTGAAAATGTACCAGGTCGTAAGACGGTCGGGTGCAAGTGGATCTTTAATAAGAAGACCGACATGGATCGGAAAGTACACACATGTATGGCGCGATTAGTTGCGAAGGGCTTTACTCAAACTCCTGGAGTTGACTATGATGAGACCTTCTCATCAGTAGCGAAGATCAAGTCTATAAGGGTTATGCGGGCCACAGCTGCAATTCATGATTATGAAATATGGCAAATGGATGTCAATACCGCTTTCCTAAATGGGAAGTTGGCTGAAGATGTTTACCTGAGTCAGGTAGAGGGTTTTGTAGATGGAGAAGTACCCTAATAGAGTGTGTAAGCTTGAGAAATCTATTTATGGATTGAAACAAGCATCTCGCAGATGAAATCTTTGTTTCGGTGAGAAAGTTAAAGAGTTTGGTTTTTCGAGAAGCGAGGATGAGTCTTGTGTGTATGTCAAAGCTAGTGCGAGTATAGTTAGATTTTTTGTATTATATGTGGATGACATACTACTCATAGGAAACGACTTCTCAACATTGCAGGAGGTTAAGTCCTAGCTTGGGAAGTGTTTGTCTATGAAGGACCTCGGGGAAGCTGCTTACATTCTAGGGATAAGGATATTGATAAACAAGAGTAAAAGACTAATAGGACTTAATCAAAGTACCTACTTGGACAAGGTGTAGAAACGTTTCAGCTTGGAAAATTCCGAGACATGAGAAATGCCAAACTAGAGTAATACCAAATTGAGTAAAAATCAGAGCCCATGTACCGATGCCGAAATAGAAAAAATGAGTCGAATACCATATGCTTCCACAGTTGGCTCGATCATGTATGCTATGACATGTACTCGCCCTTATGTGGCCTTTGCTTTGAGCAGGATCAGCATATATCAAGGGACTCCTGGAAGAGCGCACTAGACTGTTTTAAAGAACATTCTTAAGTACCTACGAAGGAATAAGGATTGGGTCCTTACCCTCGGTGGGAGTGATGACTTGAGAGTAACAGGGTATAGTTGTTGGGTTTTGTATACTACAACATCCTATGGTGCACATACAACCTAAAATCTTTGGATCTATGTTTTCTCTAATTATACATGCAATATTCTTTCCAAAGCTTTAAGCCTACAACTAGGATACAAAAGATATAAACAACATAACATACTAGTTAGGATGACATACATTTTTATGTAGCTTGAAATCTTGTAGTATTTGGCCTTTAAGAACTTAGCACCAATAGTGTGGATGCCTCAAATGGAATCACAACACACCATGGACAAAGGATCACTTTTAAGAGAGAATACTAGCCACATAAAATCGTCCATATGAACTCCAAGAACATTCATCTTCATTTTGGCTATGGAGTAAAATATTTATATGTGGGATTCTAAAGGGCATGGGTTATGTATAATCCATAACCATGGGTTTATGATCCATGGTTCATGTGGCCCAACTCTTTATGTATCCATACATAAACTTAGTCCAACATGGATCATAAGCCCAACATATAAATATAAATAATTTACATAATTAGTCCCTATTGATTTAATTAGTCTCTTTTGATCACTAAATTAATTCCAAACTAATTCTTGATCAATACTAATTAAATCATATGAATTCATATTAGTATATTATAGCTTACAATATATTAATAAATCATAAATAACCTCTTCTCAAAAGTCCATCCTAACAAATTGTTCTGATGATATGCAACCCAAATGGACCATGCTACTCTCGGGTCAAGTACATACCAGTTATACTTATGGGCTTAGACACCTAATCCAGACGTCTCCCACTTGGATAAGTCTCATAACTATTATTGCAAGTATGACTCCAAAATCCTGACTAGTAATTGTAGCTCTTAAAAGCTGTTGTCGAACTCTGACCTAGTCAATGACGTGTCCATTAAATAAGTGATCATATATTCCTCCATGCTAGATATCATATGGACTGAGACATGGATTATAATCATTCTCTCTGTCCATCTGTTGTTTCCCGATTTCTGATTTATGATGACTGACTAATTGAACAAATCAAATCAGTCTAGGCCCGGCCGAGCACTTAGGGTTGTCATCACGAAATCACCGAGTGGCCCAAAGATATCGCTTTTATCCACACGGGGTAAAAGGAACGGAAAAACTTCGATCCAAATGCTAGCTTGTACTAACGCATCAACTTATACACAACGATATGTTTTATAACATCTAAGTTACCGGTGTGTTTACAAATGTCAATGTGCAACCGACTCGCAACTACAACTCACATGTCTCTGTTTGCATAATATAATATATTATCATCTCATGATCACTCGTGATAAAATCCATGAAGTGATTCAAATGAGCATGGGTTTAATCCAATACTCGAATCTTATTCCAGGAGCACTCATGAATACTATAGCTATGTTTAAAACACCTAGACAAACTACATACCCATTCATGACAGTCTTGTCTCAATACCTACTTCCAAAGTATGATCGACTGTGGAAGGTTTGAATAACCTAGTTATTCGGGAAGTCAAAACATGCAAAGCGAAACACAAGAATAATACCAATCCTATACGACCCACAAATTTTGAGTGCCATATTTATTACTCATTATTTATTGTATAATGTTTTGAATTATCAAATTTATACTTGAATTATAACAATAGTTATGCCATGCTCCAAGCATGCACGCTATGTTTACCTATGGTCCTTTCTTTGTGGAAAAGATTAATTGAAAACATATCAATGATGCTCATATCACAATTCCAAATCCTTATGATAAATGTAAGAATACAAGATTCTTTACCAATCTGTTAGATTCTAAACTTATATGCAATGATCCTCTTGTAATGACTATGCACAAAAGTCACAAATACTTGGCAACAGACATTACAAAGTATTCCAATGGAGAGCAATTCTATGGAAACGAAATCTCACATTCAAAGTGCATTCCTTTGAACATCCTTCTCGCATTAAGTTTTCTAATCTTACACAGATTCAATGAATAACTTCCACTTATGGAAACATTTCCATATTCCAATTTTGACTATCACTTCTGAACAAGAGTTTCCTTTTTCCAAAATATGTCAATATGGTCCCTTTTCCCTCTTCATGCCCTAGGCATTTGGGAAATTAGAACATATAGAAATATTATAGCGTATGGAATCGATCCTATACCCAAAGCATATGGGATATGATTCATAATGTCTCACATATAGACATGATACCAGACCAGTCTTTTGCTATAATTTTTCTATTTGCTATGTTCTCACAATTCAGACTATGAAGAGGGATGCCGTAATCATAATTGAATTTTGAGAATGCAATAAACATTTCCATATATAGAATTTCCTTTTGTTGAACCATTCCAACATAACATTCATATATATACTTGACTAAATTTGATTAAAATTTCAATCTAAGCTTTTAGAATGGGGATGAAGTATAATTTCCTCTCCCTTAATAGGAAAACAACTTTGCAAACTTTGCAACTTTGCAAATTGAATTTTTTTTATAATTAACATTGCTAACTTGCATTACTTAAGATAATAATCATGCTCCCACTAACATGATGAGTATATCCTTATTAGCATAACACTTATGCTCCCACTAGCTTTGACATGTACCCAGAAATCAGCTGGACTTCTAGAAGTCAATACTTATTGAGTTTCTTTCCAAAGTTCAAATTTTTGATACTTGATGCTCCGATAAGTGTTTACAATACTTCTCAAGCCCATACACTTTTTCAGATTAAATAGCACACATGTGTGTTTGAACCTTTCAGAACTCAAACTAATAAGTCCCAAATGTTGAAACTATTTGCCATTTCTCACAATTCCAACTATGAAAAGGGATGATGTAATCATAATGGAATTTGAGAATGCAAATACACAACTGCTAAGTCTAATCCTTTAAAATCTACTTATTGAAAGCTTTTCCACACCATCATTTTCATGATTCGGAGAGAAACCTTATGACACTTAGATTTTTATACTGTATGTGTTCCTATCCATATAAATTTGTCATAACCATAATCACAAGACAAGGTTAGTGACAAATCCAAGCTCATATGGATTGAACTTGTTCAATCTTAATTTCTTGCTACCCGGCATCACAAGGGTCTACCATTGCTTCCAAGTTATTATGCAAACAATTGAGAACTCGTAGAACTCACAAGCATAATCAACTTTAATTGGAATGGGCACAGAAACAAGAATATGTCAGCATGATAGGTTGTAAACCTCAAGTCGTGTGCTAGTGATAAACAATACGCTTGATTAGTTCTTGAAAAGTTTCAAGATCTTTAAGACTCCCACTGACCTCTTGACATATAAGATTCTTGTCAAGAACCATTTCTTGACAAAGAAAATATTCAAGAGTTAGTGCGGATTCTTATCAAGACAAACACTTCACACAATTGGCCTTAGTTGGTCTTTGTTTTATACAAAACATCACAACTCACCAATTTCAAATGTACAAGAATAGAAGCCATTTTACTCTACATTTGAGAAGTGTTTCAAGCCTTCTTAACATTATGTCACTATAGGCCCGATCTTGGAGTGTTACTCTAAGACTCAATTTTGGAACGAACTATGATTCATATTTTGATTTAACTATTTCAATAATTCACAATTCCTCTTCGTAGTCAAACAAATGCACCATGATGTCCTTAGAGGATCAATTATGAAATGGTTTTTCGTAATCATTAAGATGATCATAAAACATGATACTGAAGTACTCTCCCATCTTTTCAGATTGGAGAAACTTTTATCTTTCTGCCTAATTTGATTCTTCTCACTTGTCCTGCCATACATTGAAACTTTTCCAATGTTTCAGAATTATACTTAAACTTGTAAGCACAACCATATTTACTAAACTTTAGTAAACCATGATGAATAATCTTATCGTTCTTTGTGGTGGACCTAATCAACGCACAACCAAGTGTATCTTGATCTCCTAGTCCTTCACTTGACTCATATATACATGTGAACAAGGAATTGGTCTTAATTTTCCAAAGATGAAAATTCTCATTCATCAGACAACACAGGTTGCATAATTCCAAGTTTCTATCCAACTGAAACTTGGGTGATGAGAATCTTTCCTTATTTGGTAAATTATGACACTTCCACAAACGAAAGAATCAAATCCATTTTCCAATATTGTTATCAATGGAATCATATAAACAACAATTTTTCACAAATTCCATTGTAAGGAAACTTAAAATAAAAAAAAACATTTCTTTTATTTAAAAATTTGCAGAAAACTTTTCCTTACAATGCAATTACAAATGAAAAATATGTTGTTATCTATTCCTAAGCAATCTATCATGACTGTTAAGCAGTAGCTCAAAAATTCTGATCTTCGAATCATGCAATCAAAATCTATCTTCACGATCAGATTCAGCATAGTCTTCTTCTAAGCATCCTCTCCTTTTTCGATTCTACAAAACATCAAATTGCGACCTAGTCACATCATGTAATAAGAATCTCCAATTAGGAACTTAATAGAGTTAGATAGTGGACTTTACCTGAAGCATAGCCAGATTTTGACTTTTACCATCCTAGTGAACTTTTAGGTAAATAAGGCAGCTTCGCAACCAATGCCTATTTTTCTGAAAATAGAAACATATGAGCTCTTTATGAAATGGAACACAAGACTATCTCAGACTTAGCCTTTCTCTTTACCATTGGGTCAAATGAATTGACCACGGCTGATCCATTTCCATTGGGAAGAGAAAGCTTTTATGGACTTCTAATATTACCATTGTCAATGTCCATGGAAGTTTGGGAAGTAGATCATCCAATCAAATATGCTTTACCAGTACTCTAAGTCTTTGCTGATTTAGTAGCAACAAGCAAATAGGTAAGATCAATAAGGGTCATGTCGTGATCTGTCATCAGGGAGTGACTAAAGTACCAAGTGAGCAGCCAGCTACCTCGAGACTTCGACACCCAACTCTGCCAGCTTCCCAATATGTGACTTCATCTCCAAGATGTGAGCACATTTAGACATTGCTTGCCAATAGGGATTGAGTGACCTTGAACTTTTCAAAAACTTGTGGGTTATGTAGAATAATTGGAGGAACTGGAGGAAGTGAAGTATGATTTCCAGTCCCATTAATGTACGACAAAGGGATTAATCTTTCACCTTGATCGCCATGTGGGATATCATCTTCATTAGGAAAGCTTTATCCATAAGGATAAGGAAGACCATAGTTGACTGAACTAGACATCTATGAGGGAGAAATTCAAGCAAGTTGATTTAAGTCCTTAATATAACACCCAATATGAAATATTAAGGCTAGGACCCAACACAATATTTAACAAATTGGAAGAGGGATGCCATAATCCAATTTGCAAAATATTTGAAGGTAGGTAAATGACGATTTACCAATATTCACCAAGAAAAACGAAAAAGAGTTTTAGGTCTTAAATGGATTGAAATTCCTAGATCCTTTGAGATTCATTTAACTATTCAATGGCATGTTTAAATCTCGATTGTGCCCTTTAAGTTTGTGACTGGGATGTCGAGGATCACAAACAAGGAGTGAATAACCATGCAAATTAGCTTGGTACACTTAATGTTACAACCACCTAATCAATGTGCCAGTTAACAACACATGCTCCATTGATCTATGATTAACATCAAACTACCCTTTGTCATGCATTGTCAATCCCAGATTAGTGTGCCGGTTAACCACACACGCTCCACTAACGACTTAACAAGGTGTAAAGTGCAATTTCATGGGTTAGCACTAAATTAACATTTTCCTAAAGTAGCTAAGATTGGGTATTTAATAAAGCTTACTTACTTTATATTTATCTATAATGAAGGGAGAATTAATGTCCTATTCTACCTGTTCGGCTAACGACCCTACACCAGTCAAGGAAGCGGTGGGTGAAAGTGGACACCCATTAAACTACCATTTTATAGGCAGTAACCATATACCTACCCCCTTATAGACTGGCTTCATGAATGAGGCCTACTAACGGTAAGACTGACTTTGTTCTTATACAGATGTATAAATATTAAACCTATAATATTATAATAGTATAAGGCTTGAATTTTATACTTTTAAAATTCTAAGGGTTTGATTTGGAATTAAAGTATACATGGGGGGTAACTTTAAAAATTCCAAAACTTGAGGGCAAGTTTTGAACAAATCAAAAACTTTTGGTTTCTATAACTTATGTGTTTAATATGGTTTTTATTGAAGACTTTTCAAGTTCCATAACTTGAGGACAAGTTATGGAAGACATAAAACTATTTTATGATAACATTAAAAGTAAGAGACTCTTTCATTTTCATAACCTATGAGACTTAATGTGCTTTTAAATGAAAAACTTTTCATTTTCCATAACTTAAGGACAAGTTATGGAGTTCATAAAAACCATTAAGATCAATTATTCCAATTAACACAATAATCTAATAACTTTTCTATGAACAAGATTAAACTCATAAGCAAAGATAATTCACATCAACAATTTTCAAGAAATTAGCTAATCTGTAACACCCATAAAAATCATGCCAAATTTAAACTTTTAAAAACATTTCAAATCTTTTAACCCTTACAAAACTTGTTTTCAAAATGTATCATATCAAGTATCCCAGAAACAAAGTCATAAAAGGTGAGGAGCTGTACGATCATGCCTTTGCCTTGCAACGATCTCCTGACGTACCTGAAACAATAAACTGAAACTGTAAGCCCGAAAGCTTAGTCAGTTCCCCCAAAATACCCATATCCATAACAATACATATATAATCATAAAGAACATACTATGGGTCCAGTCAACCATCGGGTTAGAAGACCCAGGCCCACAACCAACAGGTTGGGATGCCCACATACTATGAGTCCAATCATCCTCGGGATAGAATACTCACGGCCCACAACCAACAGGTTGGAATGCCCAGGTCTATTGGCTTTTGCACAAAGCAGATGAGCCTCAATCGCTAAAAAAACATTTGCACATATTACAGATAACCACATAACAGTCTATAGACAGACAAACCGATCTAACAGATCATAACTACACATAACATCCTACCTACTAGGATACTGATCTAATGGATAATAACACACATACCATCCTATCTACCAGGATACTGATCTAACGGATCATAAAAACACATACCATCATATATACCAATACACTGATCTAACGGATCATAACAGCACATACCATCCTATATACCAGGATACTGCTATTACGGATCATAACAACACATACCATCCTATATACCAGGATACTGATCTAACGGATCATACAACACCCAAGCATATAAAACATCAGGATAACAATCCAAAAAGGGACGGCCTTGGTGACTTAGACCCTTGAGTATAGTGAGGAAAACTCACCTCGAATGCAGAAGCTTCCTGAAAGAAATCCTTAGCCGATGCTGTTGGGTTTTGAGCATTCTAACACTCCTAAGTGTACATGCAACCACAAATACCTTGGATCTATGTTTTCTCTATTATACATGCAAATAAGAACTTTCCATGGCTTTAATCCTAACTAGCATACTATGAGGCAACTATACTACAAAGACTACTTAGATGACATACCTTTTGGTGTAGCTTGATGTCTTCAAGCTTTAAGAGCTTAGCCCTAATAGTGTGGAAGCCTCAAGTGGAATCACAAATCACCAAAACACCTTGGAAAACTTTGAGAATAAGAATACTTTGGTTTTCTCTAGTGAAATCGGCTAGCCCTCTTAGTGTACCCACACTAGTGCCAATTTTACCAACCAAGGACATCTTTATATAGTATGGAGACTAGGGTTAAACCCATGACCTTTCATTTCATATGATCCATGGGTTAAACACTCCATGGACTATCCATGAAAGCTTAGCCCAACCAAAATGAACTTGGCCCATTCCATATATATAAGAGTCCATATTTAATTAGTTCATTTTGATCACTTAATTAATTCTAAATTAATTCTTGATCAATACTAATCAAATAATATGATTCCATATTAATATATTAGAACTTATAATATATTAATATAAATCATAAATATACTATTCTCAAAAGACAATCCATATAAATTGTGTCGGTGAAGTGCAACCCAAATGGACCATGCCGGGTTGGGTCAAGTACATACCAAATATAGTTATGGACTTAGACATTAATCCAACAGTCTCCCACTTGGATAAGTCTAAAACTATTAGTGAGTATGACTTCAAAACCTAACTGGCAATCGTAGATCTTAAAGCCGCTGTCGAACTCTGATCTTTGTCAATGACTTGTCCATTAGATAAGGGATCATATATTCCTCCATTCTAGATATCATATGGACTGAGACATGGATTATAATCATTCTCTCGGTCCATTTGTTGTTTCCCAATTTCCGATTCATGACGACTGACTGATTGAACAAATCAAATCAGTCCTGGCTTGGCCAAGCACTCAATGTGTCATCACTAAATCATCGAGGGGCCCACAGATATCACTTTTATCTCTAAGGTAAAAGGAGTGGATAAACTTCGACTCATATGGCTTGTTCTGCTACTTGTTGAATCATACACAAAGGCACGTTTTATAACATCGAGTTACCAATGCGTTTTCGTGCAATCAATGTACTATTAACTCATAGTAACAACTCATATCTCTAGGTTTGAAGAATATAAGATATTATCTTCTCATGATCACTCGTGATAAAATCCATGAAGTGATTCAAATGAGCGCGGGTTGAATCCAATACTCAGAACTTATGAGCACTCATGAGTGTTGTAGCACAACTTTGTCCACCAACTTGGACCGCTACAAGCCAACCCATGACAGTCTTGATTCATATTTACTTCCAACATATGACCGATTGTGGATGGTTCGAATAACATAGTCATTTAGGAAGAATAACCTAGTTATTATGGAAGTCAAAACATGCAAAGTGAAACACAAGAATAAATGAATCTAATATGGTATCAAAACCTATGAATATAAATAAAACACTTTCTATTTAACACCATACTGATTACTTATTATTCATTGTTTCGGTTTTATCAACTTTATACTTGAATTAAAGCACTAGGTGTTCCATGCTCCAAACGTGAACTCTATTTTTGTCTATGACCCTTTTCTTTGTGAATTAGATCAATTGAACATAATTTCAATAATTCTCTTTTCACACTCCCAATTCCTTGTCTTAAATGTAAGAGTTCCAAATTCCTATCATTTATCGAAATCTGTTTAGATTTTAAACTTATATGCACTGTTCCTCTTGTAATGGATATGCACAAAGCCACAAAGGCTTGGGAACAATCATTACAGAGTATTCCAATGGAGAGCAATTCCATGGAAATGATGTCTCAGATTCAAAGCGCATTTCTTTGAACATGCTTCTTGCATTAAGTTTCTTTAACCTTACAAAGATTGCATCCACCTAAGAAGACAACTCTATATTCCCATTTTGACTACCACTTCTGACAAGAGTTGCCTCTTTTTAGACTATGTCAATATGGTCCTTCCAATATTAACAATATACTTCCAACTGTCCTTGAGCAACCAATCTTTCGTAAACCTTAGATTGTCCTCGACAATTGCTTAATCACTTTAGTCATATCCAATTCTAGTCATTGTTCCCCTTAATTCCCCAAGGCATTTGGAAAATTCAGAAAGGATAAATATTATAGCACATGTAATCGATCTTGTACCCAAAGTAAATGGGACATGATTCATGATGTTTCATATAAAGACATGGTTTTAGACCAGTCTTTTGCCATAATAATTTTTGTTTCTATTTGCCATGTTCTCATAATTCAGATTATAAAAAGGGATGCCGTAATCATAATCGAATTTTAGAACGCAAACAATGAACCCATATATAGAATTTCCTTATGTTGAGCCATTCCAACATGAAATTCATATATATTCTTGACTAAATACTATTAAAACCTCAATCTAAGCTTTTAGATTTGAGATGAAGTATAATTTCCCCACCCTTAATTATAGCAAAACAACTTTTTCCCAATTGAGACCTTTTGTTTTATATAATTAACATTCCTAACTTGCAACCTTTATCATAATTATCATGCTCCCACTAACATGATGATTATTAGCATACCACTTATGCTCCCACTAGCTTTGACATGTACTCCGAAATCAGCTGAACTTCTAGGAAAAACAATACTTTATTGACTTTCTTACCAAAGTTCAGATATCTGATACTAGATTGCTTTGATAAAACTTTATCAATATCATACACCTTATCTTAGATGGTTAACAGGTGTGTCTAAACAATTTTAAGAACTATGAAAAGGGATGTCGTAATCATAGTCTCAATTGTTTAGACCTTTTGCCATTTCTCATAAGTCAATGTTAGTGTGCCGGTTAACCACGCACGCTCCACTAACGACTTTGAGAACTACAAATATCACAATTGCTATCAACTTAAAATCTACTTAATGAAAGAATTTCCTCACCATCATTTTCATGAATCAGAGAGAAACCTTATGACACTTAGATTTTATGGTGTAAGTGTTCCTATCCATCTGAATTTGTCAAAACCATAATCACAAGACTAGGTTAGTGACAAATCCTAACTCATATGAATTGAACTTGTGTAATCTTAACTTCTTGCCACCTGGCAGCTCAAGGGCCTGCCATTGCTTCCAAGTAGCTATGCAAGCAATTAAGAACATGTAGAACTCAAATGCATAGCCAACTTAGCTGGAATGGGCACAGAAATGTCAACACGATAGGTTATCAACCTCTAGTTGTGTGCTCGTGATGAAATACAAGTTTTTATTCTTGATTACTTCTTGAAACCCTTTCAGGATCTTTTAGACTCCCACTGTCTCCTTGACCTATAAGACTTTCTGGTCAAATATTCAAGAGATAGTGTGGATTCTAATCAAGATAGACACTTAACACAATTATACTTAGTTGGTCTTTGTTTTATCCAAAACATCACAACTTACCAATTTCAAATGTACAAGAGTAGAAAACTTTTACTCTTACATTTGACAAGTGTTTTAAACCTTCTTTAAGACATGTCACTCAAGTTACAATCATAGGGTATAACTCTATGAATTGTTTTTGGAATGAAGTATGAATCATCTTCTTGATTTAACCACTTCAACAATTCATAACTCCTCTTCTTAACTATCAGAATGCACTTAAAGGATGAATTGTGATAAGGTCTCAAAATCATTAAGATGATCTTAAAACATGATACTAAAGTACTCCCCCATCTTTTCTGATTTGAGAAACTTTTATCCTTCTGCCTAATTTGATTCTTCTTATTCGTTCCGTCATATATTGAAACTTTTTCAATGTCTCAGAATTATACTTAAGCGTGTAAGTATAATCATATTTACTAAACCTTAGTAAATCATGACGAATAGTCTTATCCATCTTTTGTGGTGGACTTTGACAAGTGCACAAGAAAGTGTACTTGATCCCTTAGTCCTTCTCTTGAGTCACATATACATGTGAACACAGAACTAGTCTTAATTTTCCAAAGTTGAATATTCTCACACATCACACTCAACACCTTGTATGATTCCGAGTTTCAGTCCAATTGAAACTAGGGTGATGAGAATATTTCCTTATTTGGTAAATTTAGACACTACCACAAATGAAAGAATCAAATTCATATTTCCAATATTGCTATAAACATACAAACATCAAGTTTTCATGAATGTCATTTTAAGGAGATAAAAATAAAGTAAAACAAACTTTTATTTATTTTAAAATGCGGAAAAACTTTTCCTTACAATGCAACTTGAAAATGAAAACTATGTTATTACATGTTTCCTAGCAATTTATCATAACTCCTAAGAAGTAGCTCAAGAATTCAATCTTTAACCAAGCGAAAGAAATTCATCTTCGCGATCAAATTCAGCATACTCTTTCTTTTAGTTTCCTTCATTTTTCCTTTGATTCTTAAGACATCAACATGTGACCCAGTCACATCATGTAATAAGATTCTCAGAAAAGAAACTTAATGCAGTTAGATAGTGGACTTTAGCTGAAGTAGAGTCAAACTTATTGACTTTACCAGCCTTATGATGTTTCAGGTAAATTTGGCATCTTCGCAGCCAATGCCCTTTCCTTTTTGGCAATAGAACCATATGGATCCTTTGGGAATGGTACATGGGATAATCTCAGACTTAGCCTTTCTCTTTACCATTTGGTCAACTGAGTTGACTATGGCTGATCCCTTTCCAATGGGAAGAGAATGCTTTTTCTGGATTTCCAGTGTCACCATTTTCAGTGTCCATAAAGTTTTGGGAAGTCGATCTTCTAATCAAATTTGCTTTACTAGCCTTCCAAATCATTGCTGATTCAGCAGCACCAAGCAAATAGATAAGATCATTAAGGGTCTTGTCATAGTCTGTTTCAAAGGAGTCCCAAAGGAACTCACTATGTGACTTAGAAAGTGATTGAACCACTAACTTTCTCAAGACTTTGACACCCAACTCTCCCGGCTTGTCAGTATGTGACTTCATCTCCAAGATGTGATCACACCTAGAACTTGCCTTGCCAATAGGGCTTAAGTGACCTTGAAGTTGTGGGTTAGGGAGAATAATTGGAGGAGGTGGAGGAAGTGAAGTTCCAAGAGATTTGGGAAGATCATAGATGTCTGAACTAGACATCTTTTGGGAAATATTCAAGATAGTTGATTTAAATCCTTAATATAACACCCAATATGAAATATTAAGGCTAGGACCCAACACAATATTTTATAACTTGTAAGAGGGATGTCGTAATCCAAGCTATAGAATATTTGAAGGTAGGTGAATGACGATTCACCAATTTCCACCATGAAAAACAAAATAAATTATTAGTTTTTTTTAATTGGATTTGAAACTCCTAGATCTTTTGAGATTCATTGAACTGTTCAATGGCATGTTTCAATATTGAGTGTGCCCTTCAGGTTTTGTAACTGGAATGCCGAGGATCACAAAACAAGGTCTGAAGTAACCATGCAAATTACTTGGTACCCTTAAGTGTTTACCCCTCAATCGATGTGTCGGTTAACCACACACGCTCCATCGATACTATGATAAACATTAAGTTACCCTTTGCCTACCTTGTTAAATATGAGTTAGTGTGCCGGTTAACCACACACGCTCCACTAACCGACTTAAACAAAGTGCAAAGTGTAATTTCATGGATTAGCACCTTATTCACATTTTCCTAAATAACTAAGATTGGGTATATATAAAAGGTTTAGTTACTTAGTATTTATCATTAATACTTTTAATGAAGGGATAATTTATAGTCTTTGTCCTACCCGTTCGGCTAACGACCCTCCACCAGTCAAGGAAGCGGTGGGTGAGAGTGGACACCCATTAAACTGCCATTTTATAGGTAGTAACCTTATACCTCCCTTATAGACCGGCTTCGTGAATGAGGCCTACTAATGGTAAGACTGACTTGCTCTTATACATATACATACATATATATATATATATATATATATATATATATATATATGTATATATATATTATTAACTTATAATATTATAAAGTATAAGGGTTGAATTTTAACTATTAAAATTCTAAGGGTTAACTTGGAATTAAAGTATTCATAAGTTAAATCTTTTCAAATTCCAAAACTTGAGGGCAAGTTTTGAAACTATTCAAAACTAATTAATTCCATAACTTATGTGTTAAAAGTAGTTTTAATTAAAAGACTCTTCAAATTCCATAACTTGAGGAGAAGTTATGAAAGACTTTTTACCTAATAAAAGAATGCTACTTTTCTTTATTTTGTAACTTATGGAATTAATTAAGGTTACACATTTTATTAGTTAATGAAGTGACTCTTGAACCTCCACAACTTGAGGACAAGACTCTTCATTTTTTGTAACCATTGCCAACTTTTATGAGTTTTATGAAACTTAAATGTGACCTTTCATGTAACTTGAGGACAAGTTACACAAACACATTTTAGAATCATCTCTTAGATTAAAATGGATTGAAAACACATAATCAATTAACTTTTCTATTAATCTAAGAAACTCATAAGAACAAGATAATTCAAATCAAACATTTTCATGTAATTAGCCTAATCACTAAACTAATACAAAACATGAATATATTGACAATTATCTTTGAAATTGTATTAGCATGAACATTACCACATCAAAAATAATTTTATCAGTCCATAAACATCTTAGGGTAATGTTCCTAGTCCATTTCTAGCCAAAACAGTCGAATATATGCTGTCTGGGGGTACAACTCGTCGAGTGCATGAACCAACCCGGCGAGTTGGATGCTTTTTGCCTTGGACTATTCAAGTCCCTCCATGGACTCGGCGAGTCTGCGGAGCAGACAGCATAAAAATTCGATTTTTCAGCCAAATTTGCAAGTATAACAAGAAAACAAGCCTAGGCTCTGATACACTGTTGGGTTTTGAGCACTCTAACACTCCTAAGTGTACATGCAACCCTAAATACCTTGGATCTATGTTTTCTCTATTATACATGCAAAGAAGAACTTTCCAAGGCTTTAATCCTAACTAGCATACTATGATAAACTATACTACAAAGACTAGTTAGATGACATACCTTTTGGTGTAGCTTGATGTCTTCAAGCTTTAAGAGCTTAGCCCCAATAGTGTGGAAGCCTCAAGTGGAATCACAAATCACCAAAACACCTTGTAAGACTTTGAGAATAAGAATACTTTGGTTCTCTCTAGTGAAATCGGCTAGCCCTCTTAGTGTACCCACACTAGTGCCAATTTTACCAACCAAGGACATCTTTAGATAGTATGGAGACTAGGGTTAAACCCATGACCTTTCATTTCATATGATCCATAGGTTAAACACTCCATGGACTATCCATGAAAGGTTAGCCCAACCTAAATGAACTTGGCCCATTCCATATATATAGAGTCCATATTCAATTACTTCATTTTGATCACTTAATTAATTCTAAATTAATTCTTGATCAATTATAATTAAATAATATGATTCCATATTAATATGTTAGAACTTATAATATATTAATATAAATCGTAAATATACTATTCTCAAAAGATTATCCATATAAATTGGGTCGGTGAAGTGCAACCCAAATGGACCATGTCGGGTCGGGTCAAGTACATACCAAATATAGTTATGGACTTAGACATTAATCCAACAGATGCCCTGACAACTTCCTAAGTTGTCAATACTGATTAATATACCCAATTAGCAATTGGGTCCCATACTATAAACCTTAATCCATGCATGGTGGTAAAATGTCAATAAATCCATCAATGGCCCAATTTTGCAAATTCAGCCCAATCCTCTACGTGGGCCTTGCCATGAGGCCCAAATCCTTCTTTTCAGCCCAACCTACCTAGCATCCCGATGGTCCAATAATAATCCAAACACTAAAGCCAAAAATGCTAAAAAAACATTCGTGGCCCAAACCATGACCCAAATTTCTAAATTGGGACCAAATTCGGCCCAATCCTTCCGGGGCCTTTTCCCACGTCATTAACAACCCACAACCAGATGACCCAATGGGCCTAAGATAAACAAGCCCAACAGTTGGCCTACATTGAAGCCCAATAAGCGAAACCCATTCTGACTGAGTACACAGGGCATACTCAGTTGTACGCAACGTGTAGTAGGTTCGTGACTTGTACGCTGCGCGTACCAGCTTTTACGCCTAGCGTACTCCTCTGTTAAGTCCTTTTTCTATTAACCACTTAATACTTCAAACCAAGGGACCAAATTATAGATATGGGTTCAATTTAACGTCTTAATCCATAGAGTCACTGACTTGGTGACTTATATGGCCCACATGAACCCAATACTTAAGGTATAGCAATCTACTTCCATGAAAGTGGCCATAAGTCTTGCATGAACCCGTTTAGACTTCCAAGATGGCAACTTTCTGCCTTAGGGACTCAAATAGCACCAAGGGTGGCAACCCTAAGCCTAAGAATTAGATTTAAACCATAAAGCTTCATCCTTGGGACCAAAAAGGGATCAAACCCCATAAATGGTAGATCTAAGAGATGAATGATCAAGTTCAAAGCTTTATACCTTCATTAAGCAGAAAATGAGTCGCAAAATCCAGATCCATAAGCTTCTCCTTGATCCCTTATCTTTGCATCAACTCCACCTTCTTGGACATGGACCAAATACTCCAAAAATGGACTCCATGAGCTCCAAAATGTCACCATGGATCATTAAGAACGATTTCTAGGGTTTAGAGGGGTGGAGGCGGAAGATATTAGGGTTAGGTTATGAGATAAGGTGTTTAAATAGGGTCCAAGACCCTAAAATAGGGTTCTGATCTGATTGGCGTACGCCAAACGTACATTTGGTACGCCCAGCGTACTCTAAAGAACATTCACAACCATCTTGGTCAGTACGCCCAATGTAATCCTAGGTATTCCTAGCATACTGCCTTCTTCACTAGTACGCCCTGCATACACTTTTTGTACGCCCAGTGTACTCGGCTAAGCCTGAAAACCATGAAACTTTCAAAGGCCATAACTTCTTCGTTATGAATCTGATTCTGACGATCCTTATATCCACGGAAAGGTAACGAGAAGTCCCACACTTCTATGAACTTTATTTAACCTGAAACCGAACCGAACTAAAATCCAAAATTCATAAAAGAAGTCTGAAACACTACATTCCCGTTTTATCCTTGACCCCAAAGTGCAAACCAAGCTATTTAGTCATATACCTACTTTATCCACATCCAAATGGGCCTAAATATTACCTTTATAAAGGCCTGAATCCTTATGATGACTGCTCTTCGGGCCACAACCTCGATTTACGACTTTATTCGAAACGGGGTGTTATATAATCATATAAACTAATACAAATATTGAAACTTTGACAATTATCCTTTATTTGGATGAGGATAGACATTACCATAGAACCAAAATAAAATTTTATGAACAAAAACACTTTGTGGTAACGATCCTAATCCAAAATAGGCCAAAAAAACTCAAAAAACTGCATCCAGGACAGCCAACTCGTCGAGTGCATGAATTGAATCGTCGAGTTGGTCAACTTTGTGAGTGGACTTGGCGAGTCACTCATCCAAATCGGCGAGTCCAAGGCTAAACTCATGTAACCCGGCGAGGTAAGCACTGAACTTGGCGAGTCACACTATCAAACTGCAGAAAATTCGATTTTTTTTGCTTTGGAAACCAATATACCATTAAGTATAATAGAAAACAACCCATGACTCTGATATAACTGTTGGGTTTTGTATACTACAACATCCTATGGTACACATACAACCCTAAAAGCTTTGGATCTATGTGTTCTCTAATTATACATGCAATATTGTTTCCAAAGCTTTAAGCCTACCACTAGCATACAAATGATATAAACAACATAAAATACTAGTTAGGATGACATACCTTTTTATGTAGCTTGAAACCTTGTAGTATTTGGCCTTTAAGAACTTAGCACCAATAGTGTGGATGCATCAAATGAAATCACAACACATAATGGACAAAGGATGACATTTGAGAGAGAATACAAGCCACATAAAATCGTCTATATGAACTCCAAGAATATTCATCTTCCTTTTGGCTATGGAGTAACATATTTATATGTGGGATTCCAAAGGTCATAGGTTATCCATAATCCATAACCATGGGTTTATGATACATGGTTCATGTGGTCCAACTCTTTATGTATCCATATATAAACTTTGTCCAACATGGATCATAAGCCCAACATATAAATATAACAAATTTACACAATTAGTCCCTATTGATTTAATTAGTCTCTTTTGAGCACTTAATTAATTCCAAACTAATTCTTGATCAATACTAATTAAATCATATGATTTCATATTAATATATTATAACATATAATATATTAATAAATCATAAATAACCTCTTCTCAAAAGTCCATCCTAACTACGTTTAGATAAGCCATCTAACTAGAAGGAAGCCATGGAGGGCCCCGAGTCCGCAAAATGGAAAGAGGCTATGGAAAGCGAGATTGAGTCCATGTATGAGAATCAAGTTTGGAACTTGGTTGAAAATGTACCAGGTCGTAAGACGGTCGGGTGCAAGTGGATCTTTAATAAGAAGACCGACATGGATCGGAAAGTACACACATGTATGGCACGATTAGTTGCGAAGGGCTTTACTCAAACTCCTAGAGTTGACTATGATGAGACCTTCTCATCAGTAGCGAAGATCAAGTCTATAAGGGTTATGCTGGCCACAGCTGCAATTCATGATTATGAAATATGGCAAATGGATGTCAATACCGCTTTCCTAAATGGGAAGTTGGCTGAAGATGTTTACCTGAGTCAGGTAGAGGGTTTTGTAGATGGAGAAGTACCCTAATAGAGTGTGTAAGCTTGAGAAATCTATTTATGGATTGAAACAAGCATCTCGCAGATGAAATCTTTGTTTCGGTGAGAAAGTTAAAGAGTTTGGTTTTTCGAGAAGCGAGGATGAGTCTTGTGTGTATGTCATGGCTAGTGCGAGTATAGTTAGCTTTTTTGTATTATATGTGGATGACATACTACTCATAGGAAAAGACTTCTCAACATTGCAGGAGGTTAAGTCCTAGCTTGGGAAGTGTTTGTCTATGAAGGACCTCGGGGAAGCTGCTTACATTCTAGGGATAAGGATATTGATAAACAAGAGTAAAAGACTAATAGGAATTAGTCAAAGTACCTACTTGGACAAGGTGTTGAAACGTTTCAGCTTGGAAAATTCCAAGAAAGGAGAAATGCCAAACCAGAGCAATACCAAACTGAGTAAAACTTAGAGCCCATGTACTGATGCTGAAATAGAATAAATGAGTCGAATACCATATGTTTCCGCAGTTGGCTCGATCAGGTATGCTATGACATGTACTCGCCCTCATGTGGCCTTTGCTTTGAGCAGGGTCAGCATATATCAAGGGACCCCTGGTAGAGCTCACTGGACTGTTTTAAAGAACATTCTTAAGTACCTGCAAAGGACTAAGGATTGGGTCCTTACCCTCGGTGGGAGTGATGACTAGAGAGTAACAGGGCATAGTTGTTGGGTTTTGTATACTGCAACATCCTATGGTGCACATACAACCTAAAAGCTTTGGATCTATGTTTTTTCTAATTATACATGCAATATTGTTTCCAAAGCTTTAATCCTACAACTAGCATACAAAAGATATAAACAACATAACATACTAGTTAGGATGACATACATTTTTATGTAGCTTGAAATCTTGTAGTATTTGGCCTTTAAGAACTTAGCACCAATAGTTTGGATGCCTCAAATGGAATCACAACACACCATGGACAAAGGATGACATTTGAGAGAGAATACTAGCCACATAAAATCGTCCATATGAACTCCAAGAACATTCATCTTCATTTTGGCTATGGAGTAACATATTTATATGTGGGATTCCAAAGGGCATGGGTTATCTATAATCCATACCCATGGGTTTATGATCCATGGTTCATGTGGCCCAACTCTTTATGAATCCATACATAAACTTATTCCAACATGGATCATAAGCCCAACATATAAAGATAAATAATTTACATAATTAGTCCCCATTGATTTAATTAGTCTCTTTTGATCACTAAATTAATTCCAAACTAATTTTTGATCAATACTAATTAAATCATATGAATTCATATTAGTATATTATAACTTACAATATATTAATAAATCAGAAATAACCTCTTCTCAAAAGCCCATCCTAACAAATTGTCCCGATGAGATGCAACCCAAATGGACCATGCTACTCTCGGGTCAAGTACTTACCAATTATAGTTATGGGCTTAGACACCTAATCCAACAATAGTGACACCAGTTTTTAGACCGACATACATAATTTCCGCTCTCAGTCGGACTGGGTATTTACCCTAAAAGGAGGAGCTGTAACTTGGAAAAGTTCCAAACAGGAGACAGTAGCTGATTCAACGTGCGAATCAGAGTACATAGCAGCAAGTGAAGCGTCAAAGGAGGCAATATGGCTAAAGAACTTCATTGGAGACCTTGGAGTTGTACCAGATGCAAAAGCAGCCTATGGAGATTTTCTGTGATAGCGAGAGTGTAGTCGGCTTACCCAAGGAACCAAAGGATCATGGCAGATCCGAACCAAGGGATCATGGCAGATCCAGGCACATCAACATAAAATATCACTTCATAATACATCGGATAGAATAAGGACTCGTCATATTAAAGAGGGTATCGTGAGGGGAAAATCCAGCAGATCCCCTAATGAAGGGACTGAGTAGGGTTAAGCACTTACAGTATGCTAGGAGTATTGGGCTGAAGGACGATATTAGTTTTAGTGATTAGATAGTTTTTTAGAAATTTGTAATAGATAAAATGTAATTGACATTTGATGCTTGAATAAAAGGAGTTTTATTTATGATTAAAGTTGCTATATTGTGTCAATCGTTTACTATTGTTTCAATTTGCATGTTTTGACTTCTAGAATAATAAGATTATTCAAACCATCCACAATCAATCATACTTTGGAAGTAGACTATGAGGTTAGACTGCCATGAATTGACTTGTAGATTGTCTAAGGTGTTTAGACATAGCAAAAGTTTGCTACAACTTTCATGAGTGCACCTGAAATAAGAATTGAGTATTGGATTAAACCCACGCTCACATGAATCACTTCATGGAATTTATCATGAGTGATTATGAGAAAAAAAATACCAAATAGTCTTCAAACCAAGATATATGAGTTGTTGATTACGAGTTGGTTGTGAATTGATCGTACAAAAACGCATCAATAACTTGATATTACAAGAACGTGCTGTTATGTATAATTTAACGAGTAATTAGTACAAGAATATAAGTCGAAGTTTATTTGTTCCTTTTATCCTAAGAGGATTAAAAGCGATATCTTGAGCCCCTCGATGATTTTGTTGGGACTGGAAATACCAGCCTAACTTACGAAATTATAAAAGGTGATCATTACTTTTCTGACACTACGGTATTATAAAAGACAAAAACTCTTTTATAGTCTTCACACTTCCTTCTTTATCTCTGGTTTTTTAAGTCTTCATTCGGATCAATATAGCTCCTCGCTACTACTTCTCAACAAAAAAAACCTTCGCAACTCAGTCAATCAAGTCTTTGCATCATCAATACAATCCATATCCGCCGAGGGTTATTTTCATATATTAATAATTTCCCCCTAAGTGACCTAGCTACTATCCTCTTCACTGATTGAGTTTGGAAATTTTGATGATGAGCCAACATAATTTCCATACTTCAAAGATCCACTTGATTCCTCGTTCACGTTTAAACTTGACTTCCTATATGGTGAACTTGGACTTCTCCATATATTAGACAATGTCTTCGAGTTGTTTCTATGAGCATCGATGAAACGCATTGGCTAGAATGAAGAACTTTTCACTATCTCTGGAGATTTTGAAGACAATGCCAAGATTAGAGAAGTTTGTTGTCACAACTAGAAATTTTGTGTCTTGTAATCACTACACTCAAGTAAAATGTAGAATCAAAAACTTAAGAGCATGTATGATGCTTACTTTATGACATCAAAATTTGCAATCAAATACACCATACAAGTATTACAAATAGTCAACAAGCAATTGGAAACCCTAGAAGTTCTTGTTTAGGTCCATTTTGAACTAGGACTTCCTTATTGGACTCAATGGACCAATAAGCTTCCAATTTGACTATCATGGGCTTAGAACCTTTAAATGGGCTCTAATTGGACCCACTTTCATTTATTCCAACATTTTGGGCCACATTGGGCCTAGAATGAAATGAATTAAATATTATGAACCATAATTAACTTAAACTAGCCCAACAAAGTATAAAAATCACACTTATATTTCATAGGGCCAACAATCATCAAAGCTAACTCTAATATGGGCTTAGGGGCATTAAAGCCCAATACTCTCCTTTTTCTTTCAAAATCTCAGCCCAAGCCCAAATCCAAGGGTGAAGAGTTGACTTATGAAGTGCCACCTCACTTATACCTCACATGCCTCCATGCATGGACCAACATGCATCTAGAAGTGTCACTTCAACTCCCTCTCTCTTCTTCTCATTGTTATCGGCCGATAGTATCACACACACACACACACAATCATTCACCTAAACACTCTCAAGAACACACCACAAATCCCTTCACTTTCCCTTCAAAATTTCGAGATTCAAGGGCCTTGCAAGGAGGATTCTTCACAAAAATCATCATCTAGGTAAGTTGATGCTTGGATCCACACTTTAGACTCCCTCTTATATGCAAAAATCTCTTCTTAACTCATATGAAATCATAATCTTGTATCTTAAAACCCCTTAAACTCGAGATCTTCCAATGAAAGGTTGCTTAGGCCGAAAATCATCTCATTTTCTTCCATCTCTTCTCCACAACCGCAACCACACCCAAAGGTGAGCTTCATACCCCCTATTTTTCAGTTTTTATAAGTTTTGTGGGGGGAGAATACGAGCAAATGTGTAGATCTATGAGTATATGTATGCTTTGTGTGATTTCTATGTTTATTTACATGTTCTTATGTGATTATGGTGTTGGATCTAGTCAAAAAGAACTCAAAAACCAAGATCTACCTTAGGTTGAATGAAATAAGTATAAATCATATTATTTCATACAAATCAACTCTAGAAAAATAACCAAGTTGGTTAATATGAACACTTTGGGCTAAAAATCCCATTATTGGACTCAAAATGTTAAAAATATAAGGTTAAAGGGCCCAAAATGACAAAATACAAATTCTGATGGTTGAAGTGAGTCAAAACAGTTTCAACAATGTATTTTCTAGAAATATACTCTTTTGAAGGATCAAAATGTGAAATTTTAAGCATAATGGGCCAAAAATGAACTTTTCGGCCCAATAAGGCCCAAAATGCAAGATTTTCAAATTAGAGGGGCTGAAACTGTATCTTTCTGAAAAACAAGGGACTACTAGTGCTCCAAGTCCTTTTCAAGGGTTAAAAATACTTTTCATATTTAAAAGGGACCAAAGATGCAAAAAATTTCTATTTTGGGCCAAAAGTGTAAAAATTGCGAAAATAAAGGTTCCAGCCGAGAAAATTTCATTTTTAGGGACTACAACTATTTTTCAAATAATTTTGAGCTGAAAAATACCTTTTCTACAAAGTTTTGATACTAAAGTGTCAAGAAAAATGGTTTAAGGACTAAAATAGAAATTCTTTTATACAAAGGGTCAAAAGTGTAAATTGATCCAAAAGAAAGGGGCTGCAAAAAGTAAAACTCTAATGTTTTAAACAATAAATCCGACATGATGAAATACTAGTACCTCGACTATCGGCGAAATATAATACACATTCAACACCAAAATTCGTAATCAAACGAATTGATTCGGTCTCGAATAAATAATGAATCCGAAATTAATAACACGACGATACTTCAGTACACACGCAGAAATTTCGGGAAGTCAATACACACGTGGGAATACACCAGACGTCGATACACCGTCTTTGGGCCCGAAAGTTTCAAATCGTGCTTGTAGGGCCTAGCTAGCCCAATGACATGATCTTTAGGCCCGAAGGAAACTCGCTTACATGTAGTTGGGCCTTATATGACCTAATTCCGTGTAAAAGGACTTTCAATGGCTTATGTGCTGTTGGGCCCCAAGGGTCCTCTGGTACTGCTAGTAAAGTCGAGAATTCACCAAATACGAGTCGGGCTAAGGGCCCTTCGCATTCACGATAGCCTTGAACGATTTACGGAAATACCGGGGCTTCGCACCCTCTTTTTCTCCTCGGTTGTGGGGCTATGAGAAGTCAGGGTGGTTGGATTAAGTGAATAGTATGAACGACGCCTAAGGGATCATTTGTTTAGTTGTAAACTAGTCGTTTTCATTAATGCGTGTTTATAACAATTCACAATCCATAATTAATCCAATGTCACCTGGACTCATCGAATACACACGTCGTAACGGTATAACAAAATATAAAACACTTGATTCATAGTATTAGGAAAACATCGGGTTTTCCTCGGGTTTTCAATTAATACACCTACGATATGCATACCGAGATTACAAATTGTACTTTTACATTTATAGAAACAAACAAGCATACTTACGGATCTTCACAATTTTTATACTATGCTCTTTTCAGAAAATATCGGATTTTCTGGTGATTTTCAAAACAATACAAACCACTATATTTCAAACATTACTTATGAACTCACCAACATTTCATATGTTGACGTTTTTCAAAATACTTGTATTCTCAGGTAACAGGTAAATCGAAAAGGAAAAATGTACTCAGTAACGTCTTGTTGTTGTTTTCATTAGTATCGAACAATTTACTTTTGGGCATGTAATATTATGGATCAATGTACTAAATGTAAACGCTACCAGTTGTAGCATTTCAATGCTTGGTAATGTATGATGTTATGTTTCATGTATATTCATTGTGATGGTATTCAATTGAGTCACAATAGCCCTCGGACGTTTCTGCCGTCTGGTTCGGGGGTGTGACATTTGTAGATTCAAGGTTTAGATCTTGAATCCCTTCGATAATCATCGGAGCATGTTAAAAAGGAGGAAAATTTATCTTTTTAGCAAGAATAGGATGTATCTCGGCATCAATTTTCGTAAAGTCACACACTAAAGCTTTGAGAAAGTTACACGATCTAGCGTATGTGGCTTTTCATTTTGTGGTACTTTTGTTGGATTAGGTGTCTAAGCCCATAACTATAATTGGTATGTACTTGACCCGATGGTAGCATTGTCCATTTGGGTTGCATTCACCGAAGCAATTTGATAGGAAGGATATTTGAAAAAGATGTTATTTGTGATTTATTAATATATTATAAGAATAATATATTAATTGAGAAATCATATTATTTAATTGGTATTGATCAAGAATTAATTTGGAATTAATTTAGTGATCAAAAGAGACTGATTAAATTAACAGGGTTGATTATGTAAATCAGTGAAACATATAGTTTGGGCTAATGATCTATGATTGATTAGTGATGGATTAAGCATATGTGAGAGTCCATAAAGTGAATAGTCCAAATGAATTATTGGATCAAAAGCCTAAGTGGATGGATTAGGGTTTACAAGTGACCCTTGGAATTCTACAATATATATATATATATATATATATATATATATATATATATATATATATATATATATATATATATATATATATGTAACCCCTAAGCCCTAAAACCGGACACACATGTATTCTAAGAAGAATTTAGACGATTTTGGGTGCCTCCTAAATCTCTCTCATAATCCTCCATTTCTTCTTGGTGTTTTGTTAAACATTTGAGGCATCACACTTGAGGTGTTAAGCTCTTGTATGGCCTGTTCTACAAGCTACAACAAAGAGGTAATCATCAAACTTGTTTTTACGTTTCAATTATCTAAGTTGTATGCTAGTTAGGCTTCATGCTTTGGAAAAATAAAATTGCATGTATAATTAGATAAAACTTAGATCCAGAGCATTAGGCTTGTATGTGCAACATAGGGATGTTATAGTGCTCAAAACCCAATAGTGGTATCAGAGCCCTGGGTGTTTTCTATTATATTGATGCAATGGTTTGTATCACAAAATTCCTTTTTTCTGATATGGTGATGATTATCCTCATCCAATTAAAAGACAATTATCAAATTTAAAGATAATAAGTTGATTATTTGTATTATTTGATTTGAATTGCCTTGCTATGTGAGTTGAATTAGGTAAAATTAGTAAGAGATAAAATATGTGATTATTTTACTTGTTTAAAATTTGATCTAAATGACTTTGAAGAGTTACAAAACTTGCCATCTAGTTATGCAATTCAAAATTTCATGAAGAGTTACAAAAGTTGCCATCAAGTTTTGGAACCCAAAAGGTTTTGAAGAGTTTCATAACTTGTCCTTAAGTTATGAAATTTGAAAAGTCTCATTTATGAAACATTCAATTCTAAAATTCAAGAGGTTTTGAAGAGTTTCAAAACTTGACCTCAAGTTTTGGAATTTGAAAAGTCTCCTTCATGAAACATTAAATTCCAAACCCTAGAATTCTAAAAGGTTAAAATTCGACCCATATACTATTATAATATTAAAGGATTAATACTTATATATAGGTATAAGACAAGTCAGTCTTACCTTTGGTATGCCTCATTCACGAAGCTGGTCTATAAGGGGGTAAAGGAAATTGCCTATAAAATGATGATTAAATGGGTGTGCATCTCACCCACCGCCTCCTTGATTGGTGGAGGGTCGTTTGCCAAACAGGTAGGATAGGACATTAACTCTCACTAAAAGTATAATGATAATTATAAAAGTAACTAAATATTTTTATAAATTCCTAATCTTAATTACTTTAGGAAAAATGTGAAATTGGTGCTATTCCTTGAAATTGAACTTTGAACCTTGCCAAGTCGTTAGTGGAGTGTATGTGGTTAACTGGCACACTAAATTGGACTAGCAAGGGTGGAAAAGGGTAGCTTGATGTTTGTCATAGATCAACGGAGCGTGTGTGGTTAACCAACACATTGATTAGCTGATTAATGACATCAAGAGTACCAAGCACATTTACATGATTATTCACACCTTGTTTGTGATCTTCGGTATCCCAGTCACAAACTTGAAAGGCATAATCGAGATTTAAACATGCCATTTAAAATTTTAATGAATCTCAGAGATCTAGGAATTTCAATTCATTTAAAACTTAATCCTAAATTTCGTTTTTCATGGTGGAATGTGGTAAATCGTCACTTACCTACCTTCAAATATTTTTCAATTGGATTACGACATCCTTCTTCCGAATTGTAGAATATTGTGTTGGGTCCTAGCATTAATATTTCATTTGGGTGTTATATTAAGGATTCTTAATCTAATCTAAACTTTGTCTTTCTTTTCAGATGTCTACTTCAAACACTGCCTCAAACTCAAACCCTTCCGGCTATTTCTCCCTTATGAACTTATGTGGGAGGATCATTTTTGATGGATCAAATTTCAATGATTGGATTCGAAACATCCGAATGACCATCCGATACAAGGAAAAAGAGTATGTCCTCGACAAAGGGCTTAAGGATGTTGATGAATCTACTGCCACTTCTGAACAGATAGCTTAGTATAGGGATCGTGAGAAGGATGCGATAAAGGTGTCATACATCATGATAGCCACTATGACTCCTGAGCTTCAAAAGTCTTATGAGGACTTCTGGCCATTCGAGATGCACCAAGACTTGATGGAAAGGTACCATCATAGTGCTCGACAAGAAAGGTATGAAATGATTTCATCCATGATAAATACCAAGATGAAGGATGGAGAGTCCATCACAGCTCACTTGCCGAAGATGCGAATATATGTGGACCGCTTGTTGAAGCTGAATGTCAATTTTGATGAAGAGTTGGCTATCGACATTATCCTACAATCTTTACCTTCTTTTCATGATCAGTTCATAATAACTTATCATATGAACAAGGAGGAAGTCACTCTAAGCAAGCTTCAAGGCCTTCTCAGAACTACTGAAAGTAGTTTGAAAGGAAAATTTGTTGTACCTACTCTTACTACGGATGCCCCAGTCTTGAAAATTGGACATGGTAAAGGGAAGAAAAGGAAAGTTCCTTCAAAGAATCACAAGGGAAAGTCTCATGATGGATCCTCTTTTAGTGGGTCGAAAGGTAGTTCTGTTGCTCCCTTTTCCAATCCAAAAGAAGCAGAGTGCTTCAATTGTCATGACAAAGGGCACTAGAAACGATGTTGCCCCAAATACTTGCAGGACATTAAGGATGGGAAGATAAAGCCCACCTTCACAGGTATTTACGCTATTCTATCTAATAACTCATCACATGCTAATTTTTGGGTCCTGGATACATGAAATGGTTTTTACATTTGTTCTAATTTGTAGGGTCTAAGAAGAAGTAGGGATGTGGAGCACGGGAAGACGAACCTGATCATGGGGAACAGGAAAGCGTCGCTTGTCACCAAGATTGGAGTTTATTATTTTTTGCTTAGTATTGGGTTAGAATTAGATTTGATTAATTGTTGTTACTCGTCAAAAAGAGTGAGAAACATTATTTCTTTTCATGTTTTGTATACACAAGGTTTTAGATTTTCATTTAATTATGAAATTGGCTCTATTAATGCTTTTTATAATGGTAAATTTTATTTTGAATCATTTCCTTGTAATGGTGTATATGAAACTGTGATGGTTGTAGAAAACTTAGGAAATAATGTATTGCATATTGATTCATCTAATGGTTTGCACAAGGCATGCTTGTGGCATTATCGTTTTGGACATGTCAACACGAAGCGCATAGCCCAACTCCAAAAGGATGGCACAATCGAATCTTTTTTGTTTAGAAAGATGACCATGTTACCTTTCACTAGTACTTGTGAAAGAGGTGAGGGTTTGTTGGATCTCATACACATTAATGTGTATGGACCCTTCAGATCCGCCACAAGGGATGCTAACCGCTTCTATGTGACTTTTGCTAATGATTATAGCGGATATAGGTATATCTACTTAATCAAGCATAATTCAGAAACCTTTGAAAAGTTCAATGAGTTTAAACAAGAAGTGGAGAATCAGTTGGGCAGGAAGATAAAGATACTTCGATCTGATGAAGGTGGTGACTATCTTAGTATTGAGTTCCACGACTATGTTAAGGAGTGTCGAATTTCTTCACAATTGACGCCACCTAGGACACCGCAGCTAAATGGTGTGGCTGAGGGGCACAATCAAACCTTGTTGTACATGGTTCGTTCCATGATGAGTCGAGCTTCATTACCTCATGAAATGTGGACCGGGAAGGTTACCTTGTTAGTACACATCAAGATTTGGGGTTGTGAGACTTTCGTAAGACGAGAGACTCACGACAAGCTCGAACCTCGCAGCGAGCGTTGTATTTTCATCAGCTAGCCACATAAATCTTTTAGATATCTCTTCTATAGACCGAGTGACAATGTTGTCTTCGTTGCGAGGAGAGGGTTTTTCCGTGAAAGAGAACTCATATGCCAAGAGGATAGTGGGAGGCAAATTGACCATGAAGAGCTTCAAGAGTTAAGTGATGAAGGAACCTCAAACACTAGTGCTGAACCCGATGAGGAAACTCCTGTTTAACCGGTTGATGAACCCTTACCTCTGAGACGTTCCAGTAGAGTTTGAATGGCACCGGAGTTTTATGGTTTTCATATTACTATGGAAGGTGATACACTTATCAGTGATAGTACATAAGTAAATTTGGATGAGCCATCTAGCGACAAGGAAGCCATGGTGGGCCCCGAGTCTGCAAAATCGAAAGAGTCTATGGACAACGAGATTTAGACCATGTATGACAATCAAGTTTGGAATATGGTTGAAAATGTACCAGGGGGTAAGATGGTCGGGTGCAAGTGGATCTTCAATAACAAGACCGACATGGATGGGAAAGTACACACATATAAGGTGCGATTGGTTGCGAAGGTCTTTACTCAAACTCCTTGAGTTGACTTTCACGAGACCTTCTCACCAGTAGCGAAGATCAAATCTACGAGGGTTATGCTAGCCATAGCTGCAATTCATGATTATGAAAAATGGCAAATGGATGTCAATACCACTTTCCTAAATGGGAAGTTGGCTAAAGATGTTTACCTGAGTCAGCTAGAGGGTTTTGTAGATGGCGAAGTACCCTAATAGAGTGTGTAAGCATGAGAAATCCATTTATGGATTGAAACAAGCATCTCATTGATGGAATCTTTGTTTCGATGAGAAAGTTAAAGAGTTTGGTTTTTCGAGAATCGAGGATGAGTCATGTGTATGTCAAGGCTCGTAGGAGTATACTTAGCTTTCTGGTATTGTATGTGGATGACATACTACTCATAGGAAATTCCGTCCCAACCTTGCAGGAGGTTAAGTCCTGGATTGGGAAGTGTTTTGCTATGAAGGACCTCAGGGAAGCTGCTTACATTCTAGGGATGCAGACTGCTTTTATATGACTTTTACCGATGATTATGGAAGATATGGGTATATCTACTTAATCTAGCATAAGTCAGGAACTTTTGAAAAGTTCAAAGAGTATAAGCAAGAAGTGGAGAATCAATTGGGCAGGAAGATAAGGATGCTCCGATCCGATCAAGGTGGTAAGTAAGTTAGTATCGAGTTCCACAACTATCTTAAAGAATGTGGAATTGTTTCATAATTGATGCCACCTAGGACACCACATCTGAATGGTGTAGCTGAGAGGCGTAATTGAACCTTGTTGGACATGGTTCATTCCATGTTGAGTCAAGCTTCGTTACCTATCTCATTTTGGAGGTACACCTTACAGACTACCGCCCATATCCTTAATCTAGTCCAAACTAAGAAGGTTGCCAGAACACCTCATGAAATGTGGACAGGGAAGGTTCCCTCATTAGCACGTATCAAGGTTTCGGGTTGTGAGGCTTTCATAAGACGAGAGACTCACAACAAGCTCAAACCGAGTAGTGAGAGATGTATTTTCATCGGCTATCCAAGGAAATCCTTTGGATATCTCTTCTATAGACCGAGTGACAATGTTGTCTTCGTTGCGAGGAGAGGAGTTTTCCGTGAAAGAGAACTCATATGCCTAGAGGACAGTGGGACGCAAATTGACCTTGAAGAGCTTCATGAATCAAATGATGAAGGAACCTCAAACACTAGCGCTCCACTCGAGGAGGAAACTCCTGTTGAACCAGTTGACGCGTCCTTACCTCTGAGACGTTCTAGTAGAGTTAGTGTTCCACCTGTTTTGTACGGTTTTCATGTAACAAGTGAAGGTGATACGTTTACAGTGATAGCACACTGATAAATTTGGATGAACCTAATAGCTACAAGGAATCCGTGGCGGGCCAAGACTCTGCAAAGTGGAAAGAGGCGATGGACAGCAAGATTCAGTCCATGTATGACAATCAAGTTTGGAACATGGTTGACAATGTGCCAGGTCGTAAGACGGTCGGGTGCAAATTGATCTTCAAGAAAAAGACCGACATGGATGGGAAAGTACACACATATAAGGCGCGATTGGTTGCGAAGGGCTTTACTCAAACTTCTGGAGTTGACTATGATGAGACCTTCTCACCAGTAGCGAAGATCAAATCTACAAGGGTTATGCTAGCCATAGTTGCATTTCATGATTATGAAATATAGCAAATGGATATCAAAACTGCTTTCCTAAATGGGAAGTTGGTTGAAGATGTTTACATGAGTCAGCCAGAGGGTTTTGTAAATGTGAAGTACCTTAATAGAGTGTGTAAGCTTGAGATATCCATTTATGGATTGAAACAAGCATCTTGCAAATGGAATCTTTGTTTCGATGACAAAGTCAAAGACTTTGGTTTTTCGAGAAGCGAGGATGAGTCATGTGTGTATGTCAAGGCTAGTGGGAGTATAGTTAGCTTTTCTAGTATTGTATGTGGATGACATGCTACTCAAAGGAAACAACGTCCCAACCTTGTAGGAGGTTAAGTCCTGTCTTGGGAAGTGTTTCGCTATGAAGGACCCCGGGGAAGTTGCTTAGATTCTAGGGATAAGGATATTGCGAAATAGGAGAAAAGACTAATAGGACTTAGTCAAAGTACCTACTTGGACAAGGTGTTGAAACGTTTCAGCACGGAAAATTCCAAGAAAGAAGAAATGCCTATCTAGAGCAATACCAAACTGAGTAAAACTCAGAGCCTGAGTACCGAAGCCGAAATAGCAGGAATGAGTCGAATACCATATGCTTCGTCAAAGGAAAATCCAGCAGATCCCCTTACGAAGGGACTGAGTAGGGTTAAGCACTTGCAGTATGCTAGGAGTATTGGGCTGAAGGACGATATTTTTTTTAGTGATTAGATAGTTGTTTAGAAACTTGTAATAGATAAAATGTAATTTACATTTGATGATTGAATAAAACGAGTTTTATTTATGAGTAAAGTTACTATTTTGTGTCAATCGTTTACTATTGTTTCAATTTGCATGTTTTGACTTCCAAAATAATAAGATTATTCAAACCATCCACAGTCGATCATACTTTGGAAGTAGGCTTTGAGGTTAGACTGTCAAGAATTGACTTGTAGATTGTCTATGCTGTTTAGGCATAGCAAAGGTTTGCTACAACGTTCATGAGTGCTCCTGAAATATGATTTCTGTATTGGATTAAACCCACGATCACATGAATCTCTTCATGGAATTTGTCACGAGTGATTGTGAGATGATAATTTCATATAGTCTTCAAAGCAAGATATATGGGTTGTTGATTACGAGTTGGTTGTGCATTGATAGTATGAAAACGCATTAGTAACTTGATGTTATAGAATGTGTTGTTGTGTATAATTTAACAAGTAATTAGTACAAGCATATAAGTCGAAGTTTATATGTTCCTTTTATTCTAAGTGGATTAAAAGTGATATCTTGGGCCTCTCGATGATTTTGTTGGGACTGGAAATACCAACCTAACATAGGACGTCATAAAAGGTGATCATTACTTTTCTGACACTACGGTATTATAAAAGACAAAAAATCTTTTACACTCCTCAAACTTACTTCTTTATCTCTGGTTTTCTAAATCTTCATTCGGATCAATACTACTCCTCGCTACTATTTCTCAAAAAAAACTTCGCTACTCAGTCAATCAAGTATTTGCATCCGCAATACAATCCTTATCTATCGTGGGTTATTTTCATATATTAATAATTTCCCCTAAGTGACCTAGCAACTATACTCTTCATTGATTGAGTTTGAGAATTTTGATGATGAGCCACCAGAATTTCCTTACTTCAACAATCCACTTGATTCTTCGTTGAAGTTTAAACTTGACTTCCTTGATGGTGAACTTGGACTTCTCAATATATTAGACATTGTCTTCGAGTTGTTTCTTTGAGCATCGATGAAACGTAGTGGCTGGAATGAAGAAATTTTCACTATCTATGGAGATTTTGAAGACAATGCCAAGATCAGGGAAGTTTATAGATTCAAGGTTTAGATCTTGAATCCCTTCGATAATCATTGGATCATGATAACAAGGAGGAAAATTTATATTTTTAGCAAGAATAGGATGTATCTCGGCATCAATTTTTGTAAAGTCACACACTAAAACCTTAAGAAAGTTACAAGATCTAGCATATGTAGGTTTCATTCTGTGTTACTTCTTTTGGATTAGGTGTCTAAGCCTATAACTATTATCAGTATGTACTTGACCCGATAGTAGTATGGTCCATTTGGATTGCATTCATCGAAGCAATTTGATAGGAAGCATATTTGAGAAAGATATTATTTGTGATTTATTAATATATTATAAGAATAATATATTAGTTGAGAAATCATATTATTTAATTGGTATTGATCAAGAATTAATTTGGAATTAATATAGTGATCAAAAGAGACTGATTAAATTAATAGGGGCTGATTATGTAAATCAGTGAAACATATAGTTTGGGTTAATGATCCATGATTGATTAGTGATAGACTAAGCTTATGTTAGAGTCCATAAAGTGAATAGTCCAAATGAATTATTGTATCAAAATCCTAAGTGGATGGATTAGGGTTTACAAGTGACCCTTGGAATTTTGCACTATATATGTAACCCCTAAGCCCTAAAATCGGACACACATGTATTCTAAGAAGAATATAGATGATTTTGGGTGCCTTTTAAATCTCTCTCATAATCCTCCTTTTGTTCCTTGTGTTGTGTGAAACATTTGAGGTGTCACACTTGAGGTGCTAAGCTCTTTTAAGGCCAATTCTACAACCTACAACAAAGAGGTAATCATCTAACTTGTTTTTATATTTCAATTATAAAAGTTGTATGCTAGTTAGGCTTCATGCTTTGGAAAAATGAAATTGCATGTATAATTAGAGAAAATTTAGATCCAAAGCATTAGGGTTGTATGTGCACCATAGGGATGTTATACTGCTAAAAACCCATCAACTTCTTTATCTAATTTTTAACACCTTTGTGATTAAAAAGATTTCTTTAGGATTCCTGAAGACAAAATCGGTCTGAGTTCAATGATATTCTTGGTTGAACCTTGATAGAGTTCATTGGTAGTAGGTTGCACCTTTGAAGGAGTGAGGCTTGTATGTCTTCACTGCTTCTAGAACGTCATTCAACCAAATTTCTTTAATTTTCTTTCTATACATGTTGTGAAACAAGTTCAACCTCTTGAACTCCATAGGTAGCCTATAGTGGTCTGGAATGAGAAGAGAAAATGACTCGAAGAGTAGAAAATATTTTGGATAGGGAGATAGAGGAATATCCCAGTATCCATCAATAGGAGGCTCAACATATGTCAGGTAAGAAATATAATCTTCATTTGTAAGCCTTCACATTGGATTTACCCAATATTGGGTTAATAACTCATCCATTTGAATGTCAAATCCTTGGGCCTTCCAGATATTTTTTGCCAGTATAGCAGATCTCCAGTCTACTTTTCTCTGTTTGGTGATAGGGGAGTCATTCGATTTATCTGAAGACATAGAGGGTTCCAGAGTTGCTTCCTTGATAAGCAAGGGCTTCTTTAGAGATTGCGGTGGAGTTAGAGTTTTCTGCTTTGGAGGAGTTGGATTTATTTAGGGTGAGGGGACTTGGAGCTTTTATAGGAAGACTTGACTTTAATGGTTGTGGCCTTTCCCCCTTTTGAGGAAGAAGGCTTCGCCTTCTCCTCAAACAATGCTATCAATTCATAAAGTTTTTTGTAGGTTTTGGAGAACTTAATGAAAATTTGTCCGCTTAAGTCACTGTTTGTCAGCATAGATAAATTTTTAATATAGTCATAGATATCCTTTGAGACTGTAAGGATCTCATTTATGCTTTTCCTTGCAGTGACAGAGCGTTGAAGACTACATATGGTAATATGAAGCTCAGCATACCTAACTTCATAAGCTTTATTAGTTTCATCGATTAAGTACTTTATTTTCTGCTCCCGCTCTTCATTCATTATCACTAGTTGCTCGGTTAACTCTTTGACCTCAACACGGAACGCTTCGGCTTTCTTGATGAACTTCTGATGGTCCTATTGACGTTGGGCATCTAGTTCTCGGATATATATCTCTATGCGTATAAGGATGCGGTTAGTTGTGAACTTTTCTCTTGTTTCAATTGACATGACTCATTCTTCCAGTGACTGCAGTGTAGCCGGAGCGGGGGTCTACAGTGGCTTAGAAGTTGAGACTGCAGCCAATATTTGGTCAATTGCTCCTTTAAGTTCAACGAATTCTTTCCTTGACAGAACTGGCTTCTTTTTCTTTTTAAGCTTGGGTTTTGAAGTGGAGTGTTGAGATCCACTTGACTCATCCTCTTCAATAAACATTATGAAGTCTTTATAGTTCCTTTGCTTTTGCAACTCGCCTTCTTCGTTATCGAAATCAATCCCAAATATTTTTTCATCGCTAAGTTGCACCTCGGTGCCATCATCGTTAGAGTCTCCTACTTTAGTTGATGTAGAAACAACTCTTGATCCTCTAACTTGGTTCAGTATAGATTTATGGGCTCTCCTCATCGTTTCCTCCATTTTCTCTACCCATTTGCGAGTTCTCTCCAAGTCATTAGCATTTTTGGCATTGTGAAGGAAATTTGCCCAATATAAAGCAACTTGGTGATTTTCTTCTTCTTTTCAATATTGTTGTTGGGTATGTCTTGATTTTCTTGCTCTCAGTGCTCTCTTGAAAGCTTCAAACTTCTTTTTCTTTGATTTCGTGCTTGGTTGATATCGATTCCAACTGTCACCTGAAACATAACCATCAAAACCGGTAACCATTGGGGTGTGCCCCAGGTTCACGGATCCTCGTACAATGGTGCTCCCCGTGTCTAATCCGCTTGTGAGTAATGTTGGCGGTATAGGATTTTCGAAACTTCCTCGGTCTCCTTGGTCTTGAACCAAGTTTGGCCTCGGTTTTGTTATGGCTAGGGTATCTGAAAAAAGGACCATGCGGTGCATTCAGTGTTTGTTGTGTATGTATTATTGAAAGAAGAATGGAGTTCAGCTCCTTGGGTGAAATAACATGCAGTTTTTTGATCCCAGAAACCTTGGGATGTTTATCGACACCAGAATCCACTTGGAATCCTTATTGGGCTTTGTCTCCATGTGCATGAGTTGAAACCGTTACACTCTACGTAGCAAAGTGGATGGATGGGGTTTTCTCAAGTGATTCAACGTTGAATCAAACGGCTACCAAAGTCTTTTGAGAGGCTTTGGTATCTGCCTTGGATTGCTTTTGGCTAACTGGGGTAGGGAGTTTCAACTTTCTTTTACGGAAAATATATTTGAAGTTAGATTGATCATGAACTTCGGTATTTACATTGACTGGCTCTTCAGAGATGATGGGAGTTTGTGCTTGCTTAGGGTCTGCAATGTGAGTTTGTTCTCCGGTGGGTCTAGGCTCTTCAATGTTCATCAGGACTTTGGAATACATGGGCCCTTCGGTACTGGTTTTTGATTTCTTTGAGGCTCCAATACCATTTGTTACTTGCAGAAAGCTTTTTAGCAAGAAGGAAGAAGATGAAGATCGTCGGTTAGGGTTCAGAAAGCGTAATGCTTTCTTGGAATGAAATTGGGGTATTTAAACCTCCAGATGTGAAACCTAGTTTCAATTAGGAAAATGATTCTCACAGTTGTGTAAACCCAAGAGTTTTCACCATTTAAATTGAACATAATTAAAAGTATATGGGGAAAAAATAATCATTAAATGCGATAATTGCATTTAATGAATGTGATGATTTAGTGGGTAAACGTGGGTAGTGGGTAAGATAAATGTCACTAACATCCTCATTTTCACAGCCAATCTTAAACTTTTTCTTTATGCTAATTTTATTCAGAGTGTGAAATTTACTGCATAATTTTTTCCTAAAACAGGATCATATTATTACCAAAGCATTTCCGAGGAAATGTATTTCATTTATATTTAATACCATGGGATGTCATCGTCAACATAGATACATAAGCAAAAACAAGTCGTAATATGCCTTATAACATCTTATTATACTATGGCCGACAAACTCCTCAAAACACTCAACATCAACCACAATGTAAGCTTTTATATCAAAATGAATAGAACACGTGTGTTTACTAAAGAACAAGTGGGAGCATAGTGACATTCCTAATATTGTATGAATGAGACATACTTAATCATGAGAAATTATAATCTGACTATGCCAAGCCTTTTCACCTTGACTCGATATGTGTTTCGAAGATGAAAGACTTAGAAATGAAAAGATACATTCTTGGAATGTAAAATCTATAGAGATAGATAAAATGAATGTTAAAAGTTTTATATCTTTATGTATATATGGATAATATTTTGAAAGGGATCAAAACACAAAATTCCTTTGGAGGAATCTTGGCATTGTTACAGGGCATTTAGTTTGAGCCAAACTCAAAAGGACTTAGCTCATAGGTTTGAACTAGTTAAAATGATATATATATATATATATATATATATATATATATATATATATATATATATATAAGATTTTCTTGGCAAATGAATCCATCATTTAAGCCATGTTATGCATAAGACCTTGTGTATGATCATGCTATGAGCATATCATAATACACGAGTTACATGCATGGTTAAGTCATCGGATGACTATAGGAACATTCTAAGAGTACTTTAGAAGAACTAAAAGAATGTATATGAGATCATTAGTTTAGAATAAAATCTTCATGTAAAGAGCTACATAAGATTCTGATTTATAAAAAAAATATAGATAATTATGAAAATAATTGGATTATGACTTCATTTTGGAATGAATAGTGAGTTTAGTTGGAATGAGGTCCCAGCAAAACATAATGACACCATCTACTACAAAACAAGAATATGCTACTTTATTAGTTTAAATCACATATGATTGGATGAATGAGTTAATTGAAAAATTATTATGATATTTTCCATTCAAGGATCACATAGAAATCTTTGTGACTTTGAGAGTATAATTAATCAAACTAAGAAACTCTATTTCATGAAAGAACACCAATCATATTCTCCAAGATATTTAAGTATACCTAGAGTAAATTTAAATATGGAGATGATAGTATTTGCAAAATTCACACAAATTAAGTTTATTCGAACCCATTAATAAAGTCCTTCTTTTGATATATGTATGAATAGTCACACTTCAACTGTAAGACTTTATTATTCTAGAAAGGGGATTTTGATTCAGATTTAGTATTTGGATATTGGAACATTATGACAACAACTACTATATAATGTTTTGATATACTAGGATATTACCATAACATCAATACTTGTGTTATGTATTAACATGTTTAATCCACGGATAATCTTATTATTTTAAAAGTTCATAGTCGGTTATAATTGTGTGTGCAATTATGAAGTAAGGCTAATATGAATTGGATTGGTTGAATTTCACTAGATGAAAGTAGGCAATTGGTTGTAACCAAGTTTCGTAGGTACTTGTTAGAGAACTAGTAATGAACTGACCCGCATAAAGATCACCTCATGGATCGCTATCATGAATGATACATGATTAAAAGGTACTATTTGTGTATCCTAAACACCTGAGATACATAGTAGGACTTCAATTTAAGGAGTGCTATGTTTTGATATGGTCAAATGTAGGTCCTTAATTGGCCAGTTATAAAATCCATTTTTAGGTATAATTTGAACTATGCAAGACGCTTGTGTAGTCAAGATGGGACTTGTTCCTCTTATATCTTGAGAGTTGGACATCAAAGGTGATGGGTTTTGAGCACTACAACATTCCTATGGTGCACATGCAACCCTAATGCTTTGGATCTAACTTTTTCTCAAGTTATACATGCAAATAATCATCCAAATCATAAACCCTAATAACTAGCATACCAATTTCGAAATTCATATATAAAATAGGGTTTGGAACCTTACCTCACTTGTTATGTAGTAATAACAAGAATTCGTTGACCTTTGAAAGCTTAGTGCCCCAAATGTTGCACCTCTAATGGAGTCACAAACACTCTTGCAAAGGAAGACTTGGAGAGATGAGATTTCGGCCACTTTAGGGTTTCATAAAGCATGGGACGAAAATCCTTAATATTGGGGTCTATTTATATTTGTGGCTGCTAGGGTTTTAGGTGGAAACCCTAATATGATTGCTTAGGCCTTAAGCAGACCATGGACACCTTCTAGAATACCCCTTGGACAAATTCTTTATGGGCTTCCCATAGAACTCGTCCAACCTTATTCCAAGGTGATCCATCAGCCCAATTGCAACTATCAGTGATTTGCAATAATAGTCCCCAATGATTTAATCAGTCTCTTTCGACCACTAAATTAATGTCAAATTAATTTCTCATCAATACTAATTAAATAATATGATTTCCAAATAATATATTAATAAAACCATTCTGAGTACCAATTCATTATTCATATAATAAATCCTACTCTCTCTCCACTTGTCATCCTATCAAGTTGCATGAGTGAAGGCAACCCAAAAGGACCATGCTAATAATCAAATCAAGTACATACCAAAAATAGTTATGGCCTTATACACCTACTCCAACAATCTCCCACTTGGATAAGTCTAATAACTTTTGTTGCAAGTATGAATTCAGAATCTGATCAACAATCGTGTCTCTCAAAAGCCGTTGTCGAACTACGCGTCCTTTAGATAAGGGATCAAATATTCCTCCATTCTAGATATCGTATGGACGTGAAACATGTATTATAATCATTATCCATGTCCAAGGTTTGTTTCCTGATTTCCGATTTATGACGACCAACTAATTGGACAAATCAAATCAGTTCAGGCTTGTCCAAGCGCTTCAGGTGTCGTCACTAAATCATCGAGGGGCCCACAAATATCGCTTTTATCCCTCTTAGGGGTAAAAGGAATGGATAAACTTCGACTCATATGCTTGTACTATTTATTCATCAAATCACACACAACAATATGTTTTATAACATCAAGTTACTGATGCGTTTATGTATTATCAATGTACAACCGATTTGTAAACAACAACTCATATCTCTTTGTTTTAAGAATATAAAATATTATCGTCTCACAATCACTCGTGATAAAATCCATGAAGTGATTCACGTGAGCGTGGGTTTAATTCAATACTCAAATCCCTATTTCAGGTGTACTCATGAACACTGCAGCAGACTTTTGCTATGTCTAAACACTTAGACAATCTACAGTCAGATTCATGACAGTCTTGCCTCAATGATTACTTCCAACGTATGATCGGTTGTGGATAGTTAAATAATCGTATTATTTAGGAACTCAAAACATGTAAAGTGAAACACAAGAATAATCGAATCCAATATGGTCTCATCACTTTTGAGTATAAATAAAACATCTTTTATTTAATCACCATATTGATTACACATTATCATTGTATAATGTTTCGATTAATCAACTTAAACTTGAATTAAAACAATAGTTAACCCATGCTCCAAGCATGCACACTATGTTTACCTATGGTCCTTACATTGTGAAATAGATCAATTGTACACATTTCCAATGATGCTCATTTCACAATTCTAAATCCTTATAAGCGTAAGAATACCAAGTTCTTCCACTATTAGAATGTGTTAGATTCTAAGCTATCATGCAATTATCATTTTTTAATGCCTAGGCACCAAAGTCACAGAGACTTTTCCAATTACAAAACATTCCATTGGGGATTGTTACAAGACAATTCCATATATACAAAGTCTCACATTCAAAGTACATTCCATTGAACATCCTTCTTTCATAAAAGTTTCTAACCTATACATAGATTCTTAACATCCAAACCCCTATTATGGATACACTTCCATATTTACCATACGACAATGCATTCTTAATAAAATCCTATCTATTCATCATAATGTCAATATAGTCCATTCATTACTATACTTCCAACCGCCCACAAGCGACCAATCCTTAGCGAACATTAGATTGTCCTTGACAGTTGTTTAATCACTTTAGTCATATCCGATTATGGTCCTTTTTCCCTCATAATGCCTTAGGCATTTGGAAAATCAGAACATGCGAATATTATAACATATGCAATCGATCCTATATCTGAAGCATATGGGATACGATTCATAATAAAGATATGATATTTTACCAATCTCTCGTTATAATATTTCCATATATAGAATTTCCTATGTTGAAACATTTCAACATTACATTCATATATATCCATGACTAAGTTCAATCAATACTTCAATCTAAACTTTTAGATTCGAAATAAAGTATAAGTTCCTTTCCTTTTCTATAACAAAACAACTTTTCAAACTCTGCAACTTCGTAAATCAAAAATTTGTTTCCTGTAAATAGCATTGCTAACTCGCAACACCTATCATAAGTATTATGCTCCCACTAGCATAATAATTACGTCCTTACTAGCATCACACTTATGCTCCCACTAGCTTTGACATGTACCCAGAAATCAGATGGACTTTTATAAATCAATAATTATTAACTTTCATACCAAAGTTCAGATTTCTGATACAAGATGCTTCGATAAGACTTTATCTAGGCTTCTCAAACTCATACACCTTTTATTTAGATAGCTCATATGTTTTTCTAGACTATTTTAGGCTTTTTTCCATTTCTCACAATTTGAATTATGAAGAGGGATGTCGTAATCATAATCGAATTTGAGAATGAAATTAACACAACTGCTATTTCTTTAAATCTACTTAGTGAAAGCATTTCGTCACAATTCTTTTATGAAGTGGAGAGAAACTTTTTGCCACTTAGATTTTATGGTGTATGTATTCCTATCCATGTGAAACTGTCATTTCTAACCATTATCATTAGATAAGGTCTATGGTAGACTCATATGGTCTGAACTTGTTCAATCGTAATTTCTTGCCACTTGGCAGCTGAAGGGCCTACCATGTCATCCAAATTGTTGAGAGATCACCCTTAGTGATCAATGAACTTTCACTGATCAATGTGTCTTGCCTTATGCAAACAATTGAGAACTCATACAACTCACATGCATAGTCAACTTTTAACTGGAGTAGGCACAAAAATAAGAATATGTCAACACGATAGGTTACAAGCCTCAAGTTGTGTGTTAGTGATAAACGATAGGTTTACTATTAATTAGTTCTTGAACTTTACAAGATCATTAAGACTTCCACTGACCTCTTGACATATAAGATTCTCTGTCAAGAAAAGCTTCTCGACAAACAAATATTCAAGTGTTAGTACGGATTCTTCTCAAGAAAAACACTTCATATAATTGGTCTTAGTTGGTCTTTGTCTTATCCAAGACATCACAACTACCAATTTCAAATGTGCAAGAGTAAGAAACATTTCTACTCCACAATTCATGAGGTGCTATAAACCTACTTTAGATATGTCACTCAAGGCGCAATCTTGTAGTATGCTCTAAGACTCGATTTTGAAACGAAGTATGACTCACCCTTTTTGATTCAACCATTTCAACAATTCCGGATTCCTCTTCTTAGCCATACAAATGTACTAAGGTGTCCATAGAGGATCAATTGTGACATGGTTTCATAATCATTAAGATGTTCGTAAAACATGATACTCAAGTACTCTCCTATTGGAGAAACATTTATCTTTCTGCCTAATTTGATTCTTCTTATTCGTTCTGTTATACATTGAAAATTTTCCAATGATTCAAAATTACACTTAATCTTGTAAGCACAACCATATTTACTAAACTTTTAGTAAATCATAACAAATAGTCTTATTGTTCTTTGTGGTGGACCTGACCAGTGCACAACAATGTGTATTAGATCCTTCAGTCCTTCACTTGACTCATATCTACATGTGAACAAGGAATTAGTCCTAATTTCCCAAAGATTAAGGTTCTCATTCATCACAAATACAAGTCGTATGATTCCAAGTTTCTGTCCAATTGAAACTTAGGTGATGAGAATCTTTCCTTATTTGGTAAATTTCTAACAGTGCCACAAACAATAGTACTAAGAATCAAATCCATTTTCAATATTGCCAAAAACATATAAACACCAATTTTCACAAATTCCATTGCAAGGAAATATAAATAAATTAAGATAAAATCAAAATTTTCTTTATTTATAAAATTACAGAAAAACTTGTCCTTACAACGCAAATACATATGAAAACTATGTAACTAAGTAGCAGCTCAAAAATCCGATCCTCGAACCATGTGATTGAAATCCATTTCTTCACGATCAAATTTAGCTTGCTTCTTCTTTAAGCTTCCTTCCTTTTATTCGATCCTACAAAACATCAAAATGCAATATTATCACATCATGTATTAAGAAACCATAAATAGAAACTTAATAGATTTAGATAGTGAACTTATCTAAAGTAGAGTCATACATTTTGACTTTACCATCCTTGTGATCCTTCAGGTAGATATGGCAGCTTCGCATCCAATACCCCTTCTCTTGGCAATAGAGACAAACAGACTCTTTCGGAATGGTGCATGAGACTATCTCAAACTCAGCCTTTCTCTTTACCATTTGGTCAAACGGTTTGACCTTGGCCGATCCTTTTCCATTGGGAAGAGAAAACATTTATGGACTTCCAATGTGGCCCTTGTCAATGTCCATGGAAGTTTGGGAGATTGATCTTCCAAAAAAATTTGCTTGACCAGTGCTCCAAATCATTGTTGATTCAGCAGCAATAAGCAAATAGGCTAGATCAATAAGGGTCACGTCATGGTCTGCCGTATAGTAGTCCTTAACGAACAGACTATACGACTCGAGAAGTGATTGAAGAACCAAGTCAACAGCCAACTTCCTCGGGAAAATGACACCCAACATCCTTAGTCTATTAATGTGTGACTTCATCTCTAAGACATGTGTACACACAGACCTTCCATCTTGGTGTTTTCTTGCCAATAAGGCTTGAGTAACCTTGAACTTTTCAAGTCAACGAAATTATGGGTCAGGGAGAATTACTGGAGGAGGTGGAGGAAGAGAATTATGATTTCTAGTTCCACCTTTGCGCGAAGAAGGGAATGATCTTTCACCTTCATCGACATGTGGAACATCATTTTTGAATGGAAAGCCTTTTCCAAAAGATTCAAGAAGACCATAGTTGTCAAAGCTAGACATCTACAAGGGAGAAATTCAAGTTAGTTGATTCAATCCTTAATATAACACCCAAATAAAATATTGAGTCTAGGATCCAACACAATCTTTACAATTCGGAAGAGGGATGTCGTAATCCAATTGTAAACTATTTGTTGGTAGGTAAATGACGATTTACCAGTTCCACCACAAAAACGAAATTTAAACGGATTAGGTTTTAAATGAAACTCCTAGATCTTTTGAGATTGATTGAACTTTTGAATGATTATTCCCTTCAAGTTTATGATTCGGATGTCGAGGATCACAAACAAGGTGTGAATAACCATGCAAATTAGCTTGGTACTCTCGAAGATGTTTATCACCTAATCAATGTGCCGGTTAACCACACACGCTCCATTGATCTATGACATTCTACGAGCTACCCATTTCCATCATTCATTAGTCCCATATTAGTGTGTCGGTTAACCAGACACGCTCCACTAACGACCAACAAGGTGCAATGTGCAATTTCATGGATTAGCACCAAATTCACATTTTCCTAAGTAACTAAGATTGGGAATTTATAAAAGCGTTTAGTTACTTCGCATTTCATTATACTTATTAATGAGAGTTTGTGTCCTATCCTACCCATTCGGCTAACGACCCTCCACTGGTCAAGGGTGCGGTGGGTAAGAGTGGATACCTAATGGCGGTTATTTTACAGGCCGCTTCCTTAAACACCCCTTATAGACAAGCTTCGTGAATGAGGCCTACTAACAGTAAGACTGACTTTTACTTATACATATATAATATATTAAACTTTTAATGTTATATTGTATAAGGATTTATTTTACACATTTAAAATACTAAGTGGTTTAATCTATTAATAAATTATACTATTAATTTAATTAAATTTAAACCATGTCATTATGGATTTATTAATTCTCTCTTTTAATTAAACACTTAATTAATTTAATAAAACCATAAAGCTGTAATTTGAACTATTCAAACTATCAAAGTTCTAAATTTAAGATTTCAAAATTAAAGCTATTTAATCAAATTTATATTACAAAATCAAGAGTTGCACTTTTCAAATTACTACGGTTTAAGAATTTAATATTTCAAAATTAAAACTTTTAATCAAATTTTAAATTCCAAAACTTGAGTGCAAATTTTGAAACTTTTCAAAACATTTAGATCAAATATGAAAACCAATTAACTAGTCACATAATTTATCCTTGTCACATAATTTGACCTAATCTTATAATTTTGGCAAGATAAACACAAATCAAATTTTAACAAATAAATAATTTATCATATAATCTAGTAATTATCTTAAAATTTGACAATTATCCTTCAATTGGATGAGGATATCAATTACCATATCATGAAATTCGAATTTTAACAGTTAAAATAACTTATGGTAATTATCTTAATCTAATTTTGGCAAAAAATCTGGAAATAATCCATCAGACCCTACACCACCTCGTGGTGATTTTTACCACCTCTTGGTGATCAGGCAGAAAAAACGGTTTTTTTTCAGCTTTGAACAAACATATTAGCATCATATATAACAGAAAAACGGCCTAGTCTCTGATACCACTGATGGGTTTTGAGCACTACAACATTCGTATGGTGTACATGCAACCCTAATGCTTTGGATCTATGTTTTTCTCAAGTTATACATGAAAATAATCGTCCAAAGCATAAACCCTAACAACTAGCATACGAATTTTGAAATTCATATGTAAAATAGGGTTTGGAACCTTACCTCACTTGTTATGTAGCAACAACAAGAACTCCTTGACCTTTGAAAGCTTAGTGCCCCAAGTGATGCACCTCTAATGGAGTCACAAACACTCTTGCAAAGGAAGACTTGGAGAGATGAGATTTTCGGCCACCTTAGGGTTTCATAAAGCATGGGACGAAAATCCTTAATATTGGGGTCTATTTATACTTGTGGCTGGTAGGGTTTTAGGTTGAAACCCTAATATGACTGCTTAGGCCTTAAGCAGCCCATAAACACCTTCTAGAATACCCCTTGGACGATTTCTTTATGGGCTTCCCATAGAATTCGTCCAACCTTATTCCAAGGTGATCCATCAGCCTAATTGCAAGTATCAGTGATTTGCAATATCATTCCCTAATTATTTAATCAGCCTCTTTTGACCGCTAAATTATTTCCAAATTAATTTCTGATCAATACTAATTAAATAATATGATTTCCAAATAATATATTAACCATGCAATATATTAATAAAACCATTCTGAGTACCAATTTATTATTCATATAATAAATCCTACTCTCTCTCTCTCTCTCCACTTGTCATCCTATCAAGTTGCATGAGTGAAGGCAACCTAAAAGGACCATGCTCATAATCAAATCAAGTACATACCAAAAATAGTTATGAGCTTAGACACATAATCCAACAAAAGGCATGTTATGAGATTGATTGTGATTCGTATCTCATGTTCAACATGATGTTTGTGACAAAGGGATAACTGATAACTTACCTTATACACCAACTATAGCTATGAGCTTCTGGGGAATTGAGCGTTGATAGAATGGCACCAAGTCATATGTTTTTGGGGAATTGGGCGTTGATAGAATGACCTTTTTACATGCGAAAACCGTGAGTATGCTTGACATACTTATTCTCTCTTGTTTTTGCATTTACACTTGAAAGAACACTTGCATTTCTCTCGTTTTAAGTTCATACTTTGGTTATGAACTTAAAGCTTAATAGTTTTAAGAGTTTTACATGACTAGCATCTTAAATCAGTTGAGTTCTTGTTGGTGTCTCGAATATTTCCACATTCTCTATCAACTTCCAAGCCTCCCAAGAGGACCCAAAGAACTACAATGGTTGTTATTTCTTCATTTACTTCTTTGGTTGTACTTTTATCTTTCCATTACTTGCAAGATGATCCTTGGTGGGTGTAATTTGTTATGTTATTTTTGAAAAACACAAGTCTTCTGTTTACCATTATACTAGTTTATGAAACTAATTTTGATATAAAACCCAACAAATTCGTAGCAATTTATAGCAAAATTCAGGATGTGCGCCGCACACTTGGTCGGGGGTGCTGAAGTGGCGTCATTGGGGTGGTGACATATGTCATGATCTTGTGGTATGTCAAAGGCGCGTCACACAAGTCACACACCTTGTTGGCGAGCGCGCTTGCGCAAAAATGTTATTTTATAAAACTTTGTATCTTCCTCATACGAGTTTTTTATGCATTTTATATCCACACGTAGCTATCAACGAGGTCTACTTTCATTTAGACTTTGTTGGCTAACTTTGACTTTATTTTTAATGTTATAAGAAGCTTAAACTGTTAAAGTTTGTTAAAAATTCATAACTCTCTCGTACGATATCCGTTCTCAACTCTATTTATATCAAATGATAGGTATTGACAAGATCTTCAACTCTCATTTAGATTGTTTCGGCTAAAAATCGACCGATTTAAAATTCGATTTCTGTCCTTACATACCTACGCTGAAACTTCAAAAAATCATAATTTTTTGTCATGAAGTCAGATTTAGGCATTCTTTATATGCACACTCTTGTTTTTACGACAACTACACTTTTATTTAGATTACTTAGGCTAAAAAGTAATTTATCAAAATTTCACTTTTTACGATACATAGAGTCGTGTTGGTTTACTCACGAAACTTCGAAGCAGCTTAACTTCTTCATACGATATTAGATTTCATATTTCTTTATATGTATGAAATCCTTGTCATATACAATATAATTTTGGTTATGGTTATTTATCCTAAGTAACCTTATATCAAAATGTCGTTTTTCCGCTTATTATATTTTAACTGTCTAGCCCGAATCTGTGGGCATTACAAGCTTACTGGTCCAAACTATCTCGATTGGAGTCATTCGCTATGGATAACCCTTAGGTACAAGAAGAAAGAGTATGCTCTGTATGATGATATCCCTAAGGAACCTTATGAAGAAGCTACAACTGAAGAGATTGTTGATTATGGAAAACATCGTAATCACTTGACTGAAGTCGGATGTCTTATGTTGATGGCCATGGTTTAGAGCTCCAAAAGAACATCGATAACCTTGGGGCATTCAACATGAATGAGAATCTTAAGAAAGTGTTCTAAGAGAAAGCTAGACATTAGAGATTTGATGTCATGAGGTCTCTTCTAGAGTGTAAGCTTCAAGAGGGAGGATTTGTCACTACCCATGTTCTTAAAATGAAGGGGTACATTGACAGGCTTCAGCGTATAGGTGTTCCGTTTCCTTAAGAGCTGGATATATACATAATGCACAACTATCTAACTGGTTTATATCATCAGTTCATCTTCAACTTTAATATGAACATCGTGGAAAAGACCTTGATGGAGCTTCTGGTATACTGAAGACCGCCAAGGTGAGTATGACCAAGTCTCGTAGTGTCAGCTCTACTACTCCCGTTCTGGCCATTAAGGAAGGTGGTTTCAAGAAGGAGATGTCACACCCCCGAACCAGGCGGCGGAAACGTTCGGGAGCTGTCGTGACTCAACTGAATACCATAACATTGAATATATATGAAACGTAACAACATTCGTCACCAAGCATTAATATAGTACAACCAATAAAGTTTACATGAAGTACATTCTTTAAACATTACATTCCCAAAAATAAATTGTTCGATTCGTTAATAAGTAAACTGCAAGCCATCACTGAGTACATTTTCCTTTGATTCACTGGTTCCCTGAGAATACAAGTATTTTGAAAAACGTCAACATGCGAAATGTTGGTGAGTTCATAAGCGGTATTTGAAAAACAATGTTTTGTATCGTTTTGAAAACCACCAGAAAATCCGATATTTTCTGAAAAGAAAAACTTTTGAAAACGTTTGCGAAGATCCATAGTTATGCTTGTTTGTTTCTATACTTGTACAAAAATTGTTCATTCAACTTGTATACATTTCGAATCCGTATGTATTGAAAAACCCTAGGAAAACCCGATGTTTCCCTAATTCTTTGAATTCCATGAAGTTAAAATGAAACCATTGCAACGCGTGAAGTTATCAATTCCAGGCGACGTCGGATTATTTTTGAGCATGATTAATTGCTATAAACACGCGTTACACAAACGACCAGTTTATAACTATACTAATGATCCCGTAGGCGTCGTCCGTACTAATCACGTTATCCAACCGCCCTGTCTTCCCCACATCCGAAGAGAAAGAGGACACGAAGACCCCGATGACTCCATTAACCGGTTGGGGATAAAAAAAAAGTACGAGGGGCCCTTGACCCGCCTCGCATGAAATACCGACTTTACTAGCAATACCATAGGACCCTTGGGGACCAATAGTATAAAAGCCATTGAAAGTCCTTTTACGCTGTGTTAGATCATGTAAGACCCAACAACTCGTAAGGTAGAAGTCTTCGGACCTTAAGATCAGGTCATTGGGCTAGCTAGGCCCAACAAACAAGATTTTACACTTTGGGGCCCAAAGATGGTGCGTAGACGTCTGTGCACTCTCACGTGTATATTGAATTACCAAATGTTTTCGTGTATGAATCGAGTTATCGTCGTGTTAGTATTTTCGGATTGTTATTGATTCGAGACCGAATCAATTCGTTTAACAACGATTTTTGGTATTGTTGTGTATTGTATTACGTAGGTAGTCGCGGTGCCAATATTTGATCAAGTTGCGTGCATTGAATTAGCCTTGAAAGTTTTCTGTTTTCAGCCCCTCATTGTTTGTAAAATTTACTCTTTTCAACCTTCTAATTAAATAACTTTCCGGTTTGGTCCTTAAATCATTTTTCTTGACATTTTAACACCTAAAATTATTGAAATTAATATTTTTCAGCATATTTTTCATTGAAAACAGTTTAAGTCCCTGAAATTGCAGTTTTCTCGGTTATAGCCCCTCTTTTTCGCAGTTTTTACAATTTTGGCCCAAATTGGAAAAATTTTGCAACTTTGGTCCTTTTTAAATTCGAAAAGCATTTTAAACCTTTGAAAAGTACTTGGAACCTTAGTAGTCCACTGTTTTACAGAAAAAAACAGTTTTGGCCCTCCAAAACAGAAAATTTCGCATAATGGGCCCTATTGGGCCGAAAATGTCATTTTTAGCCCATTAAGCTTGAAATTTGTGTTTTTAGTCCTCCAACAAGTATATTTTCATAAAATACATTATGGAAACTGTTTTGACTCATCTACCCCATCAGATTTCGAAATATTTCAATTTGGGCCCCTTTAACTTTATATTTTTAGCATTTTTGTCCAAAAATTAAGTTTTTAGCACAAAGAAAATGTTACTAAGCCATTTAGCAATTTTTCTTGGAACACTTTGTATGTAGAAACATAGTTGATGCTAGTATCATTAATCATAAAGTATATCTCGGTTTTTAGGGGTTTTAAGGCTAGATCCAACATTATAACACACAAAAACACACATATAAGCATAGAAATCATACAAGGCATACAAAACACATATAGATCTACACTTTCAATTGTATTCCCCCCCCCCCACAAAACTCATAAAAACAGAAAATAGGGGGTATGACGCTCACCTTAGGATGTTGATTCGATTTTTAAAGAAAGGATGGAAGAAAGCTTGGTGATTTTTGACCCTAGCACCCCTTGATGAAGATTTCGAGCTTATGGAGTTCTAAGACACAAGTTTATGATTTCATGAGAGTTAAGAAGAGATTTTTGGAGATAAGAAGGAGTCCAAAGCATGGATCCAAGCATTAACTTACCTAGATAATGATTTTGGTGATGGATTCTCCTTGTGAAGCTTCTTGATGCACGAAATTTTTGAAGGAGGAGGGAGGATTGTTCTTTAAGACTTAGAGAGTTTGGAATAGATTTTTGTGATGTGTGTGTGGGTGTGTTTTGGCCGAGAGTGAGGGAGGGAAAAAGGAGAAGTGATTTTTGAAGTGATATGTTCCTAGAAGTATGAGATGTGCATGGAAACATGTTGGGTATAAATGAGGTGGCAAGAAAATAGTCAACTCTTCACCATTTCCTCTTGGACTTGGGCCTTGGGCCGAGAACCTTGAAGGAAAAAGGAGAAATTTGGGCTTTTTGCCCCTAAGCCCAATATTAGAGTTTGTTTGGGTATATTTTAAACCTAAAAGAATGTGGTAGGATTTTTATATTTTTATTGGACTAGTTTAGGTTATTCATGTATCAAGGCTTTTAATTCATTTCATTCTAGGCCCAACATGGCCCAAAATGTTGAAATAAATTAATATGGTTCCAATTAGAGCCCATTTAAGGGTTCTAAGCCCATGATAGTCAAATTGAATGCTTATTGGTCCATTGAGTCCAATAAGGAAGTCCTAGTCCAATGTGGACCTAAATAAGAACTTCTAGGGTTTCCAATAGCTTGATGACTATTTGTAGTGCTTGTATGATGCATTGGATTTAAGTTTTTGATGTCATAATAGTAGGTATCACACATGCTCTTAAGTTTTTGATTCACATTAACTTGAGTGTATAGATTACATGACACAAACTTTCCAGTTGTGCCTTCATCCCCCCGTTAGAGGGAATTTCGTCCCGAAATTCTGTTTGAAAGCTAGATTTGAGAATGCTAGAATAGGTGAGGGTACTTTTGCTTCATTTGATCTTCGCATTCCCACGTGAATTCTGGCCCACGCTTTGCGTTCCACCGTACCTTCACGATCGGGATGCGACTTTGCTTAGTACGCTTCACCTCCCTGTCCATGATTTCGATTGGTTCTTCGACGAACAGGAGATTCTCATTGATTTTGATTTCGTCAAGAGGAATGACAAGGGTTTCATCTGATAGGCACTTCTTCAGGTTAGAGACATGAAACACGGGGTGTACACCGTTTAGTTCTGCGGGTAGTTGCAGTCTGTAGGCTACCGGACCTATTCGGGCGGCGATTTCGAAAGGTCCAATGTATCGTGGGTTCAATTTTCCCCGTTTTCCGAAACGTATAACCCCTTTCCAGGGTGAGACTTTCAACAGTACTCTATCACCGACCTGGAATTCTAAGGGCTTTCGCCGTTTGTCGGCGTAGCTCTTTTGTCGGTCACGCGATGCTTGTAATCGAGCTCTGATCTGGACGATCTTTTCTGTGGTTTCGCGAATGATCTCCGGTCCCGTTAGTGCCCTGTCCGACGTATGTGTTCTTGCTAGCTGGGTGTCACCTACTTCAGCCCAACATAACGGTGATCTACATTTACGCCCGTACAGTGCTTCGAAAGGAGCCACCTTGATGCTCGAATGGTAACTATTGTTATATGAGAACTCGATCAACGGTAGGTGGGTATCCCAAGACTTCCCAAAGTCTATCACACATGCACGAAGCATGTCTTCAAGCGTTTGAATGGTTCGTTCACTTTGACCGTCCGTTTGTGGGTGATACGCGGTGCTCATGTCGAGATGAGTTCCCATTGCCTTGTGGAGTGATTGCCAAAAGCGCGATGTGAACCTACTGTCCCTATCCGAGATAATAGATTTTGGCACTCCATGGAGTCTCACAATTTCTCGTAGGTACAAACGCGTCAATCTCTCCATCTTGTAGGATTCTTTGATTGGCAGGAAATGGGCAGATTTCGTCAGTCGGTCGATTATTACCCATATGGTGTCCAGTCCGTCCGACGTCTTGGGTAGCTTGGTCACGAAATCCATGGAAATCCCCTCCCATTTCCACTCAGGGATTGCCGGTTGCTGTAACAACCCTAAAGGTTTCTGGTATTCCACCTTTACTTTGGCGCACGTAAGGCACTTACTAACATAGGTCGCAATTTCCGCCTTCATGTTAGGCCACCAATAGTGTTGTTTAATGTCCAAATACATCTTGTCCGAATCGGGATGAATGGAGTATCGTGTCTTGTGGGCTTCCTTCATAACGGCCTCCCTAAATCCTCCGATTTTTGGGACCCAAATACGGTTCATGAAGTAGTATACCCCATTCTCCCTTGTTTCTAGGTTCTTCTCCATCCCGCGCAATGTCTCGCTAGCTCTATTTTCCATTTTCATAGCCTCTGACTGGACTAATGCAATTTGAGTGGCCAGATGAGATTGAATGGTTATCGAGAGAGTTTTCGTACGGCAATTAGAGTACTCCTTCCGACTTAATGCATCAGCTACCACGTTGTCCTTGCCTGGGTGGTACTTGATTTCGCACTCGTAGTCGTTTAGCAATTCAACCCATCTTCGTTGTCTCATGTTCAGCTCCTTCTGGTTCAAGATGTGCTGGAGACTCTTATGGTCAGTGAAGATGGTGCACTTCGTACCATACAGGTAGTGCCTCCAAATTTTCAGAGCGAAGACCACATCTCCCAATTCTAGGTCATGGGTCGTGTAATTTACTTTGTGCGTCTTTAGTTGGCGGGACGCATATGCTATCACTTTTCCACGTTGCATGACAACGCAACCTAAGCCCTGATTCGACGCGTCACAGTAGACCACAAAATCTTCCGTTCCTTCAGGTAGAGATAGTACAGGAGCGCTACAGAGAGCTTGCTTCAAGGTTCGAAACGCAATCTCTTGTCGGTCTGTCCATTTGAATGGTACACCCTTTTGCGTAAGCGAGGTAAGCGGCTTGGCGATCTTAGAGAAGTTTTGAATGAATCTCCTATAGTAGCCTGCTAGGCATGGTCGGAGTTGCCCATCCTTCCACAGCTTTGACCTTAGAAGGATCCACATGAATTCCGTCTTGGCTAACTACGTGGCCTAGGAAATTCACACTCCGGAGCCAGAACTCACACTTGGAGAGTTTGGCGTAAAGCTTTTCCGATCGCAGAGTGTCTAGGACTTGTCGGAGATGTTAGCCATGCTCCTCTTTGTTTCGAGAATAGACGAGGATGTCATCGATAAACACAATGACGAAGTTGTCAAGGAACGGTCGACAGATTCGATTCATTAGGTCCATAAATGCGGCAGGTGCATTTGTTAGACCGAAGGGCATTACGACGAATTCATAATGTCCGTAGCGGGTTCGGAAAGCGGTCTTAGGAATATCCTCTTCCCGGACTTTGAGTTGGTGGTATCCGGACCGTAGATCTATTTTAGAAAAATAACTGGCTCCTTGGAGCTGGTCGAACAGATCATCGATTCGTGGGAGTGGGTAGCGGTTTTTAACAGTGAGTTTATTTAACTCTCTGTAATCGATGCACATTCTGAAAGATCCGTCCTTCTTTTTGAAAAAGAGCACCAGAGCTCCCCATGGCGAGTAGCTAGGTCGGATAAATCCCTTGTCCATAAGCTCACTGAGTTGGCTGGACAATTCCTGCATTTCAGCAGGAGCCAACCGATAGGGTGATTTAGCGAGAGGAGTTGCTCCTGGAACAAGGTCGATTCAGAACTCAACCTGTCTCTCTGGGGGTACTCCCGGAAGATCTTCAGGAAACACGTCTGGAAATTCACACGCTACCGGAATATCTTGGATGTTAGTTTCTTCTTTGGTCTTGTCCACTATGTGAGCCAAGAACGCCAAGTTGTTCTTTTGCAGATGTTTTTGTGCCTTGATGCACGAGATGTGACGAAGATTCGTGCTGGGTTTGTCTCCGTAAATTACTAGGGTTTCGTGATTTGGGAGACGAAGGCGAACGGCCTTCTCGTGGCACATAATCTCAGCATGGTGGGGGCTTAACCAATCCATGCCGACAATCACATCGAAACTCCTAATTGATACTGGCATTAGGTCTATTCGAAAGACGTGTTGGTTAAGGGTTAGGGTACATCCGATGTAGATCTCCCCAGTAGATTCGGTTTTCCCATTGGCCATTTCCACCATATAGGTTTCATTTCTGGGGTTGTTGTTTTAATAAATGTCTAAACTTCTCGCTTACGAAACTTCGCTCCGCTCCGGTGTCAAATAAGATGCATGCATAAGTGTGGTTTAGGAGAAACGTACCGGTCACAACTGCGGGGTCCTGAACTGCCTCACCCTGACCCATAGTCAGCATCCTTCCTGCTCCTCTGTTTCCTAAATTGTTGTTGTTAGGTCAATCTCGGCGGAAATGCCCCGTCCTTCCACACCCGAAGCAGGTGTGGCTAGGCCCTGCATTGTTGCCGCCGGCATTCGTGTTATTGTTATTGCGGTGGTTGTTGTTGTTGTGGTTGTTTCCCTGATTTTGATTCTGGGGAGGATAAGTCCTGCAGAACCTTGCAGTGTGTCCCCTTCGGTTACAACTGGTGCAATGGAGTTCCCTGCATTCGCCATGATGATGGAGACCGCACTTATTACATTTGGGAAGATTACCGGAATAGGGTCTTGAAGCATTTGAAGCAGCTGAGGCTGGAGCATGTGGTGTGGCTGGAACCGGTGCGGTGACAGCGTTAACTGCCACTGTCTGCTGCTTTTTAAAGGTCTTGGGGCCCTGACGTCCCTTCCTCTTGTTGTTCTTCCCTTTCTTGTCATCACCTTCCTTTTTCTTCTCAGCCTCCACTGGATTCTCGCCCTTTTTGTTGTTATGATCATACAACCTCTTCGCCAATCTCTTCGCACTGTCAAACGTTTCAGGGTTCGCAGCTATCACATTCCCTTGAATGGGGGATGTCAGTCCCCAGATGAATCGCTCAATCTTCTTTCCTTCTGATGTGATCATACCCGGGCACAGCAGAGATAGTTCACTAAATCTTGATATGTAGGCATCGATATTCGCATTCTGCACAGTGAGGTTCCATAGCTCTTGCTCCATCTTCTGTATTTCGCCTCGTGGGCAGTACTCAGCCATTAACATTTCTTTCATTTATGTCCATGGCATAGAGTTGGCTACAGGGAGCGTCATGGCTTCCACGTGTCCGTTCCACCAAGTGAATGCTTGGTCCACAAAAGTGCAGGCCGCGAACTTCACCTTCATCTGCTTGGGGCAATCGCATATCTTGAATACCGACTCCACCTTTTCAATCCATCGCTTCAAAGTGATCACCCCTCCAGTGCCGTTGAAAGTTCGTGGTTTAGCGTTTGTGAAGTCCTTGTAGGTACATGTTTTGGTAGATCCTTGGTTCATCCCGTTGTTCGAACTTCCTGCCCCTTGTCCGTTGCCTCCTCCATTATTCCCCTGATGGAGTTGTGCCATAGCTGCGGTGACCGCAGCAGACACGGCTGCCTGAAATGCAGTGGAGTCAACCTCGGGTGGAGTTGGTCCCGGATTTCTGCGAGTAGGTCGGAGAGGCATCTTCTTGTCATGAAACGGAAAGATGTTGAGTGTACGTGGTTTCCGTGGGGTTGTGGTCCTACTGACTAGGTGTATGGCATGAACTTAAGTACTTCTATCATTTAGCATACAATCCTAGATTCGCAACACATAGCAAACACGTAAAAGTTCACTAATATTATCCTATGCCTCTTCCACTATTGCAGACTAAACAGACGTTCTCTTTTTGGTGCTAAAAGGGTATAGTTTTAGGTTCCCTAGCTATCCTGATCTCATCAGGACGTGTGTTAGTTATACTTTGGAGAGAATGTAGTTGATCAGGCTACATCTACTCCTTGGTACCACTAAGAACAGTCCTGAATTTAACCGAGATACTAGTATTATTTTTGTTTGGTTCGGCGTTATGTTCCTATTCATAATGCAAGCAAGGGTGTTTTATTTACTTGTTTTGTTCAGAGTTATGTTAGTCCCTCTTTTTGGTTTATAGTTGCATATCAATGTGTGGCTAGACATGCTAGTTCACTATAAACAAAGCTCTGATACCAACCTGTCCCTCTTTTTGGGCTTTTTGCCCCTAAGCCCAATATTAGAGTTTGTTTGGGTATATTTTAAACCTAAAAGAATGTGGTAGGATTTTAATATTTTTATTAGACTAGTTTAGGTTATTCATGTATCAAGGCTTTTAATTCATTTCATTCTAGGCCCAACATGGCCCAAAATGTTGAAATAAATTAATATGGTTCCAATTAGAGCCCATTTAAGGGTTCTAAGCCCATGATAGTCAAATTGAATGCTTATTGGTCCATTGAGTCCAATAAGGAAGTCCTAGTCCAATGTGGACCTAAATAAGAACTTCTAGGGTTTCCAATAGCTTGATGACTATTTGTAGTGCTTGTATGATGCATTGGATTTAAGTTTTTGATGTCATAATAGTAGGTATCACACATGCTCTTAAGTTTTTGATTCACATTAACTTGAGTGTATAGATTACATGACACAAACTTTCCAGTTGTGACAGGAGAAGTGTTGGTTTTTCTATGCAACTATACACTAGATTAAGGCAATAGAAGCATTCAAAATTCATCTTAAGTGTACATACACCCTAGGATCTAAGTTTTACTATTATTGCAATATACTTTTAAAACTAACCTAACAAACTAAAAGAAAGAAGGATTGAAACACTAAACTTTTGAGACATTGAATTGTGCTTAAAGCTTGATTCGTTTGATCTCTTGTTGCTCTTGGAAAGACTAGTACCCAAAGTAGAGTACTTATAATGGTTCACACCCAAAAGTCAAGAACCCTAGAAACCAAAGGATATATATATATATATATATATATATATATATATATATATATATATATATATATATATATATATATATATATGAGAGAGAGAGAGAGAGAGTGAGTGAGATCATATTTTTCAGCCTTCCAGGAAGGGTATTAGAGCCAAAAATATGAGCACCCCAAGGCCTCTTTATATAGATGTGATGGTAACAAGATAACCTTGATTTGAATTAATTATATATTAAGATTTAATCCATATTGAAATCTCTTCCTTATTTGTTACTTGGATTGATTTTGGAACCCTCTAAGGAGCCTCCCAAAATCGTCCACCACTTTTTGGTTCCGGAATGTTCCCTGTGTTCAACTACTGAACAATTAATACTTAGTCTTTGCACCTCCATGTTAACTCCAATTAATCCCAAATTAATTCTAAATTAATTCTAGTTAATTTCACCTAGTTTCTAGTTAATTTATTAATCATGTAATAAAATAATAAACTATTTTCTTTATCTTCTAAAACTATTTCTAGCTATTAATAATCTTGAGGGCAACCCAAAAAAGGAATTTGATATTATTCCCAAATTTACACCAACTAGTTATGATACTGGATACCTGTTTCCAACAAAAAGACATCTCATCCCAAATCAAAGGGAAAGGGCAAAGTTGGACAGTTCAACCCAAACCCAAAGAAGGTAAATGCTGACATAACACCTATAAGTGACCCTAATGAGGCCATCTGCTTAAACTTACAACAAAAAGGAACATAAAGAAGAACAAACCTAATAAGCTAAGCACCTCATGTATTTTTACGACCAAACTCCGTTTTGCTCCAACTTTTGATTCTTAGATCCTTGAAACGGTATGTGGTAATCACATTTGGTCTGATGTGCAGGGACTAAAGCAAAGTCGGAAGCTAAGGCATGGTGAGCTTGACTTGATCATCTAAAACAAGAGAAAAGTTGGACAATTCATGATGATGCAGCTTTGTCGACTTTGTCATATAAACAAAAAACACATCAATAAACTCTAGTCAGATGGGACCTTGGAATCATTTGACTTCGAGTTAGATGGTGTATGTGAGTCTTGTTTGCTTGAAAAGATGAAAAAACGTCATTCACAGTTAGCTAACTGTGAAAGAAGCAAGGATTTGTTGGTCAATTCACAATGATGTTGTTACTAATGGGGATTACGAACTTATTCTGTCTAGTGGTTTTCAATTAGATTATTAGTTTGTTATTATTCACCTTACATTGAACGAAACATTATTTCCTCTCTTCCATTGTACCGAGATGCTTTTACATTTAGAAATGATAAGGGTAGTATTTTGGTTTTCAAAATAAGTATTTTTATTTTAAAGAAAACTCATGCAATGGCATATATGAAACCAATATAGGTTTGAGGAAAAATGATAGCTTAATCTAAAATGTTGATTCTTCCAAGGATAATTTGGATAAATCATGTTTGTGACATTGTCGACTTGGTCATATAAATAAAAAACACGTCGGCAAACTTTAGTCAGATGAGACCTTGGAATCACTTGACTTAGAGTTAGATGATATATGTGAGTCTTATTTGCTTGAAAAGATGAAAAAAACGTCATTTATAGTTAGCTGTGAAAAAGACAAATATTTGTTGGACAATTCACAATGATGTGTGTGGACCGTTAAGATCTAACATGAGAAATGGTGAAAGATACTTGTTATATTTACTTGTGAATTTAATAGATATGATTACATTTATTTAATTAGACTTAAATCTGAAACCTTCAAGGAGTTCTAGAATTTATGAAGTTCTTTGCTTCAATTTTGATTCAAGTAACTTTTTTCACACTCAATGATACCAATTTCTAGTGTTCTATGATTGTATGAGAATTATTTTATGTTTAGTAATCAAGTTAATGTAATTGAATTCTTCTTATACTCTTGGGCCAAGTAACAAATCAAAATAATTGTTCAAGAAAAATATTTCAACACACATTAAGTAGTTGTACATAACACATAACATATTGTACCTTGTTCTTCTTTTGTCCCCCTCCTCCATGAATGATACCCAAGAAAAATTATATAAATTTTTATTTCGTTTATTAGTAAATTTGGCTTAAAACCCGTATAAAAGAAAATGGATCGGCCCAAATAAAATAACCCACCAAAGACTCTCAATTTATCTTAATCTTTAAACTACGAATTTGAGGCCATCCGTTTCTTTTAAAACTTCTATCTTCTTCAGAAAACGGTGGCCTGTAGAAATTCCTCAGAAAAATCAGGGGAAAAAGATGCCAACTTTGAATCTCTTCACCAACATCCCAATAGACCCAGTGATAGCCTCCGACATTCTCAAAGATGCCACTAAAGCTGTCGCAAAGATAATCGGCAAGCCCGAGTCAGTTAAGTTTCCTAATCAACCCCAAAGTAACGCCCTCCAACTGTTTGTTTAAATGTCTCAATGAACAGCTTGAAGTATCTTGCATTGTTGCACCTCATTTTTTTTACACAGTTCTTTTATTTTTTCCATTTGAAAGATACAAAAATGCAAATACAATCGTTTGAAAATTTAATCACTTACATAATTTGTGTCAAATTTGGGCAGTATGTTATGATTTTGTTGAATGGTGGTGTGCCAATTGCATTTGGTGGCACCGAAGAGCCAGCTGCATATGGCGAAGTGATTTCAATTGGGGGACTTAATTCAACTGTTAATGGAAAGTTGAGTTCGACGATTGCAGAAATACTTGAAACAAAACTTTCTATAAATAGTTCACGTTTCTATATCAAATTTTACGATGTTGAGGTATTTTTCTTTATCTGGACTGGACAGACTTTCTAAGGCTATTTTTAGTTAACTACAATGCAAACGGTCATCTGGACAGACTTTCTAAGACTATTTTTTGTTGTTTCAGCGATCGTTTTTTGGGTTTAATGGATCGACATTTTAATTGGAACGAAAATACAAGGATCATATTTGTGGTACTTGTCTTTGGACAAAATTTATCATTATTAATAATGTTGTAAGATAGTGTTGTAATTTATTATTGGCGTTCTTGTTTATTTTACACTTTCTAGTGAACTTTGTGTTTCAGAAAGTCATTGAGAAAATATGAGAATCTATATTCTGGTCTTTGAGTTCTTAAATTTGTGTATTGAAGTTGGTTTTTAGATTTACAAATGAACAAATAGAAGTATCTATATATGTGTGTTTTTGGAAAATAATGTAATTTCATTTTATTTAATTTTTTGTAGTGTTTAGTAGGGGTGTGTATAAAACCACACAAACCGCCTGCAAACCGCATCGCATAATGCGGTTTTGGATTTACGTAGTGCGGTTTGCGGTTTTTAGTTACAAAATTGCAGACCGCACTGTACGGTTTATATCTTAATCTTAATTTTTTCCAACCGTGCAACTGTTATATAAATTGTCTGTATGTTTTGGAAACTAAATATAAATATTTGTTTGTGTTAATCTCTATATAAGACGATCAAAAAGTGATAAAAGGAACGTTTATTTTAAAATTATCTACGGTTTTTATTTTCAAAAACAAAAGTATGTATAACTCACAACATTACTAGTTCTTTTAGACATGTTAGGACCTTTATGTACATTGGTTATGCTTTAATAAGTAAATATTTACATGGAAATTTACACAGGAAGTTTTTCATATACTTCTTCCGATTAGTTTTTAAAAAATTGTGTTAATTTTTTAAACGGTAGAATTTTATTAAAAAACTAGCAAGATGCTAGAAAAGAAACATTACAAAACAAGACAGGCAGAAGCAGGATTATGTAACCACATGGTCCATCATATTTTAACCTTGTTACACCTATTGGAGATCCAAAAATAAGACCTATGCACAATATTATCAAAAAGGTAAGATTTTCTAGGATTAACCGTTCCAAAAACGATGGAATTTCGAAAATTCGACAAGCACCAAAACGTTGCCATAATCATCGCATCGAAGACCTTCCTTTGTCCACTCCATAAGTTCACCGCATCCGACCAATCTACAAGAGACTGCACATAGAACTGAACCGGGCACCGGCATTCCACCAAGTAGCAAACGAGTCCAAACCTCAATCAATTCAGTACACCTAACAAAAATATGGCCAACAGATTCAACAAATAAAAAAACAAATAGGGCATAAGATCGAATCAATGGTAATGCCTCTATGCGAAAGTCTCTCTCTAGTAGGTATACTCAAAAGAGTAATCTTGCATATTAAGATATTAATCTTAATAGGGATGAGATTATTCCAACGAGTTTTCGTACCTCCTAAAAAAAACATACCACCATCAAGGAACCGGCGAGCAGACGATATCGAAAAAATATCAGAAACATCAAGAACCTTTAACCACACTAGCATATGAGTTTCCAAGAAAATGTTGTTTTTCCACTTTAGAACGTAATCCGATGGTATGAGGAGAAGAACCTTTCTTGTCAAATATTGGGAAGGAAGCAAAATTTTTATAAGAACCAAACCAGATAGCACATAATTTGTTAACCATTTCATCAACATTTACGAATGCCTTTATATCAAACAAAAACCAAAATGTTTGCATAATCGAGATTTCTTATTAGAGATGAAGATATCAAAAAGTTTTCTAAGGCGAGAACAAACCCTGCACAATTCATTGAAACCTACTGATTCAGGAAACTTCGTAATGAAAAAAGATTGCACATCGTGACTTACAAATACGTGATTCCTATGGGGTCCAATCCGATCAGTTTTAACACGCTCCTGAGGTTTCTATGTCTTATTCCACATATCCTCATTGTTTCTTTTAGTCTCCATGCGTAACATATTAGGCAAAGTAGATCATACGAAATATCCCAAGAAAGCTTGAACGAAGGGAATAATCAGACAACAGACGTCGGATATCAAAACCCTGCTGGCGTTTGTACCCGTCGGTGAAGGGACGAGAAGGTTTCAAAATACAATCTGACCAAATACAGTTTTTATAAAATTGTCAGTGGTTTGTTTGATCGATTAGTGTTGTTTTGAACAAATTTTGTAGCTACTTAATACTATTAGAAATAATATATATTTTTAAGATATGAAGACAAATAATTAAACCAGTTACATTTAGTCTGATGGGTGTTAAACTATTTTTTTTAGTTATTTATCTCACCGCTTTAAAATTGCCGCACCACATAACACAGTTTAAACCCTTTACGGTGTGGTTTGTGGTTTCTGAAAATCTCAAACCGCACATGCAGTGTAGTTTTGACTCTAAACCACAACAACCCACACGGTGCACACTCCTAATTTTTGGATCTATAATAGTTTGTATATATGGTATCTCTTTTATTTGTAATTTTGATTCTATCTATTTCGTTGGTTTGATTATAATTATTTAAGGTTATTGTTTTAAATTTAGAACAAGTAATATAGATGGTGCATTTTTATAATGTATAGTATTTCAATTAATATGTCTGGTTGTCTTTTATTATTTTTATTCATTTCATTTACGCTTTTTATTAATCAACAAGGCTGAAGATGGGAATTAACAAGGATGTGGTAGATTTTGTATAAGTAGTGATGAAAATGTGTTTGGAATTATACAAAAAATGTATAAATCAATCGAGATATGCTTCTTGAATGAGGTTGGAAACCTCTTGATGTTTATTGAACTACTACACCAAAAAAATCCCCTCAACGAACTTGACATATAGAGACGATTTCTAGTGGGAACTACAAATTTATGCGTAGATTTAATTATGGAATATGGAAAGCCCAAATTGGATTTGAGAGGTTGTCATGCTTCACATGCTTCAAGGAATAAACTAATTGGTTGAATGGTTTTTGAGCTGTTGTTGTGAATCCTACAGAGAGAATTTCGTTATGTCAAAATGGATAGAAACATATAGGATTGAGGGAGTCGTGCGCTACACGAGGGTCGTTAGGCCTCGCTAAGCTCGTTGTACACCGCTTGCTAATGAGAAGGCGTCATCGCTACAATGAGAGGAGAGAGATGAAGGTGTTGATTTGATTGAGCTATTGAACTTTTGACCACAATTAAACTTACCGGTTTCTCTTTTTTTCTATTTTTTTTAAACTCTTTCTTTTTTAATAAAAAAAATACCCGCTAAAAGAATTCAAAATTTCAAAATTTAATCCAACCAATATATATATATATATATATATATATATATATATATATATATATATATATATATATATATATATATAGAGAGAGAGAGAGAGAGAGAGAGAGAGGATAGTTAAAATAAAAACAGTAAATAATATGATAACATAAAAACATTATTTTTATGTTATAATTCTACAGTGAAATTTGTATCCATATTTTTATGTCATTATTCAGTAATGAATAAATAAATAGTCACGGGTTAAAACTAAAATTAGAATTTACTACAAAAATGCACATACATAAATTTATAATAGAATAATACATTCTAATAAATATATGAATAATAAAACGTTAATATTCGTATTAGAATTACTTCAACAATACACATATACAACATTAATTACAGAATAACAACATAAAGTAGTGTTTTTACGCTCTCATATTATTTACTGTTTTTATTTAAACTTTATATATATATATATATATATATATATATATATATATATATATATATATATATATATAAAGAGAGAGAGAGCGAGAGATAGGTTCAGGTGTTTAAAGTAATTATTGTGTTATCGTATACATAAATGTGGGCCAATCAAAATTAAAAAAAAAATTAATAAATAAATAAGGGTAATTTAGTAATATGATTAACAACTTCCAAAAATAATTTCTATGATCATGGTATTGACTTTTAATCCTAATTTCTCCAGATGCTTCATCTCATGCTTCATCTGGCCTATAAAACCAACCAAGGGGCACCTTCCTCCTCCACATGACCGATTCCCTTTTTCGAATCTCTAGAAACGGAACGAGAATGTGAAACCAAAACTTCTACAAATTCAAAATTCTTACATAAAATCAAATCAAAGATCACTTGGATCGGATTATTTATTTGAATTTGATAAGTGTTCTAATCATACAATCATCTAGAAATCGATCTGTTTTTTCTACTAGGTTTAGGGTTTGTTGATTTTCGATGTACGATTTAGTCTTTCATCTGGTGGTAATTAGTAGCTTTTTAATCTTGGTAGAAGTTTATGTCTGATTTTTTTACGTTTTCTGATCGCGAATTGGTATTTTAGGGTTTTGAAATTTTCGTTGTAGGGAATCGTCATCGGAGTTCGTAGTGGAGATGAACGATCAAGCTCAGATGATGAATCAATCGTAGTAGCTTCCGATAATGCAATCCCATCGGTTGATGAATAATCAGAAATCTTAGATGTTGATGAATCAGTTAATTAATCCTTGTCATATGATGATGAATCAGTCACAGTCACAGCGGATGTTGAACAACCGAGGTGGTCGTTACGGGATGTGGCCGCCGGTGCAACCAGAGCAGCTCAAGTTCCAGAATCCGAACACGAAGCCTTCAGGTTTTGTTCCGTCTTCTTCAAATGGTCTGATTCATACTTCAATTTATGTTTTTGTTCTTCTTTTTTCTGATTTAATACTTCATTTATGTGGACAGTACAGAATCTTGACAAAAGTTGAATTCTGAAAAGGTATCAAGTATGTTTATGTAGATGATTCAATGGATGATATTGGTGATATTCCAATTCTATTGGAATGGAATCACATATTCCAATTCTGTTGGAATGGAATCACGAATTCAAATTCTGTTGGAATCACATAAGTTGATGCTTGAAGAACGCACCACAAAATTGAAACAGATTACATTATTCTTTTAGAATGTATTAGTCTTTTTTAGATTTTGATGTTTTCTTTTCCCGTTTTGAAAGTTTTTTTAGTTTTATTATTTAACAATAAATGTAATTCTTAACAATCGTTACCTGTATTCTATAAGAAATAATGTATTTTTTGTTTTCATTCTTCAATTGATTGTTCAAGAATTTGTTATTCTACAAGAAGTTCTTAAAGTCATGATCAAAAAATAGGTTCAAGAATATTTTTATTATTTATTGTTCAAGAATATTTTTATTTTTGAGTAAATAATTAAATAAATAAACATATTCTGTCAAAATGTCCGAATTAAAATAGTTATAATTCGTAAAATCGGATTTTTAAAATTAATAAAATCTATGATCCCTTAAAATATGCAATTTTCCTTTATTAAATCTATATTAATTGACTAAAATACCCTTGTAATTAAATTAGATGATATTTTTCAATTACATTTAATTCAATAATATATATTAATCACTTTCTTAAAATAAGTAAAATTGATTGGCCCACAGTTATGCATACAATAACACAATAATTACTTTGAATAGAATAATCTAGGCCTATATATATATATATATATATATATATATATATATATATATATATATATATATATATATATATATATATATATATATATAACCATTCACCTTTTCTATTTCAACGCACATACATCATAATACATCTCTCTTCCAAACAACTCCATCAGTTTATAAAAAAATGTCATGTCCGTCCTCCTCATCATCATCGTCATCATCTTCATCAAACGATGCTCTTGATAGCGAGCATTGTGCAACGTAAATGAAGAAGATATGTCCAAAGACAGCGTGCAACAGCCCACCCACGTTTCTGTAACACCCCAAAGTTTGGAAAGTCAAGAAAAGAAGGAAGACCTCAATTTTGAGGGGAGACTCGGTGAGTCCATGGAGGGACTCGGCGAGTCCAAGCGGGATCCGGGTCGAGGTGTAAGCGACCGACTCGGCGAGTCGGCCAAGGAGACTCGACGAGTTGGGTCTGAACGAGGAAAACCCTTAATCCGGGACTTGGAGCCTATATAAGCGTCTCATTCTCCTTCCTAGGGTTCCTTTACTGCCTCTCTTCCCCAGAACACCAAACCCTAGCCACCATATCCGTTTTTGAGCTAGACCTTGCCTTGGAGAGTGCACTAAAGCTTGGAAAAGGAAGAAATGCTTTGGAGGTGCAAGAAGGGACTGTAGATCCGAGATTTAGAAGACATTTCAGACCAATTGGAGGTAATAAGTTGTTGCTTGGAATCCCTTTTGCACCTAGATCTATTCTCATGTGTGAGTTTTGGACATTTTGGCATGATAAGTAACCTTTTCAAGTTAGAGGTCCAGATCTGAGGTTGCTACCTCAGATCCATGTTTGTTTTGGTCTAGAAGCCCCTAATGTATCAGCCCTTGGTATGTTGAAGAAGTATGTTGCCATAAACCGTAGTTTGAATGTGTTTTAAGCCTAGATCTCTTGATCTACACGTAAAGTTTGCCACTTTACGTGGGGGATAGGCCTTAGAAGTATGGATCTATGAGTTGGAAGCCCTGCTTGGCTCGAAAAGCCACTGCATGGATTAAGGACTGAATAGACTCGGCGAGTCCTTCGAGTGGACTCGGCGAGTATCTTGAAGATGAGGAGGAACTCGACGAGTGGGATGAACAGCTCGTCGAGTCGGATGAAGTTAGGCATCAACTCAGCGAGTTGGAAGAACAACTCGACGAGTTGGTTGAAGATTGCCTTGGACTCGGCGAGTCTGTGAGTGGACTCGGCGAGTCAGGTCGCGAAACCTCAAACCCTTCGAGTTGAGACTCGAATCAATGAGTCGGGTGGTGACTCAGCGAGTTGGGCAGGACAGGACTTGGAACTAGTTGAACTCGGCGAGTCATAGAATGACTCGGCGAGTCGAGTCGCGAATAGAAAGACCCTGAGCTTATGAACTCGGCGAGTCATTAGGAGGACTCGGCGAGTAGGGTTGACCTGGAAGGTTGACTTTAACCAGGATTTTGACTTTGACCAGAGTTGACTTAGTCGGTTGTCAGACTAAGTGTTATATGTATATTGATAGCTCGGAGAGCTAGAGGAGCAGTGGTTCAGGGGATTGTCGAGTAGCAGCCAGAGGTTTATCAGCAGAGCTCAGCAGTTCAGGTGAGTTTCCTTCCAGTAGGAACGGGTCTAAGGCCACAATGCCGACCTGTTTAGCTAGTAGCAGTTTCCGGATTTTGATCTGATGTAGTATTTAGTATGTTTGATGCCTTCGTGGCTCAGACAAAAATTATGTGTTATGTGTTCCGGGCCACGGCCCGATGTAGTATGCAGTATATGTGTGTTCATGCTAGTTGATATGTTTATGCTATGTTCTGTTCAGTTAGCCCGGATTTCGGTCCGATACAGGGGACAAGGTCCCAGTTAGTCCGGACTTCGGTCTGATGCAGGGGGCAAGGCCCCAGTTAGCCCGGACTTCGGTCCGATACAGGGGACAAGGTCCCAGTTAGTCCGGACTCCGGTCCGATGCAGGGGGCAAGGCCCCAGTTAGCCCGGACTTCGGTCCGATGCAGTGGGCAAGGCCCAGTATGTGCTTTATATGTTATTGTATGGTATGTGGTAGTTTGGGGGAGCTCACTAGGCTTCGTGCTTACGGTTTTCAGTTTTGGTTTCAGGTACTCGGTTTTCAAAAGAGGAGCTCGGGAAGATTGCAAAGCACACACCATAGTCAGTTAGCCTAGGAATGTTTGACTCTAATAATGATATTATGTTTTGAATTTAATACTCGAAAGTTATGTTTGACTTATGATACGTTGTTTATAAATCTAGTTTTAGTAATGTTTTTAAAAGAAATTTTTAGTCGTGATTTCTGGGTCGTTACAAGTTGGTATCAGAGCCTTGGTTTGAGGGATTCGGGCGCACTTCCGAGTGTGCCTGAACTCAAACTAAGGAAGTGATATAGGGTTTTCAAAAGAAAAAAATCGTAGTTACAAAAGAATTTTGAGAAAAGAAAACAATTTTAGAAAAAGTGTAAAGAAAAGAGTTTTAGAAAAAGCAAAGAGAGTTTTGAAAAGAGAAAAGGGTGTGGTGCATGCAATCAGACGAGCTCAAGTAAGTACTCCCAATTTACCCATACAAGTTGTGTTATGATTATCAGTATCAGTTTCAGTTTCAGTTTTAGTTTCAGCTTCAGTAGAACAGCATGCTAGAATAGGACTAAGGATCTAGGATGATGCTCTATGTGCCTGCTTTATGTGTTCAGCTTTATGAGAATTGCATGCTAGTATTGAGTAGACAGTGGTAGGATAGCCTGTGTAGGTTATGCCTGATAGTATGAGTTTAGCATTGGATGCTAGTGCAGTTTCTTGTTATGAGAATGGTTTTGCCTGAGTACGTTTCCTTTATCCGAATGTTGCTTGCTTTGTGCTTTGTGGGACTCTAAGTGATGGGAGTTAGCCATTAGGTGAATACGTCACATCACATGTGATCAGGGTTGAATAATCTCAGAGTGCTGGATTTGGCCCTACTGCGCAGCTCTCGTCTGAGTCTAACCGTTGTAGGGACGAGACTTTTACTCGAAGGATTATCCGAGCCTCATTGCATGTGATGGTATTCGGGTGGTGGCTAATTGGCATTACAATGAGGCCTTCAGCAGCTGAGGACTGTTTGGGTAGAGTCAGAGGTTCCCTAGGTCAAGCCTAGGATGAGAGTAGCAGAGATCAGTATTAGTAGACGTGATTTGGTGGAGTTGAGGTAACTCTTGAGGAAAGTGCGGATAAATGTGGAAGGTAGTAGGGGCCCATACTACTGAAAGCAGAGGATCCGTACTCGATTCAAGAGGGGCCAAGACGAAACCAGGGAATGGTAGAGTGTGTGAGAAATCCCTCAGCAGTAGTGTATAAATTGATCAGGAATTGTTATATTTTCAGCATGGTGACGTTGCGCGCGATATCAGTTAGCAGTTCAGACGTCGAGGAGGGATCTGGCTCGGGCTTTAGAGCCGGGCAGCTTGACGATCAGATGAGGGATTTCATTTCCACAGAGATCACGCGCAACATCATTGATCAGACTCCAGTGATTTTCGGTTCGGTTAGAGAGGCCATTGTGGAGCTCATGGACAGTCATCTTGAGGCCTTTAAGGCCGGGATAGTTTCAGGGCAGTTTGGGGCTCTTCTAGGTCCCGAATCTTATGGAGTTCAGGGATCCATCAGGGAGGGAGATCCCATTTCTAGTTTCTGCCATCAGGGGACAGGAGTGAGCCGGGCATCCTGTCTTCAAGAGAGACCTTTGGATGATTGGATAGTTGAGGAAGTTTTGCGAGCCATTCGTGAGGATCTGCCCGACATGGTCGTGAGGATCACTGATAGATTGATCGAGAGGCTCCAGGATCAGACAGTTGTTGCTCAGTCAGCGGGCAGGGAGTCGGAAAGGAAGAGGAAAGTGGATGAGACTCAGGTAGCCTCAGGTTCGGATAAGAGGCCCAAGGGTTCGGATTTGAGGGCGAGGAACTATCAGAACCGCAGTCGATGCGGGAAGTGCGGAAGGACGCACATGGGTGTGTGCAGGCGTAGAAGTCGTTGCGATGCTGGATGTTTCAAGTGCGGCCAGATTGGTCATTTTAGCAGAGACTGTGTTGTTACCATCGCCCAGGGACTTGATCCGTTATGTTTCCATTGCAGTCAGAGGGGCCACAAGAAGGCCCACTGTCCGAGTTTGTATACAGCAGGGCAGGTGTCAGCTCCAGCTCCTGCTCCTGGGACTTCGAGAGCCCAACGGACATCGGGGCCGGGCAAGGGCGCCTACGGCTCGGAGCCGAGTTTTCCGGTAGATTTCAGTAGGGATTCGAGCAGCACTGAGTGATGGAGGTATGTATCTTTTGCTTTTCTGTCATCTATTATTGTGATATTATTGTTATGTTGCTGCATTACCTGCTCGTGGTTGAGTTTTATGCCATCTGCATACCTTGGAATTCGAATAGTGAATTGGAGATCGTTCCCTCTAGATCAGGTTATTTCGGATTCAGTATTTGTAGCATGTATGTGTAAGATGCAGTAGTGCTTTACTACTTGCGGAGGGCGTTAGTCGAGTAATGATCATTTATATTCTCAGTTGTGATAGTTCAGAGTTTTTAGTGGAGTAGCTAGCGGTCAGTAAGAAAGTGGGTTGGGGAGGTGCACCCCAAATGCAGATTCTCGGGATGTAGTCCCTAAAGCAATTTCAGTTAAGGACCGAAGGGTGCTCAGTCAGATAGCAGGAAGGGTGCGGATCTGGTAAGAGTTAGTTGGAGCGCTGGCAAGGGTAAACGTCGGTGGACAACATATCGCCCTTCTAATGAAAGGAAGGTTGGAAATCCTTTCGACCAGTGAGCAGTAAGGATCTAGTCGAATCCAAGTGGGGGAGAACCCTTCCAAGTATACAAGAATAAGAGCCACGTAGACTCAGAATGATTGCGCGGCCTCAGAGGTGATTGTAGCATAGTGATCGATGGATCGAGAAGTTCAGAATTTGGAGTTCGAGGACCTTCCCAGCAATTAGTTCATGTAATCGAGATGATTAGAAGCTGGTTGAGAATCCAGGATTGGAGGACCACCTGTAGAGGCTCAAGTGAGTCGGAATGGGGATCCTGAGAACGGATAACAGGAGATGTTTTTGTATTAGTAGCCAGTGGCAAAGTTAGCATGCCGGATTGCGTGGATTCAGGAGTTGGGAGTTTGGAAACTTCCCAACGAAAGCTTCTTGTATCCGGATTAGTAGACGGTTGGTTTGGGAACCAAGCCAAAGAGTTCCTCGACGAAGCGCTAAGTATATCAAGGATATAAGATGTCGAGGATGATGCAGTATTCAAAGATTGAGGGCTGTTTTGGGAAATCGGGATGAGGAATCACTAGCGGGACTAGGCATAGTCAGGATGTCCTCGAGATAGTAGTAGTGTTGTAAGTCTGCGGGGGTAGCCGTAGCATTCACCAGCAGTCAGATAGTAGTAGTAGTGTTGTAAGTCTGCGGGGGTAGCCGTAGCATTCACTAGCAGTCAGATAGTAGTAGTAGTGTTGTAAGTCTACGGGGGTAGCCGTAGCATTCACTAGCAGTCAGATAGTAGTAGTAGTGTTGTAAGTCTGCGGGGGTAGCCGTAGCATTCACTAGCAGCCAGATAGTATTAGAGAGTTGCAAGTCCGCGAGCGTAGTCGCAGCCTTTATCAGATTGGTAGGTAGCATGAGCGCGTGTTGGACGCGGGAAAGCAGTAGTACCCACCAGTTCAGGTGCAACAGTGAGGATATGGGAATCCACGGGTTAGATTTCGGATTTCCCAAATGGTACAGTTATGGCTAAGTCAGCAATTTTGGTTAAAGATCGTCACATCAGTTATGAGATCAGGGTAGCAGTGGACCGTTGGGGTTTGGGTATGTTAAGGGCTACCGTCAGTCTGGGAGCCGTCATGTTGTTAGTCGTGGAATTGATGATGTCAGGATGTGACGTATGGACCCGATCGGTTGGATTGGAAGATTGTTAGAGCCGTAGTGACAGGATAACTAGTGGAAACTAGTCCCAGAGGAAGATTTCATTTAGAAGTCGTGGAAGCGACTAAGTAAGGAGTCCCTTGACTCCACGGTTGAGTTGGAGCTCAGTGTTTCAGCCAGTTCAGTGTTTCAGTCAACTCAGTGTTTCAGCCAGTTCGATGTTTCAGGCAGCTCAGTGTTTCAGTCAGTTCAATGTTTCAGGCCGTCAGCGTTTCAGTCGGTACAGCGTTTCAGGCAGTTTAGAGTTTCAGGCATGTTCAGTATTGCAGGCAGTTTAGTGTTTGGAAGGTTTCAGAATTTTGGACAGTATTAGTATTTGTGTCGGAATGCAAGTGCTGACGGTATAGTTGGTTGATTTGGAAATGGCAAGTCTCTCTCATCAGGATCAGTTGAGCCTTCTGCCAAGTGTAAGTGATCTGTAAGGATAGTTAGGCAGGTAGCTTTTCTTTCAGGAGGGAAGGCTCGAGTTAGTAGGAGTTGAGTAATCAGATGGGATATAAGCAAGCTGATTCCAGCGGCATTGTTTCAGTACGAGCGGCAGAATGGATAAAACAATTATAGATAGTCGAAGTATCTCCAGGAGTCGCTGGAAGCGACTAGGAGATTGCGATGGAGTGTAGTGACCGGTGGGAGTCCGGTAACTCAGATATCGGTAGATTAGTTGGACCAGAGTGGTTTCAGTGCATCCAGTAGGCGGATGAGGGGTACAGAGTTCTCAGTCGAAGGAAGTAACATTGCGGAAATTAGGGAAAGGAGAAGAATTCAGTATGTACCAACAGTAGGGACCAGCACGGTGAGTGGCTGGAGTGATGGACAGAAGGGTGTTAGTTTTCCAGACAGAGAGTTGGAGGCAGTTCGCAGGACAGTTGGTCATAGCAAACTTCGAGGACGAAGTTTAGTTTAAGTGGGGGAGAGTTGTAACACCCCAAAGTTTGGAAAGTCAAGAAAAGAAGGAAGACCTCAATTTTGAGGGGAGACTCGGCGAGTCCAAGCGGGATCCGGGTCGAGGTTTAAGCGACCGACTCGGCGAGTCGGCCAAGGAGACTCGACGAGTTGGGTCTGAACGAGGAAAACCCTTAATCCGGGACTTGGAGCCTATATAAGCGTCTCATTCTCCTTCCTAGGGTTCCTTTACTGCCTCTCTTCCCCAGAACACCAAACCCTAGCCACCATATCCGTTTTAGAGCTAGACCTTGCCTTGGAGAATGCACTAAAGCTTGGAAAAGGAAGAAAGGCTTTGGAGGTGCAAGAAGGGACTGTAGATTCGGGATTTAGAAGACATTTCAGACCAATTGGAGGTAATAAGTTGTTGCTTGGAATCCCTTTTGCACCTAGATCTATTCTCATGTGTGAGTTTTGGACATTTTGGCATGATAAGTAACCTTTTCAAGTTAGAGGTCCAGATCTGAGGTTGCTACCTCAGATCCATGTTTGTTTTGGTCTAGAAGCCCCTAATGTATCAGCCCTTGGTATGTTGAAGAAGTATGTTGCCATAAACCGTAGTTTGAATGTGTTTTAAGCCTAGATCTCTTGATCTACACGTAAATTTTGCCACTTTACGTGGGGGATAGGCCTTAGAAGTATGGATCTATGAGTTGGAAGCCCTGCTTGGCTCGAAAAGCCATTGCATGGATTAAGGACTGAATAGACTCGGCGAGTCCTTCGAGTGGACTCGGCGAGTATCTTGAAGATGAGGAGGAACTCGACGAGTGGGATGAACAGCTCGTCGAGTCGGATGAAGTTAGGCATCAACTCAGCGAGTTGGAAGAACAACTTGACGAGTTGGTTGAAGATTGCCTTGGACTCGACGAGTCTGTGAGTGGACTCCGTGAGTCAGGTCGCGAAACCTCAAACCCTTCGAGTTGAGACTCGAATCAATGAGTCGGGTGGTGACTCAGCGAGTTGGGCAGGACAGGACTTGGAACTAGTTGAACTCGGCGAGTCATAGAATGACTCGGCGAGTCGAGTCGCGAATAGAAAGACCCTGAGCTTATGAACTCGGCGAGTCATTAGGAGGACTTGGCGAGTAGGGTTGACCTGGAAGGTTGACTTTAACCAGGATTTTGACTTTGACCAGAGTTGACTTAGTCGGTTGTCAGACTAAGTGTTATATGTATATTGATAGCTCGGACAGCTAGAGGAGCAGCGGTTCAGGGGATTGTTGAGTAGCAGCCAGAGGTTTATCAGCAGAGCTCAGCAGTTCAGGTGAGTTTCCTTCTAGTAGGAATGGGTCTAAGGCCACAATGCCGACCTGTTTAGCTAGTAGCAGTTTCCGGATTTTGATCTGATGCAGTATTTAGTATGTTTGATGCCTTCGTGGCTCAGACAAGAATTATGTGTTATGTGTTCCGGGCCACGGCCCGATGTAGTATGCAGTATATGTGTGTTCATGCTAGTTGATATGTTTATGCTATGTTCTGTTCAGTTAGCCCGGACTTCGGTCCGATACAGGGGACAAGGTCCCAGTTAGTCCGGACTTCGGTCCGATGCAGGGGGCAAGGCCCCAGTTAGCCCGGACTTCGGTCCGATGCAGGGGACAAGGTCCTAGTTAGTCCGGACTTCGGTCCGATGCAGGGGGCTAGGCCCCAGTTAGCCCGGACTTTGGTCCGATGCAGGGGACAAGGTCCCAGTTAGTCCGGACTCCGGTCCGATGCAGGGGGCAAGGCCCCAATTAGCCCGGACTTCGGTCCGATGCAGTGGGCAAGGCCCAGTATGTGCTTTATATGTTATTGTATGGTATGTGGTAGTTTTGGGGAGCTCACTAAGCTTCATGCTTACGGTTTTCAGTTTTGGTTTCAGGTACTCGGTTTTCAAAAGAGGAGCTCGGGAAGATTGCAAAGCACACACCATAGTCAGTTAGCCTGGGAATGTTTGACTCTGATAATGATATTATGTTTTGAATTTAATACTCGAAAGTTATGTTTGACTTATGATACGTTGTTTATAAATCTAGTTTTAGTAATGTTTTTAAAAGAAATTTTTAGTCGTGATTTCTGGGTCGTTACAGTTTCATGCATGATTATTTTGACGTGCATGCTCTCTTTCGAGGATATTATTTTTGTCGACGGTTCCAAACGCATAAAGACTTGTTTATCCGTAGTGTCTAAGTGTAAATGCAGTGTCCGAGTATAAGCGGCAACAACCGGATGCAAGTGGTACATTAGGATTTGATCCAGTTCAAAAATGTATTTGTGTATTTTGTATGTTAGCATATGACACCCCCTTGATGCATAGGACGAGAGTTTTCGGATGTCTACACGTACCACACGATAAAGTCTTCACGAATTTTGCAGATTTGTCATGTCTTTGTATAGTTTACAATATATGTGTCATCCTACTTCTGGTGACATACAAAATCTATATGATCATCATGCAAATGTGCATGGTTTACCTGGGATGTTAGCAAGTTTAGATTGCATGCATTGGAGATGGAATTTGTGTCCAAATACGTATCATGGAAAATATACAAATGGAAATTATCATTATCCTACAATTGTACATGAAGTAGTAGCCTCACAAGATTTGTGGTTCTGGCATGCATTTTTCGGTAGTGCCGGTTCGATTAACGACATTAATATTCTTAATAATTCACCACTATTCAACAAAGTGTATGACAATACTTCCCCAGATTCGTCGTTTGTACTCTGAGGAACGGAATACAATTTTGGGTATTATCTTGTTAATGAGGTCTATCCTGACCTTTCTGTTTTTGTTAAACTTTTTTGTGTCCGGATGACCCTCAAAGGAACATATTTAAGAGAGTTCAAAAAAGAGAGAAAAGATATCGAACGATCGTTTGGAGCACTTAAAAATCGTTGGTAAATACTTGCTAAACCATCATTATTTCATGATGTTTCTATTATGACATAAGTGATGTATACATGTATCATATTGCATAATATGATACTAGAACATGAAGAAAACACGATATGTGTGTACTAAAAGAATAAAATCATCCCCGAGACACACCCACTTGAATATGGTGGTCAAGAATGGATATGAAGAATGATGAAAGTCAACAATGTAGTAATCCATGTCGATCTTCATTGCCATGTGACTGATTATCTTTGGATAAATGAAAATATTGATCTTAATATGCCACCGGAAGATGAATGAAAGGCCAATTGTCAGAGGAAGGCCCTTTGTTTAGGTATGAAGTGTGCTTTAGTTATGAAGTATGTTTTTTTATGTATTAAGTCTTGTTTCTATGTATTAAGTCATGTTTCTATGTATTAAGTCATGTCTTGAATTATTAAGTTGTGTTTCTAGGTATTTTAAGTTTTGATTTATTGTAACAATTTTAATTTAATATGAAACTAGGAAAAAAAAAGCCCGTCCATCATACGAGCGTGATTTTTTTTTTGGTTTTTTTAATGCATTGTTTTGTTTAACAGGTCATCTAAAAGATTGAAAGGTTAAGTAATATATGGATCTTTCATTAGGTAGTCTTCGTAAAGACAACGAAAGATACATACATAGAAAAGAGAGCGAACGATACACAAATTAAGACTATCTACTTCAGTCGTATTCATCGGGAAGGTTCCTAGTTATTTTATTGTGGGTGGCAATGGTGTTGAGCGGTTCATTTTGAAAACCTATAACATGGGTAATAAAGTCAGAATGATGATAATATAAGAAACTTAAAATCCATATGAAGACTAAATCGGTTTATCATGCTTTACCCTGTTGGCTGCAGCTACATGTTCAACTAAAAATTCGATTTATTAAGGAGACATCATAAGATAAAAGCCAAAAATATAGTTGTATTTATTTGTCCTTTTCAACTGTTCAAAAACATTTGTATTTTTTCTTAATGTTAGCATAGGTGTTGTTTCCATATATGGACTTATTCTAGGGCATTTAATGTTGATATATAACACCAGGTCCACCTGAGAACGTGAATGGAAAAGATTATCATTAGTAACAGGTTGGAGCTAGCTAGAAAAGGATCTTTCAATTTCAATTTTGTATTATGATTTACAACAAAGAATGGAAAAAGAAGCAAAGGTGTATCCAACTCCTTTTTCATGAATAAAATCGTTGTATGCTTTCATGGCCTAATGTCAATTTAGCCCAAACCAATGCCCATGGGTAGGGTACATAGTGACATTGAACTGGAGTTGGACATAAGATGTCTATCAATGATGATTTATTCTAACTTTATCTTTTTTATTATGAATGAACTTAGAAATCAAAGCAGTAGCCCAAGAACCCGTGACACTAACTTCGTCTCCCGAAAAAAAAAACAAAAATTAATCGTAAGAGATATAAACATCTCATAAATAAAGACTTTCGGAAATAAATCACAAGAACAAAATTTGAATAAAAGTTTCATAAAGCAGAAAATCACATATATAGAACTTGAATAAAGATGGATTAAAGTAGTAAAAAAAAATTAATAATCCATACTTGTGGAGGCAAAATCGGAGATGGAAACATGAATATACCTTTGTGGGATCATCACCAAAATCATTGAGCATTCCTTTTGAGTTAGAGGTGCTTGATTCATGTAAGAAACTTGGTTAAAACAGAACATCCATAAAATATTTAACCCTAATTTATGGAAACCATTCTATTCTACAATATACATACATAGAAATTAGCATGCCTCAATTTCTACACAAATTCATGATTGTGATATGTTGTAATCCAACATTCAAGTATGTTTTTTTTTCTTGTGAATTAATTATTGTATAATACTTTAATTTCAATTTTTTTTTGTTTTATATATGTTACTATGTTGAATGTATACATTTTTCATAAAACCCATTACACATATAACCACATGTAAGGTAGCTAGCCTCCCGTTCAAAAGAGACTTGTTTAAAATTATCGTCACATCATCGAAACATCATCATAGTTGGCTACCTGCATCATAATCAGTCATAAACTCATCCTAACTAGTGGTCATGCTTATGAGAAAAATGTTGTTTTCAAAATAACCATATTGTCCCCATTAATAAAGTAATTTATTAAATACATTTCATGAAATGCATTTGTATTGCATATACTAAACACATAGCTTATGCAAGAGGAACTACACATAAAGAAGAATCAAACTACATTATGTATAGTAAAGATATGTATTCTTGGTAATAAACTCACTCAACTTGTTACAATACACTATTTAATTTCCAGTGTTATGTGGATGCACAATTTTCACCTAAGGATAAACATAAATCAATTAATTTCTAACTAATTATATTTTAATCGTCATAATAAAAAAAATTAATCCAAAACATATCATTTTAACCCTTACATGTTATCCCTAAGATCATGTAAAAAGAATACAAGAGGTTGGAGTTGAATTTTATCATCAATGAATAGGTTCCTATTCCTTCATGTAAGGTTACTCACGCCAACTAAAATTAGTCACAGGATCCACTCAATTGAGTGGAATTGACATGACAACGCACTCAAGTTTTAACTTTTTACCAAGTTTTCAAAATGCATCCAATTGACTTTTAACATCGGTAACTCAACTTCTAATGAACTTAGAATTATTAACTAACATTTAAATATTAGTTTTAATCACAAATTAATTAACATCCTAATCATACTCATTTAACCAATGATTCATTTCTTGATGAAAATCTATTGGATTAAGGTTTCAAAACTTTTATGAAGTCCATTGGAAGTCATAATAGCTTTCCTAATATGAAATTAGCTTAAAATAATATTTTAGTAGCATGAAACATGAACCTAATTGATGATTTGAACTACATTTATGATATAGTTCAAAGTTTTAATAGATTAAAACCATCTCAAGTTAAATTTAAATTTGAAACTCCATTGACGCTCATGCAAACTTGTAGGATCAAAATGAATCAAAATGGAGTTGATATCTTCATAGGTTGAACTAGAAATTTAAATATGAAGTTCTAGCTATTATTTAATGCAAAAACATCAATCAAAATCATACTATAATGGTTAAGAACATCATTCCACAATATAGGGTTTTAAAACTTTTTTCAAAACATTGATTAATTCACATTCTAACTTACTAATCACAAGTTGAAGCTAGAAGTGTAACCTAAACATATAATCATCATCGAATTTTCACTCCTTATCAAAAAGCACCCTAAAATTCAAAATTATGAAGGGTTAACTAAGCTATAAGTAGAATTGGTTAAGATGAATGGAGATTTGTTATCTTCATCTAAATTGTTTAAGGATCCGAGTTCCAAAGCTTCAATTTGACTTCAATATAGCTTCAGTCTCAAAAGTGTTCATAAAATTGCTTTCCAACCTCTCTCAACTTTCCCTAAATCATGAAAATTAAGAAGAAGAAGAAGGAGAGTAGTCGGTTTATGTTCATAAGTTTGGCATCTTGACATATTTGATCGCTCAAATTCCATTCCACTCACTTAGCTCCAAATCAACCCTAACTTCACAAGTAGCTTTTTAATTTATCGATATAATCTTAACCAACTTATGTATTAACACATTTAGTCCTATAAGAGTTGAATGGGTTAAATACAAGTCATACATGTTTAAATCCACATAAGTCGAGTCAGATATTGATTTTATAAACTTGACTCATTTTTTATATATATTTTATTCATTATATTTATTAAATTTAAATCGATTATTTTTTAGTTATTGTTTTATTCAAATAAATTTAAAATTACCCTTACAACACGATATTACAAAAATAGGGGTACAAAATCAATTTTTAAAAAAATAGTATAACTAGTTAACCAATAAGCAGGACCATGTTAATAACATATTATTTTTTAGAAAAAAAATCATAAATGGTCCACATGTTTTCCTCAGATCTAAAGTTTAGTCCCTAAGGATAAAAAAATTCACAAATGGTCCTTGTACTTTATAAAGTTTTGATGTTTGGTCTTTTTTGCTAACTCTGTTAGATTTAGATCGTTAACTATTATTTGATTATTATATTCGGAGGGCATTTCTGTCATTTCCTTACCACATGGACCATTTATGATGTTTTATCTTATATATATATATATATATATATATATATATATATTAATTTTCAAAGGATCCCACCCCATCACTCTCTCTCTCTCTCTCTCTCTTAAAAACAGACTTGCACAAAGTCAGGAACAACCATGGAAGACGAGAAAAGCTTGGAGATTTATGAATTCAAGCCCTCTGAAGATTCCTACCAAATGGGTTTTTACATTGGAAACCATATATCCAACCTTATAACATGCAGACTCACCTCAGACTCCATTTTCAAACCCTTGGAGTGATTACCTCCATTAAAAAACCAAGAATTTAATAAGAAAGCTTCCGATTGTGAGTTTGAATACTACAATATCATTTTTTATAGGTTCACAATCTCATATTTTTTGCAGACCAAACCTAGAAGAAAGTTTATGATTATATATTTGAATACCATGCAAAAAATCTAATTCAAATCGACAGTGACTCACAAATCTGCCTACCGACCAAAGGGGATTGTTTTTTCACCCACTGTTCTAATTGAGGCTCGCCAGCACCATCCCTACGTCAAGCTAGTACCATCATTCACATTTGCAACGAATCACTACCACCTCCTTTGATTACTAGGAATGGATAAAACGAAATTAAAGAAGAACAACAAGAAGCCGCCTGATGTGCGTGTTCTACCCCAATCCATCCCATCAAGGCTGGGTAGAAAGATGAAGAACAAAGGTAATAATTATCCAATCGGTTATCAACGAAATACCAAAAAAAGGATAAATTCTTTTTGCTGTATGTGTCGATTGATGATTGGCATAAAGGAATCCAAAAAAATTAAGAGACTTGCAAGTTTATGTAAAGAAGATGATAAACATAGGAGAATCCTCCCTTCTTTACTAGGGATCAGTCAAGAAAGAAGGGAGATGAGAGCATTGTTAGCAATCACCTTCTTCATCTTCTCTTTAGTCATATGCAACACCCAAACCATCACCATCTAATCCCGAAACCATCACAAAGATGACCTACCTGCATAATCAGAGTCAAGAGAAACTCTCCCCTATTCTTCGATTTTAGCCTTTTACATAGACATGTTCTTGTAAGTAGGGACACGGACCTCAATTTCTGGAGTGTATATGTGTTTGTAGCGATTTTTTGGGTCTCAATTTTTATAGGGATTTGAGGTTTGAAAGTGGGAAATGAAGGCTAGTTTGGTAGATGAGATAGATAGATAGATAGATAGAGTGAGTGAGTGAGAGACTGTAAGAGAGAGATAGGGTGGGACCCTTTGAAAATTAAATTATATATATATATATATATATATATATATATATATATATATATATATATATATATATATAACAAAACATGGTCCCTATGGTAGGGAAATGACGGAAATGCCCTCCAAATATGATAATCAAATAATTGTTAATGACCAAAAGCTATCAGAGTTGGCAAAATGACCAAACATCAAAAGTTTTGAAAGCAAATACACCATTTGTGAAATTTTGATATTTAGAGACTAAATTTGAGATCTGAGGCACATAGACTTTTTATGATGTTTTTTCTATTTTTTATGTTGATAACAAAATTACCAACAATTAGGAATTACAATATAAAATAATAATGGATATATATATATATATATATATATATATATATATATATATATATATATATATATATATATATTCAAACAACCAGTTGAAACTAACTAATTATTTTAATCAAAATGTTTGGAAAAATAACAAAATAAAGTAATAAATTAAACAATTAAAAATAATTTTTTAATTTAAAACAATAAATACACAAAACAAATATAAGCAAATAAAAAACATATAAAAATGATGTTAGTAGTGGTACGTTTGGTAGGTCCATGGTGTAATCATATTCATAAATCACAATTATATAAAATAACTTATAACATTAGAAAATCTTTAATATATAAGTTTTATAAAGATTTATTGTATTTACTACCTAGATTTTTAACTAATAAAATGATTGAGAAAAAAAATCTTTTTTCCCAATATATATAAATTTGTATAAAGCTTTTTTTATACGCTGAGAAGTGAGAATAGCTTATTGGAAAAAAAAAAAAACTTTTGTTTAAAAAATGTTTTGCCAGGAGATCATATTTTTTTAATGATCTATTCAAAAGGTAAAAAGCATACATTAAATTAAAAATGCTCTTATAATGACGATAAAAACTCACAAAATGGAAGACTAAACCCAAAAAATTCACAAAATGGAAGACTAAACACAAAATAACACTTCAGTTTTCGGAAGAATAAAAAAAAAAGGGAAAAAGGGAAAAGCTAATCATATAACACGTTGCATTATCTAGTAGTTAGTTACAAAACGTGGGAAATCAACTAAAATATTCTAATAAAACGAAAAACGGCCAGACTTGGTTGTTGACCTATTCACACCAATTTCCGAAAGTCGTGGTCTATCGCGTGCGTCTAGACATAAACTTGATGACACGTTTTTTTGCAAGTTATTAGGGTAAACAGAATAATAGTTGTCCACACTCCACATGTCATGAAGACTATTTCCGTGTTATATGTATTTCAGTGATAAAAGAAACTTTTTCGTTTGTCTATTCTTCGGTGTCCGTGTTTATTTATTTATTTTTTTTTGGTAAAGATTTAAGAGATTGATATAGTTTTTAATTTATACATATTTAACGACTAAGATTTATTTTTTCTTTTTTTATCAACATTTGACAATTTTTTTTGTCTACGTTCAATCCTTATTATCGGCTACTGCAGGTTAAACCGGAAAAATGACATAATATGATAATATATTTTTAAGTTTGTACACATTTAGACTTCAATATTTTTATACAAATTTAGTTTTTATGACCGATTCTTCAAATTTTGTTCACGACATTTTACGTGAGACAATCATTAATGAGGTGTTTTCATATGTGGCTCGTCTTTTACTTATATCAGTAACCTAATTTATGAGTCGATCAAATAATGATGGTGCCCTAGTTTTCTCCAAATAGAAGATGTATTCGACTTCGTTTTCATCTATCCCCATAGTAGACAACAACATTTTTTGTGATTGTTTCCTCGTAACTCGATTTTGCACTTTCAAGACAAAAAAAACACTCTGACAAAAAGTTTCATCTATCTCCATAACAAACAACGAGATTCTTTGTGACTGTTTCCTCCCAACTCGAATTTGCACTTCTAAGACAAAGAATGTTGATTGCTATAAAGATAGATGAAATCAAAGATGAAGTCAACTTCTGCTTGGGGAAAACTATGGCACCAATATTATTTGACCGATTTGTAAATTAGGTTACTACTATAAGTGAGAGACGAACAACGTATGAGAACACCTCATTAATGATTAGGGATGAGCATATGGAACGGGGAATCGGCCGAAATGGGTACCAGAACCGAAACCGAAACCCGATGAAACCGGTCGGGTCGGGACCGGGACGATATGCTTGTGGATTTTTGGAACTGGTAGGAACCGAAAAAAATTAGTAGAACTTGAAAAAACCGGAACCGTATGTTGCTATTTCTCGAGGACCGGTTCCAACATTGAAGACACTGTAAGAACGGAACCGGTAGAACCGGCAGTCCGGTTCGGTTCCTATTTTCCACTAAGTTTGATTCTTACGTTGGTTACGGTTTGGGCCGGTTCTAGCCTGGTCAGTTCCTTTTTTTATCCCTATTAATGCTTGTCCCATGTAGGATGTCATGAGCAAAATCTGAAAAAACTAGTCATAATGATTAAATGAGTATAAAAACATTAAAGACTAAATGTTTACAAACTAAAAAATATATTACCATATTAAGTCATTTTCTCGGCTTAACTTGAAATAATTGGTTATAATGACTGAATATGGATATAAAAAAACTAAATTAAATGGTCAAATGTAAAAAAAAAAAACATAATGACCAATTATATACAAATCAAAAAATATATTACCCTTTTAAGTCATTATCTTTTTTTTTCTATTATTTTATAACCAAATAGAAAAAGCACAAATTACTTATTTATTCCACATAAAAAAGTAACACACGATCATTTATCAAATTTATCATGACCATGTACTTATAAAACATGAGAATATATATATATATATATATATATATATATATATATATATATATATATATATATATATATATATATATAAAGTGAATATACCTAACAATCTTATATAAGCTTAGGTACCTAACCACATTATACTACATTGTTTTGCATTATATTTTCATTGCAATCATCTAAGGTTCTTAAACTTCAACCCTTAACTTGATTTACTTCCAAGATTTTCAGACATTCCCCATTATATTCCTCCTATATCATTTGATTTGTAACGGTAGTATATGAAGCCCACCAAGGGGTCTCTGATAGAAAGACGTCATTTGAAGGAAGATAATGGTAAAAATCCAAATATTTTGGAAGCAATCAAGTTACAAGGTTGAATTTTAAGAACTTTGGGTGATTAAAATGCAAAAATGATACAAAATTACATAATATGATGTGGTTAGGTACCTAAGCTTATATAAGGTTGTTAGGTATATTCACTTACTCTCTCTCTCTCTCTCTCTCTCTATATATATATATATATATATACACACACACACACACATATATATATATATATATATATATATATATATATATATATATATTAAAAAAGTTCACTCTTATAAATAGTAAAATTGGTGGGTTTTTGGCATCTTTAGTCCACCTATTTACATCTTTTCATATTTCGTCCTTCCGTTTTTAGGGTTTTCATATTATTCATTCTCATTTTTTTTTCTTTTTGTTTTCTACGCTCGGTAATGGATTTTGGGATTTACTATATGTGTTTTGTCGGTGGAATGTCTGATATGTTTCTCCTCTTTCGATTCCAAGATTCATGTTCACCAAGAACAAGAGAAGAGCATAAACTAGTCTTTGTAACCAACAAGTTAAATGGATCTAATTTGTGTAACCTTAGAGTTATGAGAGTCACTAAGACAAAACTCGAAGGTTCCACTCTTTCTGATATGTAAAGGAAGATAAGGGGACCACTGTCTTGTTGAAGAGGTCTTTGGATTTTAAAGGAGAGTTGGTGTTGTAGTGAGACCGTCTATGAAAATGAGACGTGCTACGCATCCAACTTCACTTAATCCCATTTCAACATAGATAGGTTGTCCAGGAAGGAAGAGATATATGCCAAGAAGAACATATTTTGGCATAGTTATCTCCTATTTGGCCTCATCTATAGGATGTTTCATGTCAATTAGCGTCAGCATCAGCGTCAGGACGAGAGCGGTTAGTGCTGAAGAAAAGATGTAGAGCGAGCGTTAACTAGCTCTAGTCTAAGGATGCTACACCGAAGGAATGATACACTGATCATTTTCAAAGGAATAAGTCAGTTCAGGTCACTATCGTGAGAGAAGAACTTGCACGAGCAATGTTATAAGCAAAATGTACAATGTATACTTCTTTGGTAAAATAAAAGTTAAAAAGAATTTTTGAAACATGAAATCAAAGTAAACTAAAACTATAGCAGCTTGTGTTCAGAAGTTTTAAAGTTGCAAAGCATAAACAAAACCAAATACATAAAGTAGCATTGTCTAAACTCATAAAATCAAAGCATATAAATGTTGTTGTCCCTGAGTGCAGTGAGCACAATTTTGTTATTAGAGTCAAAAACCTTTCCTTCATGACAATCCAAGAAAGACTTATAACTGTTAGGGCCAGGATCCCAAAATTACATTCAGGATCCTCAAACCTTAGGATCCTCAAGGATACTTCAAGATCCTGACTATTATCATTTATTCTCATAACTTTTATGCCAGTGATATGCTTTGTTATTTTTCTCACATGTGAAGAAATAATCAGCCAAAGACTTATTCTCAATGAATAATCATTATGACCATGCGAAAGACCCGTAAGACCAAGTCAAGTAACGTCTATAAGTTGATCACGGAGGATCCCGAAATTGTCGGAGTTCTTGTTATTAGCTTTAGACTATAAAAAACATTTGTATGCATCACACTACACACAACACATAGCAGAACAACAACTGTTGTACTTATATTCTTTACATTTTCTCCGTAATCTACCTTTTCAATCAATAAAATGATCGAGGCAGGTGATCATTATCACCTCCCAAAGATTTATGTCGGAGATCCTAGCAAGCATCAAGGGCTTTCCTTGTAAAAAACTTGTGTCACTTTGATCAACATTTTATACTTGCATTATTCTGAACATCACAACCTCTCATACACTTTGGTCGATTCTTGCTTGTTTATTTTTTGATTAAAACAATTTGGCGCCCACCGTGAGGCCGTGATGTTCAAAATCCTTCAAAAATCATGTCTACTCAATCAACCCTATCCTCTTCCTCAATTCCTCCCATTTCCTCCAAAAAACTTCCACCACCTGCTGTTGGAACTCCCAAGAATGCCTCAAAAGCACCGAAGAAAAACACATCTCCGATCGTTACCCCAGGACTCCAGGATCCTCCTGTGCTGATTTCCAATAGTGAATTCTTCTCTATAATGAAGAGACTGGAATGACAGGTCGCCTAGCAGCAAGAAGATAACAGGATAATTCTCAAGGAAGTGGAGAGAATGAGGATAGAAATCGACAAACCTCAGGAAGCAGCACCGTTGATCTTGCAGCCCAAGATCCTGAACTTTGACAACACAAGATCCGCAATGATTCGCCGTGAGATAGGATCCTCAACATCAGCCTTTATTCTTGCCTGGGGCACGACTCCGAGAGAATAAGCACATATGACCCAGGATCCCACTAAAACCTTTATTACTCCCAATAACAAGGATCCTGGTAACCTCGTCAATAATAATATCTTTACTACTAACTTAATGGATCTTGATATAGGTTTAAGCCCGATCATGGCTAAGGAGCTCCAAAAACTAAGACAAATGATCTCAAGCGTACTTGGAGTAGTTCAGCTGTACTAGAAGGATCCCCCATAAGCCACATGATCTCAAGATTGGTTCCAGCAATAGCTGACACCGAAGTACCAAAGCGCTTCCAAACCCCCAACATGAAGCCTTATGACAAGACTGCAGATCCTAAGGAGCATGTGGCACAATAAAGGGAAAGGATGGAGATCATTCCCATTCCCACTCACTTAAAAAAGCTTGCTTGTGCAAGGGTTTTAGTTCAACCCTCATGGGATCAACTTTAAAATATCTCCTTAATGTTCCTCCTCATTCTATTACATCGTTTGCTCATTTGATTAATTTATTTAACAATCAATTTTCTTGTAGCAGAACATTCAAAAAGATCACTCGTGATCTCAATCGGGTGGTCCAGGATCCTAAGGAGTCCCTTAGGACTTGTGTGAACAGGTTTGGGAGGGAAGCTCTAAGTATCCCCAACATCGACATGGTAACTGCAGTCAAAGCCTTTAAAATGGGCTTAAAGAAAGATTCAATTTATATTAAGACCTCATAATGACTCCATGCAGGAGGATGGATGACGTCAGAAGCAGAGCATTAAGATTCATCAGGCTCGAAGAAGACAAGGAGATGCGAAAAAGGAGCAACCCGCCAAGCTCTTATGATCACCCCAATAGAAAGGCCAATTCTTCTGCCCAAAGATCCTATAAATCAAAATCATATTCCAAACCTGACCATCATCGGGTTAATGCCCTTAAAGATGAGGGAGAGGAAGAAGATTTTCCTAAGATTACCGACTATTGTTTTTCTATGGATATTTCAAATGTAATATTTGCCATGCAGGATCTTGGAGACAAAGAAATATGGCCAAGAAACAAGGAAAAACCCACTACTTGGAAAGACAAGTCCAAATGGTGTGCATACCATGAAGACTTCGGTCACAACACAGAGGCTTGCATATCTCTTAGGAAGGAGATCAGCTACCTCCTAGGAAAAGGATACCTCAAATAGATCCTTGGAAGAAGAAAGCAGAGATCCAAAGAAAAGATCAGGATCCTCAGAAGATCCTTGACAGAACAGGTTCCTCCTTCCGATGCCAAGGTAATCAATGTTATCTCTGTAGGATCCGACATTTGTGGTACAACTTATTCTGCAGTGAAGAGGCATGCCAAGGTATCCAAAACGGAAAAGGAAAAAGGATCATGGAAGAACACATCAATGACGAACGAAAAAGAGATCACCTTCGGCGAAGAAGATAAACAAGATGTCCAGGGTCCTAACCATGATGAATTGGTGATTACTCTCTACATCGCCAACCATTTTGTCAGAAGTATTCTTATTGATGGAGGATCCTCAATCAACATCATACTCCTGGACACGTTGAAAAGAATAAGAAACCTGGAGTCTGATATAGTTGCAAGATCCTCAATGCTAATTGGATTCATCGGCGAAACCAAGCACACCGTCGGCGAAATAAAGCTACCTATCAACATATTGGGGGTAAACTCTATACAACATTTTTTGCGTAACTGATATGTTATCCTCTTATAATATCATACTAGGTAGACCATGGATCCACAAAATGAAGGTTGTTCCATCGACATATCATCAACGCGTAAAGATGCCCACCCCATGGGGAACACTGAAGATTAGAGGAGACCAAAAAGAATCCAAGGAATTCTACAAGACATCGAGAAAATCTTCAAAAATACCATGACAACCATGGTAATTAAAGGAGAGGGCACGAGATGTGATAGAAGCAAGAGAGCAAGATATAGAAGAAGTACCTCTGAACCTTGAGGATCCTAAAGCCAAAGTTCTCGTAGTACCCTTAATGCCTGAATAAGTCGAACATGATCTTACAAAGTGTTAGGTTTTAAGCACTATAACACTCTTATGGTGCATGTAATGCCCGTAGATCCGGGCTAGTCAATTTAGAGATAATAGGGGTCGAAAACAACTTTTCGACAAAATATTATTTAGAATAAATAATCTTAAACAAGCTATAGAATATGTCTCAAGGGTTCCGTACATATAAAGAACGCCGAAATCCGAGTTATAACGAAGAAGTTATGGCTCGTTGAAGTTTTACGACAACACAGGCACGACACCGGGAGACATAAAAAGTGAATTTACGATACAAGACTTTTTAGCCTTAGTGATCTAAACCAAAGTTGTAGCATATGTTAAACCAAGAACATCCATAAAAAGAACGCCCAAATCTGACTTCGTATGAGGAAGTTATAATTTTTCTAAGATTCGGTTTAGTAGTGCACGACCCGAAACTCGAATTTTAGTTTGAGCGGTTTTTGGCTTACGCGACCTAAATGAGAGTTGAAGATCTCATTAATAGGAACTCAATGTGAAAATACAGACGAAAACGGAGTCCGTATGAAGGAATTACGAATTCTTCGCGGTCATTTAACTGTCTAAACTCCTCCTACTGTTAAATTTAAGATGGGTCGAGAATTAGCCGACGGAGTCTAAATGAAAGTTGTAGATCTTGATTTTACCTACGCGTGGATATAAAGAACGTAGAAAACGGAGCTCGTATGCGAGAGTTATGATTTTTCTAAGTCGAGAGGCTGATACACGATATTGGGTGACGTGGAACCACCAGAATTGGACACGTGGCACCACCAGAAGGCTGCCACATGAACCAACTCGATAATTTTTTGGTCAAAACTCGGCGAGTCCATCAGAAATTTCACTATAAACAGAGGTGCCGGGTCTTGCCATTTCTTCACACCTCTTAAACCTTCTTTCTCTCTCTACACTCTCTCTCTAAGCCCCCTAAGCCCCCCTAAAGTCTAGGTAAAGCCCCTAGCATCCGAAGGAAGCCCCGAGGCTCCCGGAGTCCTGAGAAAAGAGCCTTTCGGCTCGGAAACGCTGCTCCACCGAAGCCCGGTTTTGAGAACAACCCGCTGTAAGTGAGCTACGCCTAACCTATCCTTAGTTTAGCTTATGTTTTGATATAGTAATGTTATTAGGACCTTATAATAAGTACTTGGGCTATTATTATGGGTTATATAAGTATCGTTTAACGCTTATATAATAGTAATAATAGCTAGACTATTAATTAGTCTCGGTGAATATTAGACTAAACCCTAGTGGTAATGATACTAGGTTTTGCCGAAGGAAAATTGTGTTAAGAGTAACGAAGTGCTGTCCAAGCGCCGAGTCATCACCTTATCAGGTGAGTGCATAGTTACTTTCATCTTACACATAGATATGAAGTATTTTATATAAACTACTTGCTATGTGTGCATATTATCTGAATACTTGCTATCTATGCTGGATGAATGTTTTTATACATGTTTTAGATGATTTAAACTGTATACGTATTTTATATATACAAATATGTTGGGTATGACATGGGTAGATGAATGATGAGAGATAAAAGATGATGTGAGTAAACATTGGAAGCTATAGACTTAGTGCCTAAAAAATAACATCAGAAACTATGGACTTAGTGCGTATTGGACAAACACTGGTAGCTATGGACTTAGTACCTGTTAGGAATTGGTAGCTATGGACTTAGTACCTATTAGATAAACACTGGTAGCTATGGATTTAGTACCCAATGAATAAACTATAGCAGCTATGGAATTAGTGCTTTACGAACGAGCATTGGCAGCTATGGATTTAGTGTCAGTCCTATAACCCTGGAAGCAAGGGATTTCGGAATAAACGAATGCATGATAGATGACTCTTAGAATAGATCCTTAAGAGTAAAGAAGATAATGGGGATGGGTAATTGGGTTGATTGTTTGATTGTTTAAACATAATAATTATATTATCATGGGTTGAAAACCCTATGTACTCACCAGGTTTCCCAACCTGACCTACTCAGCTTATTTATATCACAGGTGTTGATATGAAGTCACATTACACTGAAAGATTAAGGAGATATAAATCACTAGTGATAATGAATGTAAGTTCTGTTTATGCTTATGTTTCTGTATTGACGATTGCATCCCAAATGTTTTAAAATGAATAAAAATACTTTTCTTCGGAAATGCTTTGATAACGTATTTATCATGTTTTACTGGGAACAAATTCCGCAACATTTTTATTAAAAGAGGTACTCTGATTTTTATAAAGCATAAAAAAATCGGTCTTTTCTAGCCGTGAAAATGGGGATGTCACAGTGCACATGCAACCCTAGATGCTTTGGATCTATGTTTTCTCTAATTATACATGCATTTTCAATTTTCCAAAGCATAGATCCTAACTAGCATACAATGGAGGATATACAATACAAAACTCATAGTTAGATGGATACCTCTTGATGTAGTTGTAGTTATAGGCCTTTGAAAGCTTTAGCATGTGATGCCTCTAATGTGTCACAAACACCAAATGCAAGAGGAGACTTGAGAGAATAAGCTATTTAGCACAAAATCAATATCAAACTCTTAGAATGATGTGTGCAACCGATTTTGGCTCTAAGGGATTCCTTTTATAGTGTAACAAATGCTAGGGTTACATCTTTGCAAAACCTAATGCACCATGAACTTTCATATTACTTAGGCTCCATGTGTTAAACCTCCATGGACTATCACATTGGTTTAGCCCATCCTAATTAACCATGGATCATTGGCCCACACTATAAGAATCTTTTATTTACTTAATCAGTTCCTGTATATTTAATTAGTCTCATTTGATCACTAAATTAATTCCAAATTAATTCTTGATCAATACTAATTAAATAATATGATTTATCAATTAATATATTATACTTATAATATATTAATAAATCACAAATAGCCTTATTCTCACAATTCCATACTATCAAATTGCACTGGTGAAGGCAACCCAAAAGGACCATGCTACAATCAGGTCAAGTACATCCCAGTTATAGTTATGGGCTTAGACACTAAATCGAACACAAAGTTCCTCAAAGCTAGAAGCAAGATGTTTGCATGGAAGCATGAGGACATGACAGGTATTGATAAAAGCATAATAACCCATAAACTTAACATTGATCCATCTTTCAGACCGGTACACCAAAAGAGAAGCAAATTTGCACTAGAAGGAAACCAAGTTATACAAGAACAAGTAGAAAAACTTCTTAAACTGGGATGATCAAGGAGGTGAAATTCCCAAGATGGCTAGCTAATGTGGTCGTGGTACAAAAGAAGAACGGTAAATGGATAATGTGTGTAGTTTACACTGATCTTAATAAGGCTTGTCCCAAGGATCCTTTCTTTTTACCACACATAGACTCCATGATAGACGAAACAACGGGTCATGAATTACTAACATTCATGGATGCATCAACAGGATTCCAACACATCTTGATGGAACCCTCTGACCAAGAGGAAACAACGTTTATAACCCCAACAAGTATTTATTGTTATATTGTCATGTCATTTGGTCTTAAAAATGCAGGTACAACATACCAAAGAATAGTCAACAAGATGCTCAAAGAGAAACTGGGGGACACCATGGAAGTCTACATCGATGACATGGTGGTCAAGTCCAAAAAAGCTGAGGATCACCTCAAGGATATTGAAGAAGCCTTCGACATCCTAGATCAACATAACATGAAGCCGAATCCCTCCAAATGCCACTTTGGGATGAGATCAGGTAGGTTCCTAGAATACTTGGTAACCAAAAGAGGAATGGAAGAAATCCGAGAACAAATCAAGGCCATCCTTGATCTAAGATCACCATTCTTGACAAAAGATATTCAGAGACTAATAGGAAGAGAGGCAACCCTAAATAGGTTCATCTCAAGATCTTCAAAAAGATGCAAGCCTTTCCGACATTTTGAAGAAGGAAAAAAATTTGAATGGACACATGAACATGAAGACACTTTTGAGGAACTTAAAAGATATTTAAGTTCACCACCCCTATTGGTAAAACCGTTAGACGGGGAACCACTCCTTCTCTACCTCTCAGTATCCTCAAACATGGTGAGTGCGGTATTAGCTAAGGATATTAATGGGATGAACATCCCATATACTATGGAAGTAAAAGTTTCCTGGATCTTGAGACCAGGTACCCCCACCTTGAAAAACTTATACTTACATTAGTAACTGCTTCTACTAAATTAAGACATTATTTTGAAACACACCCTATAACTGTATAAACTAACTATCCCATTAAGAATGTCATGAGAAAACCAGAAACGTTAGGAAGGATGGAAAAGTGGTATGTGAAGCTTAGCACATATGACATAAAGTATGAGCCAAGATCCACAATAACGTCTCAAGCCTTGACAGACTTTGTGGCCGACTTTAGTGATGATCTAAGAGCCAAAGTTGAAATAGAAGCCAAACAATTTCTAGAAGAAGAGAACATGGGAAGATGGACGCAATTCACGGATGGAACATCAAACCAAAGAGGAACTAGCTTGGGATCATACTAAAATCGCCATAGGGGGACATCCTACCCCATGCAATCAGCTGTGAATTCGATGCAACCAACATCAAAACAGAATAAGAGGCACTAATCATGGGATTACAACTATCCAAATATATTCAAATCAAGGATCTTCAAGTGTTTATTGATTCTTTATTATTAACTAACAATTTTAATGGATCCTATGCAGTAAAAGGAGAGAAGTTAGCACTATATCTCCAGATCCTGAAAAACCTTGCCTTAGAATTCGAAAAATTTAGACTAAACCAGATTCTTAGAGAAGACAATGTTAAAGCAGATTCTTTAGCTAATCTAGTATCCTCTCTAAGAATCCCACCAAAAACTAGGATCCTGATCACCCACCTGTTGATCCCAGTGATCGAGGATCCTGCCAAGAAACTGAAAGATCATGAGGATCATGTGGGAACGACTAACATTGCTACAATCGAAGATCCTATTTCAACACTTCCATATCAGGATCCTAGCATCAAGGATCTCTCTCCAACCTCAGGATCCTGGATCGAAACCATTATTGAATACCTTTAGAATGGCACAATCCTTAAAGAAGAAAAAGGTGAAAGGGAATTCAGAACAAGGATCTCAAGGTTTGTTACAATCCAAGGTAAGTTATACAAAAAATATATGGCAGGTCCATACCTCAAATGTTTAGAAGATCATGAAGCTGCAAAAGTCCTAAGAGACATACATCAAGGAGACTACGGAAACCATACTGCGGGCAGATCTTTAAGCTCCAAAGTGTTGTGGACAGGATACTACTGTCCAACCATGAATAAAGATTCCTTTCTTCATGCTTAGAAATGTGATGCTTGTCAAATACGTAGCAACATCCTGCATCAACCAACAAAACCTCTCCATCCTATCATTTCCCCTTGGCCATTCATGAAATGGGGAATGGATTTAGTGGGTAAATTGCTAGTAGCCCCTGGAGGAAAGGTCTTCATGCTAGTGATGATTGACTACTTCTCAAAATGGATAGAAGCCAAAGATTTCGCCTAGTAAGAGATAAAGAGGTAGTTTCCTTCATCAAACATAATATTTTGACCAGGTTCGGGATCCCTGCCGAAATTATATGCAACAATGGATCCCAGTTCATAAGAAAAAGGACAAGATACTTTTGCACAAGTTGGGTAATCAAGATGGTAATGTCCACTCCTATCCACCCTCAAGCCATTGGTCAAGCAGAGTCCAACAACAAAATCATAGTCAACAATTTGAACAAAAGGCTGGATGAGAAGAAAGGAAGATGGGCAAAAGAACTTCCTTTCGTATTGTGGGCAGATAGGACCACTTCTAAGGTGGCTACCGGCCAAAACACATACTCCTTAGTGTTTGGAATGGAATAAATGATTCACATTGAAGTGGTGAAACCAACAGCAATATACCTACTTCAAAACTAAGAGAACAGCGACAGGATCCCGACCCAGGATCTCGATACTATAGATAAGCTCAGGAATCTTGCCAAGATCCGCATAACTGCTCATCAATAAAGGATCACCAAGGCATACAACAAAAATATAAGAGTTAGAAGGTTCCAAACAGGAGACTTGGTACTAAGGAAAACTTTTTAAAATACCACGGATCCTAATGCAGGTAAACTGACACCTAAATGGGAAGGACCATATCTCATAGATGTTGAAGCAGGAAAGGGGGCATATTGGCTAGCTAACCTCGACGGAAATGTCCGGCCAAGATCCTGGAAAGCCATACATATTAAAGCTTATTTTATGTAAGTAAGACTAGTCATTTTCCAACACACTCAAGGTACTCCTTTACCCTATATTATTATTATTATTATTATTATTATTATTATTATTATTATTATTATTATTATTATTATTATTATTATTATTATTATTATTAATTCTCTTCAAATACCATTAATAACTTAAGCATCAGAGGGGTGTTAGCTAGGATAACACCCACCCCTAGCTAATGTTTGCTGTGCACAGGGACTCAAGGATCCTGACACTTAAGGATCCTGACCTATAAGGATCTTGACATATGAATATTCAAGGATTCTGACATTTAAGGATCCTGACCTATAAGGATCTTGACATATGAATATTCATGGATCTTGATAAACAAGGATCCTGACGTTCAAAAGACAACTGACATAAAAGATTTCCATGACTGCAAACATCCTATGATTCACAATATGAATTTCCCAAGAATAGAGACTGATCATCTCTCCTACGAGTAGGGGGACTTAATCCCCTCTAAGGTTCAAAGAGTTAATTACCTCTTTCATATGAGTTAAAGTTTCTACACCTCGCTTGGACACACATTATCTAACTATGGGATGTGAATAAAGGGATCATTTCACGCTGTAGTGACTTAGCAACCCTCTTATTTCTGAACATAAGTTAAGATCCTAAAGTGAAAATCTAAGGCTTATAACATTTTCATGTTATCTCAAGTTGGGATCCTCCTCAGATACTGTCACACCCCGAACCAGACGGCGGAAACGTCCGGGGGCTGTCGTGACTCAATTGAATACCATAACATTGAATATATGAAACATAACAACATTCGTCACCATGCATTAATATAGTACAACCAGTAGAATTTACATGAAGTATATTGTTTAAACATTACATTCCCAAAAATAAATTGTTCGATTCATACATCAATAAACTGCAAGCCATCACTAAATATGATTTCCTTTGGTTCACTGGTTCCCTGAGAATACAAGTATTTTGAAAAACGTCAACATATGAAATGTTGGTGAGTTCATAAGTAGTGTTTGAAATCCAATGTTTGTATTGTTTGAAAACCACCAGAAAATCCGATATTTTCTGAGAAGAAAAAGCTTTTGAAAACGTTTGTGAAGATCCATAGGTATGCTTGTTTGTTTCTATACTTGTAAAAAAAATTGTTCATTGAAGTTGTATGCATTTCAAATCTATATGTATTGAAAACCCTAGGAAAACCCGATGTTTTCCTAATTCCTTGAATTCCATGAAGTTACATTGAAACCATCGCATAGCGTGTAGTGTCAGTCTCAGGCGACGTTGGATTATTTTAAGCATGATTAGTTGCTACAAACACGCATTACACAAACGACCAGTTTATAGCTATACTAACGATCCCGTAGGCGTTGTCCGTACTAATCACGTTATCCAACCGCCCTGACTATGTGTAGTCCCACATCCGAAGAGAAAGAGGACACGAAGACCTCGATGACTCCATTAACCGGTTGGGGATAAAAATGTACGAGGGGTCCCCGACCCGCCTCGCATGAAATGTAGACTTTACTAGCAATACCAAAGGACCCTTGGGGACCAATAGTATACAAGCCATTGAAAGTCCATTTACGTTGTGTCAGATCGGTAAAACCCAACACTTCGTAAGATAAATGTCTTCGGGCCTTAAGATCAGGTCATTGGGCTAGCTAGGCTCAACGAACAAGATTTTACACTTTTGGGGCCCAAAGATGGTGCGTAGACGTCTGTGCACACTCGCATGTATATTGAATTCCCAAACATTATTTGTATGAATCGTAGTGTCGTAGTGTCGTAGTGTTATAGCGTCATAGTGTCGTAGTGTTAGTAGTTGCGGATTTTTATTGGTTCGAGACCGAACCAATTCGTTTAACGACTTTTGGTATTGTAATGTATTGTATTTCGTCGATAGTCGCGGTGCCATCATTTGATCAAATTGCATGTATTGAATTAGCCTTGTAATTTTTCTGTTTTCAGCCCCTCATTGTTTGTAAAATTTACTTTTTCACCCCTTTATTTAATTAATTTCCGGTTTGGTCCTTAAATCAATTTTCTTGACATTTTAACACCAAAAATTATTGAAATTAATATTTTTCAGCATATTTTTCATAGAAAACAGTTTTAGTCCCTGAAATTCCAGTTTTCTCGGTTATAACCCTTCTTTTTCGCAATTTTGACAATTTTGGCCCAAATTGTAAAATTTTTGCAACTTTGGTCCTTTTTAAATTTAAAAGCATTTTAAACCTTTGAAAAGGACTTGGAACACTTATAGTCCACTGTTTTACAGAAAAAGACAGTTTTGGCCCTCCAAAACAGAAAATCTCGCATAATGGGCCTCATTGGGCCGAAAATGTTATTTTTAGCCCATTAAGCTTGAAATTTATGTTTTTAATCCTCTAAATGAGTATATTTCCAAAAATTGTTTTATTGAAACTGTTTTGACACACATCATCCATCAAAATTCGTGATATGTCAATTTGGGCCCTTAATTTTGTATTTTTCACATTTTAGGTCCAAAAAAAAATGTGTTTTTAGCCCAAAGAAAATGTTACTAAGCCATTTAGCTATTTTTCTAGGAACACTTTGTATGTAGAAATATATTTGATGCTAGAATCATTTAACATAAAGTATATCTCGGTTTTGAGGGGTTTTATGGCTAGATCCAACATTTTAACACACAAAAGCACACATATAAGCATGGAAATCATACAAGGCATACAAACACATATAGATCTACACTTTTACTTGTATTCCCCCCCCCCCCCACAAAACTCATAAAAACAGAAAATAGGGGGTATGAAGCTCACCTTGGGTGTGGGGGCTCGGTTTTGCAAAGAAAATGGAAGGAAAATGAAGTGATTTTCGGCCTTAGCACCCTTCCTTGGTAGATCTCGAGTTTGGTGACTTCTAAGGTGTATGATCACAAGTTGGAATAGATTTAGAGGAGGTTTTTGATGGAATGAAATAGCTAGATCATATATATAAGTAAATACTTACCTATGATGGTGATTAGCTTGAAAGATCCTCTTGAAAGCTTCTTAAAATCTCGAAATTATGGGGAGGAAAGGAGAGAGTTTTCTTGAAGGTTCCTTGAGAGAATTTGTGAAATGTGTGTGTGTGTTTGATATGTGGCCGAGAGTGAGAGAGAGGAGAGGATAGAAGTGATTTTGAAGTGATGCTTGCTTGGAAACATGAGTTGTGTGCATGGAAACCCAACAAATAAAAGTGAGGTGGCAACCCCAAAGTCAACTCTCCCTTGGGCTTGATTTGGGCCGAAAACATGGAGGAAAAAAAAAAAAGAAATTTGGGCCTTTGCCCCTAAGCCCAACATTAGTGTTAATTTGGGTGAATTTTCTCATAAAAGAATATAGTATGATTTTTCCATTTTTGTTGAACTAGTTTAGGGTATTCATGGATCAAAGCTTTCAATTCATTTCATTCTAGGTCCAACATAGCCCAAAATGTTGAAACAAATAGATGTGGGTCCAATTAGAGCCCATTTAAGAGTTCTAAACCCAAGATAGTCAAATTGGAAGTTTATTGGTCCATTAGGTCCAATAAGGAAGTTCTAGTCCAAAATGGACCTAAATAAGAACTTCTAGTGTTTCCAATTGTTTGATGACTATTTGTAGTACTTGTATGATGTATTTGATTAAAGTTTTTGATGTCATAATCATAGGTGTTACACATGTTCTTAAGTTTTTGCTTCACATTAGCTTGGATGTATAGATTACATGACACAAAATTTCCAGTTGTGACATTATCCCCCCGTTAGAGGGAATTTCGTCCCGAAATTCTGTTTGAAAGCTAGATTTGAGACTGCTAGAATAGGTGAGGGTACTTTTGCTTCATCTGATCTTCGCGTTCCCATGTGAATTCTGGCCCATGCTTTGCGTTCCACCGTACTTTCACGATCGGGATGCGACTTTGCTTAGTACGCTTCACCTCCCTGTCCATGATTTCGATGGGTTCTTCGACGAACAGGAGATTCTCATTGATTTCGATTTCGTCAAGAGGAATGACAAGGGTTTCATCTAATAGGCACTTCTTCAGATTAGAGACATGAAACACGGGGTGTACACCGTTTAGCTCTGCGGGTAGTTGTAGTCTGTATGCTACCGGACCTATTCGGGCGACGATTTCGAAAGGTCCAATGTATCGCGGGTTCAGCTATCCCCGTCTTCCGAAATGTATAACCCCTTTCCAGGGTGAAACTTTCAACAGTACTCGATCACCGACCTGGAATTCTAAGGGCTTTCGCCGTTTATCGGCGTAGCTCTTTTGTCGGTCACGCGATGCTTGTAATCGAGCTCTGATCTGAACGATCTTTTCTGTGGTTTCGCGAATGATCTCCGGTCCTGTTAGTGCCCTGTCCGACGTATGCGTTCTTGCTAGCTGGGTGTCACCTACTTCAGCCCAACATAACGGTGATCTACATTTCCGCCCGTACAGTGCTTCGAAAGGAGCCACCTTGATGCTCGAATGGTAACTATTGTTATATGAGAACTCGATCAACGGTAGGTGGGTATCCCAAGACTTTCCAAAGTCTATCACACATGCCCGAAGCATGTCTTCGAGCGTTTGAATGGTTCGTTCACTTTGACCGTCCGTTTGTGGGTGGTATGCGGTGCTCATATCGAGATGAGTTCCCATTGCCTTGTGGAGTGATTGCCAAAAGCGCGATGTGAACCTACTGTCCCTATCCGAGATGATAGATTTTGGCACTCCATGGAGTCTTACGATTTCTCGTAGGTACAAACGCGTCAGTCTCTCCATCTTGTAGGATTCTTTGATTGGCAGGAAATGGGCAGATTTCGTCAGTCGGTCGATTATTACCCATATGGTGTCCAATCCGTCCGACGTCTTGGGCAGCTTGGTCACGAAATCCATAGAAATCCCCTCCCATTTCCACTCAGGGATTGCCGGTTGCTGTAACAACCCAGAGGGTTTCTGGTACTCCACTTTTACTTTGGCGCACGTAAGGCACTTACCAACATAGGTCGCGATTTCCGCCTTCATATTAGGCCACCAGTAGTGTTGTTTTATGTCCAAATACATCTTGTCCGAACCAGGATGAATGGAGTATCGTGTCTTGTGGGCTTCCTTCATAACGGTCTCTCTAAATCCTCCGATTTTTGGGACCCAAATACGGTTCATGAAGTAGTATACCCCATTCTCTCTTGTTTCTAGGTTCTTTTCCATCCCACGCAATGCCTCGCTAGTTCTATTCTCCGCTTTCATAGCCTCCGACTGGACTGATGCAATTTGAGTGGCCAGATGAGACTGAATGGTTATCGAGTGCGTTTTTGTATGGCGATTTGAGTACTCCTTTCGACTTAATGCATCAGCTACCATGTGGCCTTGCCTGGATGGTACTTGATCTCGTATTCATAGTCGTTTAGCAATTCCACCCATCTTCGTTGTCTCATGTTCAGCTCCTTCTGATTCAGGATGTGCTGGAGGCTCTTGTGGTCCGTGAAGATGGTGCACTTTGTACCGTACAGGTAGTGCCTCCAAATTTTTAGAGCAAAGACCACGACTCCCAGTTCTAGGTCATGGGTCGTGTAATTTACTTCGTGCGTCTTTAGCTGGCGGGACGCATATGCTATCACTCTTCCACGTTGCATGAGAACGCAACCTAAGCCCTGATTCGACGCGTCACAGTAGACCACAAAATCTTCCGTTCCTTCAGGTAGAGATAGTACAGGAGCGCTACAGAGAGCTTGCTTCAAGGTTCGAAACGCTATCTCTTGTCGGTCCGTCCACTTGAATGGCACGCCCTTTTGTGTAAGCAAGGTAAGCGGCTTGGCCGTGACATCCCCATTTTCTCGGCCAAAAAAGACCGATGTTGTTTATGCTTTATAAAAATCAGAGTACTTCATTTTATAAAAATGTTGTGGAATTTGTTCCCAGAAAAACATGGTAAATACGTTATTAAAACATTTTCGAAGAAACGTATTTATTTCATTTTAAAACGTTTGGGATGTCATCGTTAATACAGAAACATAAGCATAAACAGAACTTACAATTATTTACACTAGTGATCTACATCTCTTTAAATCTCTCAGTGTAATGTCACTTCATATCAACACCTGTGATATAAATAAACTGAGTGGGTCAGGTTGGGAAACCTGGTGAGTACATAGGGTTTTCAACCCACAATAATATAATTATTATGTTTTAACAATCAAACAATCAACCCAATTACCCATCCCCATTATCTTCTTTATTCTTAAGGATCTACCCTAAGAATCAGCTATTTCTCATTCATTCATTCCTAAGGATCATCCTAAGGAAACAACATGAAGTCCATTGTTGCCAATGACACATTGGTCAAGCGCAGCTGCTAATATTGTCACTTAGGCTCAGCTGCCAGAATTAGGACATTTTCTATGAGGCGCTTCTGCCGGTATTGACCTTTAAACACTACTGTCATGGTCATAAGGCTCCCTATTAGGCGTAGCTACCGATACTATCCTTATAGCGCAGCTGCTAGGACGTTTACCGTAGATCTAAATCATCTACAGGTTGTGGCGCAGCTGCCAGTGCTCATCTATAGGATACTAGGTCCACTGCTGCCAATGTATACCTATAGGGCACTAGGTCCGTACTACTAATGTTCCTCTATTTCAGCTTTTATCCATCATCATTCATCTACCCATGTTTTACCCAACATATTTTGTAGATATAAAATACTTTATACAGTTTACATCTTTTAAAACATGTATAAAAATCTTTCACCAGCATAGACAGCAAGTATTTAGACAATATGCACACATAGCACGTAAATTTATAATAAAATACTTCATATCTATGTGTAAGATGAAAGTAACTATGCACTCACTTGAAAGGTGGTGAGTCGGCACTCGGACAACACTTCGTTACTCTTAAAACAATTATCCCTTGACGAAACCTAGTATCATTACCACTAGAGTTTAGTCTAACGCTTGACGAGACTAATTTAATAGTCTAGCTATTATTACTATTATATAAGCGTTAAATAACACTCAATATAACTCATAATAATAGCCTAAATAATTATTTTAAGGTCCTAACAATGTTACTATAATTAAATAAAATCTATATTAAATATACTATAGGCGTAGCTCACTTACAGCGGGTTTTTATTAAAAACCGGGCTTCGCTGGAGCAGCGTTTCCGAGCCGAAAGCTTTTCTTCTCGGAGCCGTCGGGCGCTTCGGGGCTTTCTTCTCGTGATAGGGAGGTTCCCTAGACTTGGGAGGGGTTTAGGGATGTTAGAGAGAAGTTAGAGAGAGAAAGAAAGGCTTATGGTGTGAAGAAAATATGAGGAGTTCACCCTTGTATTTATAGGAGTTTTATAGTAAAGTAGTCTCTAAGCTTCGTCCGTAACTTTTGCATACGAGCTCCGTTTTTGTCTGTCTTTTTACCGTTGAGTTCCTATTAATGAGATCTTCAACTTTCATTTAGACCTCGTTGGCTAATTCTCATTCTATCTCGTATTTACGAAACTGTATCGAATTCGCCGCGCTCGAAAAGTAGGGACTAAGCTTCGTCCATAACTTTCGCATACGAGCTCCATTTTTGTCTGTCTTTTTACCGTTGAGTTCCTATTAATGAGATCTTCAACTCTCATTTAGACCTCGTTGGCTAATTCTCATTCTATCTCGTATTTACGAAACTGTATCGAATTCGCCGCGCTCGAAAAGTAGGGACTAAGCTTCGTCCATAACTTTTGCATACGAGCTCTATTATCGACGTTCTTTATATCCACGCGTTGGTATTTACGAGTACTACAACTTTCATTTAGATCCCGTCGGCTAAAAATCGACCGATCTAAAATTCAGATTTCGGGCTGTGCACTACTATGCTAAATCTTAGAAAAATCATAACTTCCTCATACGAAGTCAGATTTGGGCGTTCTTTTTATTGATGTTCTTAGTTTAATATATTCTACGACTTTCTTTTAGATCGCTAAGGCTAAATCTCGCTCTATCGTAAATTCACTATTTACGCTTCCCGGTATCGTGCCGGTTCCGTCGCGAAATTTCAACGGGTCATAACTTCTTCGTTATAACTCGGTTTTCGGCGTTCTTTATATGTACGAAAACCTTGTAACATACTCTACAACTTGTTTAATATTATTTATTCTAAATAATCTTTTGTCGAAAAGTTGTTTTCGACCCCTATTGCCTCTAATTTGACTAGCCCAGATTTGCGGGCGTTACATTGGCGATCTTAGAGAAGTTTTGGATGAATCTCCTATAGTAGCCTGCTAGGCCTAAGAACTGACGAATTTCTGTGGGCGTAGTCGGAGTTGCCCATCCTTCCACAGCTTTGACCTTAGAGGGATCCACATGAATTCCGTCTTGGCTAACTACGTGGCCTAGGAAATTCACACTCCGGAGCCAGAACTCGCACTTGGAGAGTTTGGCATAAAGCTTTTCCGTTCGCAGAGTTTCTAGGACTTGTCGGAGATGTTGGCCATGCTCCTCTTTGCTTCGAGAATAGACGAGGATGTCATCGATAAACACAATGACGAAGTTGTCAAGGAACGGTCGACAGATTCGATTCATTAGGTCCATGAATGCGGCAGGTGCATTTGTTAGACCGAAGAGCATTACAACGAATTCATAATGTCCGTAGCGGGTTCGGAAAGCGGTTTTAGGAATATCCTCTTCTCGGACTTTGAGTTGGTGGTATCCGGACCGTAGATCTATTTTAGAAAAATAGCTAGCTCCTTGGAGCTGGTCGAATAGATCATCGATTCGTGGGAGTGGGTAGCGGTTTTTAACAGTGAGTTTATTTAACTCTCTGTAATCGATGCACATTCTGAAAGATCCGTCCTTCTTTTTGACAAAGAGCACTGGAGCTCCCCATGGCGAGTAGCTAGGTCGGATAAATCCCTTGTCCAGAAGCTCACTGAGTTGGCTGGACAATTCCTGCATTTCAGCAGGGGCCAACCGATATGGTGATTTAGCGAGAGGAGTTGCTCCTGGAACGAGGTCGATTCGGAACTCAACCTGTCTCTCTGGGGGTACTCCTGGAAGATCTTCAGGAAACACGTCCGGAAATTCACATGCTACCGGAATGTCTTGGATGTTAGTTTCTTCTTTGATCTTGTCCACTATGTGAGCCAAGAATGCCAAATTGTTCTTTCGCAGATGTTTTTGTGCTTTGATGCACGAGATGAGACGAAGATTCGTACTGGGTTTGTCTCCGTAAATTACTAGGGTTTCGTGATTCGGGAGACGAAGGCGAACGGCCTTCTCGTGGCACATAATCTCAGCATGGTGGGGGCTTAACCAATCCATGTCGATAATCACATCGAAACTCCTAATTGATACTGGCATTAGGTCTATTCGAAAAACGTGTTGGTTGAGGGTTAGGGTACATCCGATGTAGATCTCCCTAGTGGATTCGGTTTTCCCATTGGCCATTTCCACCGTATAGGTTTCATTTAGCTTCTGGGGTTGTTGTTTTAGTAAATGTTTAAACTTCTCACTTACGAAACTTCGCTCCGCTCCGGTATCAAATAAGATACATGCATAAGTGTGGTTTAGGAGGAAAGTAGCGGTCACAACTGTGGGGTCCTGAACTGCATCACTCTGACCCATAGTCAGCATTCTTCCTGCTCCTCTGTTTCCTGAGTTGTTGTTGTTAGGGCAATCTCGACGGAAGTGCCCCGTCCTTCCACACCCGAAGCAGGTGTGGCTAGGCCCTGCATTGTTGCCGCCGGCATTGGTGTTGTTGTTATTGCGGTAGTTGTTGTTGTTGTTGTTGTTCGATCTTCTTTCCTTCTGATGTGATCATACCCGGGCACAACAGGGATAATTCGCTAAATCTCGATATGTAGGCATCGATGTTCCCATTATGCACAGTGAGATTCCATAGTTCCTGTTCCATCTTCTGTATTTCGCCTCGGGGGCAGTACTCAGCCATTAACATTTCTTTCATTTCTGCCCAGGGAATAGAGTTGGCGACAGGGAGCGTCATAGCTTCTACGTGTCCGTTCCACCAAGTGAGTGCTTGGTCCACGAAAGTGCAGGCCGCGAACTTCACTTTCATCTGCTCGGGGCAATCGCATATCTCGAATACCGACTCTACCTTCTCGATCCATCGCTTCAGAGTGATCACTCCTCCAGTGCCGTTGAAAGTTCGTGGTTTGGCGTTTGTGAAGTCCTTGTAGGTACATGTTTTGGTAGGTCCTTGATTCATCCCGTTGTTCGAACTTCCTGCCCCTTGCCCGTTGCCTCCTCCATTATTCCCCTGATGGAGTTGTGCCATAGCTGCGGTGACCGCAGCAGACACGGCTGCCTGGAATGCTGTGGAGTCAACTTCGGGTGGAGTTGGTCCTGGGTTTCCGCGAGTAGGTCGGAGAGGCATCTTTCTGTCACGAAACGGAAAGATGTTGAGTGTACGTGGTCTCTGTGAGGTCGTGATCCTACTAACTAGATGTATGGTACGAACCTAAACATTACTATCATCAAGCATACAATCATAACTTCTCAACACATAACAACTAGTAATATCATAGCAAGACACACAAAAGTTCATTAATATTATTCGCATTTAATACAAGAAAATTTGCTCGTAAGAACATACATAAGTGACACTAATCCGACAGCATAACAGCTCCATGAGTAGTGTAGTCACTTAAACATAGAGCCGGAGTACATAGCATAGTTCCTAATGACCAACTAAGATAAGTCTATCCCTAACCGCGATGAGCTGCGTCCGGAGGTGGTGCCGAAGTCATATGCCGAAATGTTGCGCCAGTAGCTGCGCCATCTCTGCCATGTCTCCAATAACCTCATCCCTCTCATGCTCGGCTCGCACTGCCCGAGCTTCCATAGCATACAGCTGTTGTCGCAGTGCGGCGATCTCAGCTTCGAGGGAACGGTTCTCTCTTGGGGGGTTCACTGGTGGAGCGGGGTGATCTGGTTGTGTCTCGTTCTCGCATGGCGGGACGGGGTCCTGGTCCCCGACTTGACCTTCCTCGTTGTCGTCGTCGATCTCTCCAAATTCGTAGTCAGTGTCTACATATTCGTCGGGTCCGACGTGGTGTGCTTCCTCTGGATTCTCTCCCGGTTCGTCCTCAAGCATCCCGTGAGCTACTAGAGCCTGATGAAACTGGATACCCTGCTGCTCTTCCTCAGGCTCCTCCTCCTCCTCTAGCCACCCGTTGTTTCCCTGATTAGGGAAATAGGGGTCTCCAGGGTGATGAAAACCAGCCATGTTGTCTGCGCGAGTATGTAAATATGCTAACATTATTCCTAGGATGCTATGACTATTGTACAGACTAAGCAAACGTTCTCTTTTTGGTGATAAAGGGTATAGTTTTAGGTTCCCTAGCTATCCCGATCTCATCAAGACGTGTGTTAGTTTTACTTTGGAGAGAATGTAGTTGATCAGGCTACATTCACTCTTTGGTATCACTAAGAACAGTCCCGAATTAACCGAGATACCAACATTATTGTGTTTGATTCAGCGTTATGTTCTTATCCCTAATGCAAGCAAGTGTGTTTTATTTACTTGTTTTGTTCAGAGTTATGTTAGTCCCTCTTTTTGGTTTATAGTTGCATACCAATGTGTGGCTAGACATGCTAGTTCACTATAAACAAAGCTCTGATACCAACCTGTCACACCCCCGAACCAGACGGCGGAAACGTCCGGGGGCTGTCGTGACTCAATTGAATACCATAACATTGAATATATGAAACATAACAACATTCGTCACCATGCATTAATATAGTACAACCAGTAGAATTTACATGAAGTATATTGTTTAAACATTACATTCCCAAAAATAAATTGTTCGATTCGTACATCAATAAACTGCAAGCCATCACCAAATATGATTTCCTTTGGTTCACTGGTTCCCTGAGAATACAAGTATTTTGAAAAACGTCAACATATGAAATGTTGGTGAGTTCATAAGTAGTGTTTGAAATCCAATGTTTGTATTGTTTGAAAACCACCAGAAAATCCGATATTTTCTGAGAAGAAAAAGCTTTTGAAAACGTTTGTGAAGATCCATAGGTATGCTTGTTTGTTTCTATACTTGTAAAAAAAATTGTTCATTGAAGTTGTATGCATTTCAAATCTATATGTATTGAAAACCCTAGGAAAACCCGATGTTTTCCTAATTCCTTGAATTCCATGAAGTTACATTGAAACCATCGCATAGCGTGTAGTGTCAGTCTCAGGCGACGTTGGATTATTTTAAGCATGATTAGTTGCTACAAACACGCATTACACAAACGACCAGTTTATAGCTATACTAACGATCCCGTAGGCGTTGTCCGTACTAATCACGTTATCCAACCGCCCTGACTATGTGTAGTCCCACATCCGAAGAGAAAGAGGACACGAAGACCTCGATGACTCCATTAACCGGTTGGGGATAAAAATGTACGAGGGGTCCCCGACCCGCCTCGCATGAAATGTAGACTTTACTAGCAATACCAAAGGACCCTTGGGGACCAATAGTATACAAGCCATTGAAAGTCCATTTACGTTGTGTCAGATCGGTAAAACCCAACACTTCGTAAGATAAATGTCTTCGGGCCTTAAGATCAGGTCATTGGGCTAGCTAGGCTCAACGAACAAGATTTTACACTTTTGGGGCCCAAAGATGGTGCGTAGACGTCTGTGCACACTCGCATGTATATTGAATTCCCAAACATTATTTGTATGAATCGTAGTGTCGTAGTGTCGTAGTGTTATAGCGTCGTAGTGTCGTAGTGTTAGTAGTTGCGGATTTTTATTGGTTCGAGACCGAACCAATTCGTTTAACGACTTTTGGTATTGTAATGTATTGTATTTCGTCGATAGTCGCGGTGCCATCATTTGATCAAATTGCATGTATTGAATTAGCCTTGTAATTTTTCTGTTTTCAGCCCCTCATTGTTTGTAAAATTTACTTTTTCACCCCTTTATTTAATTAATTTCCGGTTTGGTCCTTAAATCAATTTTCTTGACATTTTAACACCAAAAATTATTGAAATTAATATTTTTCAGCATATTTTTCATAGAAAACAGTTTTAGTCCCTGAAATTCCAGTTTTCTCGGTTATAACCCTTCTTTTTCGCAATTTTGACAATTTTGGCCCAAATTGTAAAATTTTTGCAACTTTGGTCCTTTTTAAATTTAAAAGCATTTTAAACCTTTGAAAAGGACTTGGAACACTTATAGTCCACTGTTTTACAGAAAAACACAGTTTTGGCCCTCCAAAACAGAAAATCTCGCATAATGGGCCTCATTGGGCCGAAAATGTTATTTTTAGCCCATTAAGCTTGAAATTTATGTTTTTAATCCTCTAAATGAGTATATTTCCAAAAATTATTTTATTGAAACTGTTTTGACACACATCATCCATCAGAATTCGTGATATGTCAATTTGGGCCCTTAATTTTGTATTTTTCACATTTTAGGTCCAAAAAAAATGTGTTTTTAGCCCAAAGAAAATGTTACTAAGCCATTTAGCTATTTTTCTAGGAACACTTTGTATGTAGAAATATATTTGATGCTAGAATCATTTAACATAAAGTATATCTCGGTTTTGAGGGGTTTTATGGCTAGATCCAACATTTTAACACACAAAAGCACACATATAAGCATGGAAATCATACAAGGCATACAAACACATATAGATCTACACTTTTACTTGTATTCCCCCCCCCCCCCCACAAAACTCATAAAAATAGAAAATAGGGGGTATGAAGCTCACCTTGGGTGTGGGGGCTCGGTTTTGCAAAGAAAATGGAAGGAAAATGAAGTGATTTTCGGCCTTAGCACCCTTCCTTGGTAGATCTCGAGTTTGGTGACTTCTAAGGTGTATGATCACAAGTTGGAATAGATTTAGAGGAGGTTTTTGATGGAATGAAATAGCTAGATCATATATATAAGTAAATACTTACCTATGATGGTGATTAGCTTGAAAGATCCTCTTGAAAGCTTCTTAAAATCTCGAAATTATGGGGAGGAAAGGAGAGAGTTTTCTTGAAGGTTCCTTGAGAGAATTTGTGAAATGTGTGTGTGTGTTTGATATGTGGCCGAGAGTGAGAGAGAGGAGAGGATAGAAGTGATTTTGAAGTGATGCTTGCTTGGAAACATGAGTTGTGTGCATGGAAACCCAACAAATAAAAGTGAGGTGGCAACCCCAAAGTCAACTCTCCCTTGGGCTTGATTTGGGCCGAAAACATGGAGGAAAAAAAAAAAGAAATTTGGGCCTTTGCCCCTAAGCCCAACATTAGTGTTAATTTGGGTGAATTTTCTCATAAAAGAATATAGTATGATTTTTCCATTTTTGTTGAACTAGTTTAGGGTATTCATGGATCAAAGCTTTCAATTCATTTCATTCTAGGTCCAACATAGCCCAAAATGTTGAAACAAATAGATGTGGGTCCAATTAGAGCCCATTTAAGAGTTCTAAACCCAAGATAGTCAAATTGGAAGTTTATTGGTCCATTAGGTCCAATAAGGAAGTTCTAGTCCAAAATGGACCTAAATAAGAACTTCTAGTGTTTCCAATTGTTTGATGACTATTTGTAGTACTTGTATGATGTATTTGATTGAAGTTTTTGATGTCATAATCATAGGTGTTACACATGTTCTTAAGTTTTTGCTTCACATTAGCTTGGATGTATAGATTACATGACACAAAATTTCCAGTTGTGACAGATACTACAAAAGGTTCATAATATTTTCATGTTATCTCAAGTTGGGATCCTCCTCAGATAATATACAAGGTTCATAACATTTTCATGTTATATAAATTTGGGATCCTCCCCAGATAATACACAAGATTGATAACATTTTCATGTTATCTCAAGTTGGGATCCTCCCCAGATAATATTTTCATGTTATCTCAAGTTGGGATCTTCCCCAGAAATAAATAAATTTTATAACATTTTTATGTTATCATATGATTTGGGATCCTCCCCATAAATTTACTAAGTTTGGAATTTTCCCAAGGTTTTTCAAAAGTTACGATACCAAAGTATTGCTTGGAGATGGGATACTCCTAGGAAAGTATGCAAAATTTGTAGCATTATAATGTTGCAAAAGTCCTTTTAGTTATTTTCCAAGTTAGAATAATTACCAATCGACTCCTTAAAGTTCACTAATTAAATCAAGGATCTTCCTTAATGGCTAAGGATCTTTCCATGAACGAACTCTAGGATCCTATGGAGCGAAAAGAATGGTAACTTTATGCTTCTCCTGAAAGTAGGTCCCAAAGGTTACCAAATCCGAAGATAATCATGTTCTATCTATCCTTATTCTTCTTATTATTTTTTTATTGAAGATTTATCCTAAATATATCTCAACTATTTTGTGATCCTAAATGGGATACTAGCTATTTTCAGGTTGTTAGGATCCTGAAAGTTCTTGTAAACCTTGGACTACTTACGATCCCGATTGTAAAAATCCTTGAAAATCCTGCTACTACAACCACACAATCAAGCATGCAAAGAAATATTAAAACAACCATAGCATTAAAAGGGTTATCCATCAATCCCATAAAAGAACAAACATTAAATTGTCTTACATCCTTTGAAACCAAAAACTACTTAATCTTCTCCTGTGCAGGCGTAGACCTTAGATGGTCATCATCGCCCGTAATTTCTCCTCGCCCACCTTCGGCCACTGCCTTTTGGGATCCTAACCAGTTTTAGCAGACTCACCAGCTAATTGGGCAAGAGCGGCGCACCACCCTGTCAGATCCCAGGATCCCGCGTTAGCCGTATCTTTGGTGAGTTTGATCTTGGCTTCCCAGACGGCTGTCCTTTGCTTCGATGATCACTTCCTCCATCTCCATGATATTCCCCTATTCCTTTTCGGCCTTCTAATTGCTCAAGAGCTCCACCCTTTTTAGGAGATCCTTTTTGATTGCTCTAGATATTTTGTCTTGCACTTTGAGAACTTATTCAGCTCTTTCAGCACGAGCCCTCAACTCAGCAGAGACACGTTTAGAAAATTGAAGCAAGAAAGATGTAAGAGGTATAAAATAAAAAAATATAAATGAAAGGGGATATTTATTCTTACAACCTGAGAAAAGGAAGCCAATTTCTGGAGCGTATCTTCTACCCCAAGATTCTCTAGGCTCAATTCAATGGATCTCATATTCTTTCTTTTCTTAGATCCCAGAGTTTTCACATCCAAATTTGTGTGGGATCTCATGATACGGGGCAAAGTCTTCTCTTTCTTCATCGTCAAATGACCATTAGACATCATTGTATCCAAGCCATCACGGGTAAAATGAGCGCCAGAACGGGTACTTTTGGATCCTAGACAAAACAATAATAATTCAGGACCCCTCATGCGATATAGAAGAAGAATTTAGGATCCTTACCTTTCAACATGGATGCAGTGGTAAATGAGCTCTCTTGAAAATTGGATTGGATAAGCTTGAATGAACTCTCTGATTCAGACATAGTAGAAAAAAATTTGGGTCCTATTCTCTGTGTCTTCAATAGGAGGAACCAAGATTTCAATCTTGAAATCTACAAAACATCAGAAAAGATAAGAAAAATGAATATCGAGATCCTCAATATAGAAACATGAAGTCCTACCCTTTCTAACCCAAGATTGAGGTAATAGATTACCATCAGGAATGGAGTCACGTCTTATGAAGAAATACTTCCCTTTCCAAGCAACATCATTACACTTGGATTTCAACACAAGGGGAAACCTATCTTCTTTGACCTTCAATAGAGAGCGGGAATTCCCAAAAGTTGTAAGATCATAAACATAGGCTAGCTCATTTAAATCGACAGAAAGACCCTTGGAACGGTTCAAGTGATCAATCCAATAGAGTATCCTACAGATCGTTGGCATAACTTGGATGTACAAGATATTTGTGATCTCAAATTTTTTAGAAACAATTCCAAAGAAAGGATAAGAAAGCCCTAGGATGAAGGGATACTCAGGCAGACAAACCCAAGTAAAAGAAATGAAATCAAGTTGAATTCTAGCGTCAAAATCCCTAAATACCGTGCCAATGGGGAGGGTTTTGGATGACTTCAACATCTCAATATAATCATCAGTGAAGGTACATGTTTCCTCGTAAGATAAAATCCTTTGATCCATGAAATCATCATCGGGTATGGCAATGATGTTTCCACGAGATCGAATTGTTCTTCTGCCCATGATTGAAACCAAATAGGAACAAAAAAGAAAAAGAAACGAGAAAAGTACCTTTGAATGATATTCGATCGACATCAAGAAGTGGAAGGTAAAAAATAAGGAAAAACTGAATTGTTGGATGTTATATTTATACAGGAATCATGGATAGGTAACAGGTTGATGTGACCCACTCCAACGACTAGAATTATAACTTTTAGGATTTAAAAAAATTATCCTACCTAATTAACATTTCACAATTGTATATCTTTTTTTCTAAATTATACCTTTAAAATTTGATAGACTAACCTAAAATATTTTGCAGGAATAATTTGGGGACAATTTTTAGGGCCAGGATCTCAGAATTACATTCAGGATCCTCAAACCATAGGATCCACAAGGATACTTCAGGATCCTGACTATTATCATTTATTCTCGTAACGTTTATGCCAATAATATGCTTTGTTATTTTTCTCACATGTGTAGAAATAATCTGCCAAAGACTTATTCTCAACGAATAATCATTGTGACCATGCAAAAGACCCAGAATACCAATTCAAGAAATGTCTATAAGTTGATCTCGAAGGATCCTGGAATTGTCGGAGTTCTTGTTATTAGATTTAGACTATAAAAACACCTGTATTCATCACTCTACACAGAACACATAGTAGAACAACAACACTTGCACTTATACTATTTACATTTTCTCTATAATCGACCTTTTCAATCAATAAAATTATCGAGGCCGGTGATAATTATCACCTCCCAAGGTTTTATGTCGGTGATCCTAGCAAGGATCAAGGGCTTTACTTGTGAACAACTTGTGTCACTTTGATCAACATTTTATACTTGCATTATTTTGAACATCACAACGTCTCATACACTTTGGTCGATTCTTGCTTGTTCATTTTTAACCAAAACAATAAACCAACATCACAAAGTTGACTGATGGAGTTAAGATTGCTTTTAGACCCTTGCCATAGAACACGTCCTTCAACTTGAAGGCCCTGCACTTAAGCGTTCCAGCACCCATGACAACTTCTTCATTATTGTCGCCAAAAACCATAACTAGACCATCTTTCTCCACAAAATCTGTTAAGAGGGACTTAAGACCGGCCATGTGTCTAACACACCTACTGTTAACGAATCAAGTATGTTCTAGATTTTGACTTGACCCTTAGATAGCATGAGAGGTAATAACGTCACACATGTTGAGATTAACATCAGTGGAATCATTGATAAGAGCCATAAGACCCTTAACATTCAACCCCTCATCTTTATATGTCTCCTTTTCTTCCATCCATTCTTCATGATCCTCTTTGTTTTGCAATGAAATCTTTTGGAAGAGAGATGCTCTCCTTCTTCACGTGAGCCAACAACTTCTTTTATAACATTTCATGGTTCTCTAAACTTTGAGCTTCTTTCTTCTCTTCGCAGTCCCTGGAAAAATGGTCAGTGATTCTATAGTTAAAACAATTACATGATTTTCTCTTCTCTATAGTAGATCTCTTTGTTGAACTGCCTCCCTTAAACTGAGCTCTTCGTACCCCATTTAATTTGATTTCCTTATAAAGTTTTACAATAAGTGCAGCGCTATAAAGAAGTTCATCAATGATTTCTTCACCACTCTCTTCACCCTGATATGAGTCATCTGAGTCACTGATGTGCTTCATTTCTTCCATTCGAGAAACCAAGGCTATAAACTTATCCTTTCTTGATTCCTTCATGATGTCCTTACGAAGAGCTTTGGTCTCTTCGTAATTTCGTAGATATACAAACAAGGAGTTCAGCTCCATGGCATTGATCTTTTCACTACTTTTAAGGACATCAACGTGATGTTCTCAGCTTTTAGCAAGAAAGTCCAGGAGCTTCAGAACCAACTGAGAAGCATGCTTGATTATTCCCTGCTTCTGCATATCATTAACAAAAAAAACTTAAATCTATCAAAAGTTTGGGTTAGTGATTCAGCTTGTTGAGCAAAGGAATGCTCGTATCTTTGATTGAGGTTGTTGATGGTAGTGGCTTGAACTTCCACAGTTCCTTCATAAGATACTATCAACATATTCATCATCTCTCGAGTCGACTCACAATTCTTTACAAGATGATAGACATGATAGGGAAAAGAGTTTCCTATCACTTCTCTAGCTTTCACATCAATACTAATTTGTTTATTGTCATCTTCGTCATAACTGGTCTCTAGTTTTTGCTTCAAAGGACTAACAGGAGCAATGTTGAACATAGGTTGATACACAGGAATGTGAGGACCTTTTTCAATAATTTTAAGCATCTCATAGTCCATGGTTTCAAGAACAACCATGGCCTTAGTTTTCCACATGGCGAAGTTGTGCTCATCGAAATGAGAAATCTTGTTGAGACCAAAGGAATTAGGATTATAGGACGTTGACATCATAACATGAGTGTATAAAAAACCTGCTCTGATACCAATTGAAGGTTCATATTGAGCGGATACACTTCAAGTAAAATAAACAAATAACAAATAAATTAGCTAAACAAATAAAGTATAGAAAAAGTAAAGAAGACGAGATATTCATAAAGTTGTCTTTCACCAAGAAAAGGTTTGTTTTCACCCAAAAAATGGGTTGCCACAAAGACAGTCACCAAGACTTACATTAGGGTTTAACCCTAATGTTGAATATATACTAAAATATATTAGTATATCCCTTTAATCAAGAGATTGTATCTAATCTATGCTAATAACCGATCCTTATCACAAAGATATCGGATCTGCGATCTATTATATATATATATATATATATATATATAATTACCTAATATACAAATATTACATTAGATTACTTAATTACACGCTGACGCTGATAAGGCTTGAGGCGTTAGCGCAAATTCTGATGTTGGCGCTGACGCTGATGGTGGCAGTCAACGTATAGAGGGTTTGATTTCCAACAACAAAATCTTCTCCATGATGAAGACATTGACACAAAAAGTAAATCAATAGTTGGAAAACAATAGCACCCATGATCTTGCAACTCGGGATCCTTGACTTTTACAATGCATGATCCTAGAGAATCATTGAGAGATTACAACCTTGGCACATGCCATTACTTCAACTTAGGATGCAATACCAAATAATTAAGCTCCTGTGACCCAGGATCCTAATGAAACCTTCATTACTCCTAAAAACCAAATGGCTGGTAACTTATTGAATAATAACGCCTACTAACTCTATAGATCTTGATGCATGGATAAGTCTGACAATGTCTAGGGAACTTCAACAGTTGAGACAAATGAGCTCGTGCGTCATAGGAGTAGTCCAACCTATACAAGAAGTATCCCACACAAGCCACATGATCTCGAAGTTTGCTCTAACGATAACTGATACTAAAGTTCCAAAAAAAGTCCAAACTCCTAGCATGAAGCCCTACGATGGAACTACAGATCCTGAAGAAAATGTAGCACAATATAGGGAAAGGATGGAGATCATTCCCATCCCGTTACACCTAAAAGAGGCTTGTTTATGCAAGGGTTTTGGTTCAACCCTCATAGGATCAGCCTTGAAATGGCTTCACAATGTTCTTCCTTATTCCATTACTTTTTCTGCCCATTTAGTTAATCTTTTTAATAACTAGTTTTCTTGTAGCACAACCTTTAAAAGGATCATTAGTGATCTTTATCAAGTAGTCCAGGATCCTAAGGAATCCCTAAGAGATTGCATATGCATGTTTAGGAAATGCTAAACATTCCTAATATCGACATGGCCACTATCATGGAGGCTTTTAAGATGGGCCTCAAGAAAGATTCTCCTTCTATGAGGATCTTGTAATGACCCTTGTAGGAAGATGTATGAAGTCAGGAGTAGACCCTTGAGGTTCATCAGACTAGAAGACGACAAGGAGATCCAAAAGAGGACCAACATCCTAAATTCATACATCAATAGTAATAGAAAGGTTTAATCTTTTCCATGCAGGATCTTGGCGAAAAAGCAAGGTGGCCAAAGAAAGGAGGCAAATTGAGTGGCTAAAACTACAAGTCTATATGGTGTGCATACCATAATGATTTTGCCCATATCACTGAGTATTGCATAGCACGTAGATAGGAGATTAGCTATCTCCTAAGAAAAGGACATCTTAAAGAGATCCTAGGAAGACAAAAAGAAAGATCGAAGGAAGAGGAGTAGGATCTTGTGAAGATCCTAGAAATACCAGGATCCTCGCTTCGGATGCCGAGGCAATTGATGTTATCTATGAGGGTTATGATATTTTTGGAACTTCTTACTCTACAGCAAAAAGACATGCTAAGGTATCCAAGATGGAAATAGAAGAAAGACGTTGAAAAAGAAAACATTATTAAATAAGAAAGAAATTACCTAAAATGTACATGATATAGAAAACTTATAGGATCCTCATCGTGATGGATTGGTGATAACTCTATGCACCGTTAATCACTTTGTTAGAATGATCATGGTAGATGGAGGATCCTTGGTGAACATCATATTCTTAGATGCCCTAACTAGGATTAACATCCCAAAATCAGAGATAATCAAAACATCATCAGTACTAATAGACTTCAAAGGTGAAATAAATCATACTATTGGAGAGATCAAGCTAACCATCTACATCAAAGGGGTAAATTTTTTGCAACGCTTTTATGTTGTTGATGTTTTATCTTCCTATAATGCTATATTAGGTAGGCCTTGGATCCATGACATTAAAGCGGTTCCATAAACATACCATCAATCCGTCAAGATGCCTACCCCTTAGGGGATATTGAAGATCATTAGTGACGAAAAAGAATCCAAAGAATGCTACAAGATCTCGATGAAGCCTTCCATAGTTCCAAGAAAAGCATAATAATTAAAGCAGAGGGCAGAAGATATACTAGAAGCTGAAGAACAAGATCTAAAAAGAATCATTCCTAAACCTTGAGGATCCTGACGCTAAAGTACTCGTATGATCCTCAATGTCAGAGGAAATAGAGTAGGACCTAATAAAGTTCCTACAAGATAGAAGAAAGAACTTCGCATGGAAACACAAAGATGTGACAGGTATAAACAAAAAAAAATTATAACTCGCAGACTTAATATAGATCCTTCTTTCAGTTCTAATCATCAAAAGAGAAGAAAGTTGACACTTAAAAGGGACCAAATCATCCAAGAGGAAGATGAAAATCTTCTTAAGACATGAATGGTTATAGAAGTCAATATCCCAAGATCGCTAGCCAATGTGGTGGTAGTAGAAAAGAAGAATGAAAAATGGTCAGTATGTGTGGATTACACTAATCTTATTGAGGCTTGCTCTAAGGATCATTTCCCTTTTCCACACATTGACTCCATGATAGATGCCACGACATGCCATGAGTTACTAAAATTTATGTATGATTTAAAAATGATATATGATTAGGATCATATATCCCTCGAATGATAGATTTGGCCTTATTTCCCGTTCCTCGTTTGGTTGGTGTACTAGGGCAGAGTCTTTTATTCGACAATCTATTTGATCATGTATTATGTTTAGTTTGCATGTATAAGGCAACCAACGGTGAGAGTGGAAGTTCACAACATGAGTTGTAGTATGTGAGTTTAAATGTTCTTTTTTTATTCTATGGTTTGGTGTGTTGTTGCATGAATGTTGCTTGCTTTGTGCTTTCAGGAACTGTTGGTAATGTGAGATAACTATTAAGTGAATTTGTCAAGTCACATGTTGCAAAGGTTAAATAATCTCAGAGTCTGTTTCTTGAAGGATTATCTGAGATTTGAGGCATGTGATATATATTCGTGAAGTAGTTAAGCTAATAATAGCGGGAGTTCTTCAGTAGTTGATGGCAGGGTGAGGCCCGAAACCTAGGAGAGCCTAGGAAGTGCTTGTAGATGGTTGGTTGCACTGTGTAGCGAGTACCTGGTGTACTAGTTTGAGAAGGTGACTTAGAGGATTCAGAATGATTCTTGAGGAAAATATGGATAGGTATGGAAGGTAGTATTGGGCTCGTACTACTGAAAGCACTAGATCCATTCTCGAATCAAGGAGAATCATGAAGAATCTAGGAATCTTATTGGATTAGGATTATTGGGTATGTTTTGATCATCTGTATGATTGTTTTTGGAATTGTGATGAGCACGCATGGAGAAATTTCAGGTCTTGGTTCAGGCTCGGGTGATGAGTCAATTGGTGGGAGGACTGTTGGGGCTCTAAGTTCACGCTGAAATGAGGAGACGGAAGGTGTCTTCCACACTTGTCCCAATCCTATAGAAGCCAAGGTTCGGTTTGTCTTGGATCTACTAAATCATGCAACAAGGAGTTGTTGGTAATTGATTACACAATCGATTACGCTTACTGAGTTAGAGACTATTTTGTGAGAGGAGTTCGTGACCTGGTTTAAGGAAAAGGTTAAGCCATCTATCGTGATGCAATAGTTGGTTAGGGAGTTTGTGGGAATGTCAGGGTGCAAGACCTAAATGAGGTGATTTTTGGAGCCTGTGAACAGGAGATGCATATGGGGCACCTTAGGAAGAGGAACACTGAGTAGGTTCAGACCGCGATGGGCCAGGCGAAGTGGCCCATGAATCAAGATTCACTCTTGGGAGACCATAAGGGTCGTGGCCGTTATGCCAAGTGTGGGAGGATCCATGAGGGAGGATGCCGGGAGATAGGTCGAGAATGTTTCAGTTGTGGGCAGATGAGTCATTTCTATAGGGATTGCCCTCGAGAATTGGTTTCAATATGTTTTTACTACAACCAAGTGGGCCACAAGAAGGCCGATTGTCCAGAGTTGATAAGGGGAGCAGTGAGGACACCTGATCCAGACACTTTGAGGAATACTGATGGTCGTGAGGATAAGGTGGAGGCTCCTATGGTGAGAAGCTGAGCATTGCAACCCCAAGTTGAGGGGATCCGAGTTCCATCAGTTGACATCACAGGTATGTGTTGTATTCACTTCCTTCATGATCTTATAAATAGTGCTTATGATTATATGTTTGTGTGTGAGATGCTATGTGGACGTATCTAAGTTTCCACCTGGGATTATAGTTTTCTTCATGATGGTCTAGACTTTTTTCTCTTGAGAATCTTTATATGCCATTTTACGAGAGCCGTGTTTATGGGATTTTTGGGTGAGCCAAATTTGGATTGTGATGTGCGACGCATTGGCTATCGTCAGAACAAGCATGAAGTGAGAAAAACTCAACAGCCGATTCAATCTTTGATAGTTTAAGCAAGGATTCGAGAGATTCGCGAGGTGGACATATCAGGTTCGAATGTAGGGTATGTAAGGGTTCCTAACGGTTTCAAAACATTAAGGAATGGATTGATTGTGGGCGTGGGATCAGTAGTTACCAAGTTCATACCTTCGTATTGTGATCAGTTACGGGTTCGCATAAGAATTTCTCTAGTGCAAATAGGTTGTGAAATCAATTGGGTGACCGCTTCGATATTTGTGATGCTGTTCTTCATCATCCGCTAAGTCGCCGAGGACTTGTTGCCAAATCAGTGGAGAGTGCTTGGGATTATTGAACTCGTAGAGATTTCAGGAAGTTTTCATCTAGTTTTGGAATGTGTGTGATCCCTAAGGTGGTCTAGTAATGGAGTTCCAGTTTTTGTAAGCCCTATTTGTTGACAATTTTTAATTGTAAGACTGTAAGATGGATTGGGAATCCATCAACTTTTGGTGAATTGGGAAAGCGCATTTGAATCCAAGTGAGGGAGAATCGTCAGTCTAGAGGTTGTACAAGAAGGGATATTCAGGTTTTATTGCGCATCAGTAGTGATGTTTGGTGGATATTAATCAGGAACAGGTTGATGGTTGTGTTAGAGCCACTCTGCCTGTTCTTGTCTGATGAAGGTTTTGGGGTTCGAAGCATAACCCAAACACCTGGTTGGGGGTATAGTCAGATATGGGTTCAACTCAGGTCGATTATAGCTAGATTGGCAGATAGTATATGGGAGTGATGTAAGACCGCGGGGTGGATGTAGCATTCACTAGATTGGAAAATAGTATAGGAGTGTTGTAAGACTACGGGGTCGTCGTAGCATTGACTAGGTTGGCAGGTAGTGTGGTAGTACTGTAAGAATGCAGGGTGGCTCGTAGCATTTACTTGGTTCTTGAGCAGCTGTGAGGGTTTGGTATGTCTATGTTTGGCCTATGGTTCCTCTAGATAGGATTAGACCATGGTAGGACAGGTCGTGAAACTATAGGGAGGCCACAACATTCGTGGAATTAAGGAATGTTGTGGGCAGTATGAGGCCGGTTGTGATATAAGACTATAGCTGGGCATGTAGCATTCATTGTTAGCAAGCAGATTTAGGTTGCATCAGGTTTTATGGTTATATATATTCGTTTGGGTCTGGAGGGCTGTTGGGACCATAATGGTAAATAAGCTAGGACAACTCTTTCCAGGTAAGACCCTCGTTCGGAAGTCGTATGGTACGATTGTGTGAGGCTATAGGCCTCAACAACCGATTGGAAATATGGAAAATCAGTCATTCGGAAGGTAAGTAAGAGACCAGGGAGGTCTCATCTCGGGATGAAAGTGGGTCCAAAATCGGACTGGATGGACCCAGACCGGATGGACCCGAACCCGAAAAACCCGTAACCGGTTAACAGGATTTTGTAGAACCAGAAACCGGACTGGTATATAGAAACCGGTTACGGTTCGGTTCCGGGTAAAGTGGGTCTAGAACCAGGAAAACCGGAAACATTAAAGTGGGTAGGATGGAACCGGATAAAGTGGGTTTAGAAACGGAAAACACGGAAAATTCGTAATTTTTTGGTAATTACTTATTACTTAGTGGGTTGAACTTTTAAAATTTTCATATTGATATCCGGACTTTGGGGGATTGTAACTCAATGAATATGAAACCCAAAATGACAAAATTATAGTCTAAAATTAAGTAAAACTCTAAGCTACAATTTGGAAAAAACCGCATGTCAATCTGACTTTAAACGAGTGAGATATGCATGTGTTAACATTTTCACAGAATACAAAGTACAAAAACAAATAACTGAAAAGTTGAAAATTTTCAGTTTTGATATCCCGACTTCAGGAGACGGTAAATCATTGAATATTAAACCAAAAATGACAAAATTATAGTCTAAACTCATGTACAAACTCTAAACTACAAGATGGAAAAAACCACATGTCAATCCGACTTCAAACGAAATAAATATGCATGTTTTAACACTTTCACAGAATACAAAAAAACTGAAAAACTAAAAACTTTTAGCTTTGATATCTCGACTTTGGGGGACTGAAAGTCAATAAATATAAAACTAAAAATGACAAATTTAAAGTCTAAAATCATGTACAAACTCTAAGCTACACGTTGGAAAACACAACATGTCAATCGGAGTTGAAACGAATGAAATATGCATCTTATAAACGTTTCACAAAAACCAGTTTTGGCCATAAAAGTGGTTCCGGTTCCTAACACCGGTTTCGGTTTTTAGACCTGGTTTACCCGGAGCCGATGGACCCAAACCCGGATTACTCAGAACCCAGATAAAGCCAATTTTTAAACCCGGAATCGGAACCGGTTCTATATATTCCGGTTCTAACGGTTCCAGTCCCAGTCAGATTCCGGTTCCGGTCAGGTTTTCCAGTTCTAAATCTCATCCTTAGTCTCTACTGCAACAAAAATGAAATTATAGGACAAAATGAGCCTGAGGTGGTGCTATAGTTCGGGAATTGTGTTAGAATTATCCTTGTGATTAAGTGGATATGTTAAGTCACTTGTTGCATGGGTTAAATAATCTAAGAGTAATTGATTTGACCCTGCTGCAAAGATCTCATTTGAGTCTAACCGTTGAAGGGGATACGTCTTTTACTCGAAGGATTATCTAAGCCTTCTGTCAGGTGAAAAGTTTTCAGCAACCAATGAATAGTCACTGATTATGTTTCCGGTGGAGGCAACAAGTTAATCAAGGGTTGGAAGTATTATGATCGGTTTGGAATGTGAAGTAGAGTTGCTCTGTTAGTGTTTCAGAGTGGGAGGTCTGTCAGGAAGTAAGATAGGGTCTTCATATTTCGGACTTCGGGTAAGTAGTAATGGTTTTCTTCAAGGATTAGCTTTAGTAAGGTAAAGACACATCCTTCGTAAGTAATTAAGAGCCCTGCTAAGGCCAGGTTCAGTTACAATTTAGGAATGTTGTTGTAGGTGCGAGTGTTCTCTCAGTCCATCTCAGAATTGTGGCTTGGATTGTTCAAAGTTGTCTAGTGTAGCTAGATGATAGTAAGAAGTGATTTCGAGGACGAAATCAAAGTTAAGTGGGGGAGAGTTGTAACACCCGATTTCAAATCCTTTCATTATTCGGGGCCGTGAACCGAAGATCAGTTACCATAAGGCTTCGAGCCTTAAGGAAATAGATATTTAGACCCTTTTTGGATGAGGGTACTATAGATCAGGTTATTTGGAAGCTCGGTTCATGTTTTGGAGCACAAGGGTATATCGGTAATGTGTTAGTTTGGGCCTTTATGAATTTTGGATTGTAGTTCGAAAGCGTTAAGGCAAGGGTGAGTTGATATAAGTGTAGATCTCCTTATTACCTTTCTGTGGATATAAAGAACATCAAATTTGGACTTAGAACAAAGGTGTTATGACCGATTGAAGTTAGGGGTGTTTTGGATTCTAGGCTAGTACGCAGGGAATACTCTTTGAGTACGCATCGTGTAGTGATGAGTTTGATCGCAGGTGACCTTCAAATACGCCGGGCGTACTTAGGAGTACGTAGGGCGTACTCCAAATAGCTAGAAACCCTAATATTTAGGGGTCTACCCCTATTTAAGCTCGTTATGTCCCTTAAGCCTGGTCTCTTATCAGCCTCCATACCTCCTAAACCCTAATCTCAACCGTTTAGCCACCTTCTTAGTGTTATTGAGCTCTTGGGAGGAATCTTAGTGTTTTCTTGTGCATTTTGAAGAGATTAAAGGTTATTGAAGATTCATCACTTGAAGTGAAGCTTAGACATCCATAATTTTCACCTCTTTTGCATTCTATTGATGGTAAAGAGCTCTTGCCTTGACATCTCTTTGTGTAAATCTAGTTTGGAGTGATTTATGGCATATTTTGGGTGTTTTTGGTTGTCCTTATGAGAAAGAGTTACTCCAAGAACTTGGTCCCTAGATCTAGACGTATTAGGGTCCCAAATGCATAAAAATGTCATCTTGATGGTTGTTATCCATCCATGCATGTGTATTTAGTTCCTTTTTTGAAGTTGTGAAGCTAGGGTTTGAATTTGGGACCCATTGAGCAATGCAAAAGCTCAAAGTTAATGAATTTATTGGTTAAGGCATGTTTTGGAACTAGTTTTGAGCTTTGGAAATTTTGGCTTACAAGATTCAAACCTTTTTTAAGTGGATTATGAGTATGGAGCATACGCGGGGCGTACCTCTTGGTACACAGTGCGTACTGGGTTAACACCCCCATGACTTGGTTAGAATCTGGAGTACGTTGGGCGTACTAATTATGTATACAGGGCATACTCAGTCAGTGTGGACCTACTTGACATGTTGACTTTTTGACCTTTGACCATTGACTATAAGTTTGACTAAAGTTGACTGATGGGTATTTTTGGGGCCTTTTAGGAAATTAGGCCTTCTTGGATTAGGCCCATGATAGGTTTTGGGCCCATTTTCGATATTAGGCCGTAACGGGCTTCTGTTGCTATTGGTTTGGGCTTCGAATTTTGTGCCAAGTGAGGAAAGGGTAAAATGGACTTTTACCTTGAGTATTGGATAATCGGGATAGGCTTCTAGCTATGGGTTGTAGACCAATTATTTATTTGGAATTATTTGATGTTGCAAGCACGTGGATCTTCCAGATCGGCAGTTCGATCTTTTATCTGTGATATTCAGCAGCTTGATGTGAGTTTTCTCACTGTATCATATGGTCGAAGGCACCAAGGCTGGCCTATTATTTGTGATATAGGCTGTTAGCTATATTTGAGATACGTGTATGAAAGACCAGGATTTGGCCCCTAGAAATTGTATGAAAGACCAAGATCTGGCCCTTGGCAATTGTATGAAAGACCAGGATCTGGCCCCTGGCAATTGTATGAAAGACTAGGATCTAGCCCCTGGTAACTGTCTATAAGACCAGGATTTGACCCTCGGCAGGAGATTATTTGTAATACTATGATTTGGCCCATAACACAATCTTATTTATGTTTGGTATGTGGAACTTTGGGGAACTCACTAAGCTTCGTGCTTACGGTTTTTAGTTTTTGTTTAATGTATTTTCGGTTCGAGAGGGAAGGGCTTGACTTGATCGCAGCTCATTGACCCATATTTCCACAACATGATGATTTTGGGATTGTACTCTGATAGTTATTTTATTATGAAATACTTTGAACGTTTTAGAAAGATAATTGGTGTTTTGATTGAATTGAAAAAAATGAAATTTTTACCTCTTAAATTTTGGGACGTTACATAGGGAACTTTCCCTATCCACATTTCGTGAGGTGTTTTGGTAACCTTTTTTAATAGGGACAATATTGAGGATATGGGAAGTTGTCTCTAAGGCATAACCCTAGAAGGAAATGGGAAGAGTGGCTCGACTCATCATGGAACGAACCATATCCAACAAGGTTCGATGGTGCGTCTCAGCCACACGATTAAGTTGTGGTGTCCTTGGAGGAGTCAATTGTGAAACTATTCCACATTCCTTGAGGTAGTTGTGGAACCCGATACTAATATACTCTCATCCTCTATCAGATCAGAGCATCTTTATCTTCATACCTAATTGATTCTCGACTTCATTTTTAAACTCTTTGAACTTTTTAAAGGTTTCTAATTTATGTTTGATCAAGTAGATGTAACAATATCTAATATAATCATCCATAAATGTTACATAAAACCGATTATCATCTCTTGTGTTAGATTTGAAGTGTCCACACACAACTATCTGTATGAAGTCATGCCTAAGAGAAAATATTTGCATTCATCATTTGGCCTTAGGTCAAATGATTCCAATACTCCATCCTTTTGGAGTTGGGCGATGCGTTTCTTGTTAAAGTGCCTAAGACGACAATGCTACAAGCTTACCTTGTCTAACCCATTAGATGAATCAAATGTGAAATACACTATTACCTAAGCTATCAACACAAGTCATTGTTTCGTACACATCATTACAAGGTATGGCTTCAAATGTAAAAATGCCCTTTTTATTAACCAAAATTGAACCAGTCAAATCATTAAACGAGTAACGAGAACCTTATCTGAACAATGCATGAAATGAAATAATGTTTCATGTTATTTTTGATGAATAACAACAATCTATCAAATCTAAACTAACATCACTACTAAGCACTAGATGATAAGTCCCAATCTTGGTAATAGGAGAAGATATCCTATTTCCCATGATTGGATTCATCCTCCCATGCCCCACCTCCCCACTTTCTTTTAGCCCTACAAATCAGAACAAATGTGAAAACCACATCTTGTATCAAGGACCTAAGAACGAGTAGATTGCGAGTTATTAGTTTGGACAATGTATATACCTGCTGACGATGGCTTCACCTTTCTATCCTTTATGTCTTGAAAGTACTTGGGGCATATTCTCTTTAAATGGATTTTGTCATTGCAATAGTAACAAGTGGCCTCTTTGGGGTCATTAAAAGATGGAATATTTGAGTGGGGCCTTGCTTGTGGTCCATTTCTAGATGTCACTACATGGGTTTTGTTCTTCCTGTCAGCTTTGGGAGCAACCTTTCTATGACAACCCAAAAATTTCCATTCAGTAAAACCATATCCAACCAATAGAGGTAGAACAGTTACAGAGAATTTCCAGACTTTTGGGTATAAGTTTGAGTAATTCAGGATTTACACTTAAGGAGATATCAGGAGAGTGGATGCACTAGGGTTTTGTGCAACACTGTTATTCCAAAACTCTATTATATTAGAGTTCATTGGATGAATAAAAATAATTTCTGCCAAAAATCCCAGGACTATATATAGAAATCTGAACCATATTCATTCATTAGTTGCATTTCCAACTAGAGAAAAACCAAATTCTCTCTCACGGATCTTTGGGTTTTCATCCCAAATCGTGAGTACTTCTATCTAGTTGTAATATATAGCTTAGATTGTGCCTAATAACATCAAAATCAGATCAAAACCCCAAGATTTGAGAGTTTACCGCCCAAGAACACTTGGAGAGTAAACTCTTTTATAAGGGCCAAAGTGTGCCCAATGTCCCTCCAAGCCTTGGGACTAAACCTAGAGACTACCATTACTTGTTTTAGACCCCCAAAACATTAAGAAACAAGGCTAGAAGTGAGTTCACGGCCAAGGAAGTTCTTGGGCTGTAAACTCCATTTTAGGGTGCCAAAATGCCCTAAATGCCTTCCACAAGACAAGAGACAAGAATATCACTTTACCATGATGTATGTAGGACCCAAAACAACCAAAATACCATCACCTATAGGTGATTACGGCCGCAAACACAAGCCAAAATGGTCCAAGGGCCGAAAACTCAAGTTAGGTGTGTTTTGATGCCACAAACACTTCCTAAGGCTTAGGCTTGAATTTAGGATGCTTCTTTATGAACTTTAGGATCCTCATTAACATAAATGACCATGATTTTATGGTAGTAAACTCATTTGGGCCGTGAACTCCTCAAAAACTCCATAGAAGGTGGTATTTCTCATCCTAGGGTAGAGCTAATGTCCCTAAATCACCTCCTAGCCTTCAAACTTGCTCTAACCCATGCGTAACCATGAGTTTACGGCCGTAAACTCCCTTGGGCCGTGAACTCATGGTAGTAAACTCATATGTGTGCCTTATACCTTCCTATGTTGAATCACATGTGATTCCAACACTTGGTCAAGGTGTTTCCTAGTCCCGGAAGGTGTTATCTTTCATATAGTTGTTTATAAAAATTATATTCATGTCATTATGTGTCCTTAAATATCATTTAGGACTTATTGTGTCTCGGAACTTCATTCGTGAAACTTCTCATCCGTACACGCATACCCGTTTTAATCACCCACATCAGGTGAGTTCATACCCCGTAATGAATCATTTAACTATTTTAAACTGTTTTAAGGGGGAATACAGGTTGAACACAATGATAATTGTGTAATTATTTGTTGTTAAACATTCTTCAAAATGTTATTTATGTCATTTATAAGTTGTCTTTACATTTCAAAACTCTTTTAAAGGTTGTGTTACTTTATAGTTGTACAAAACTCCATTTTTAAAGTATAAGCATAACTTGGTAGACAAATGAGTCTTTTCATCATCAGTACAGTTAGAACATTAGTAAACTATTATAGGTATAGTTTAGGAGAATACTATTCATTACTTCTAGTACAATGAAGCACACAAAGAAACAATACCAGAACAGAACAAACAGAGAAGAGAATCAAACAATACCAGAACAGAACATAACAAACAAGTTAATTTTCTATAGCATGACAATACGCAGACATGATCTAATTATACCAATGAATCGCTAACGCATTAGTGATAGTTATATTGGGTATACATGATCATATAACTTTAATGTGAATTACACGACTTGCATGGATTTGCTCAGGTTGCGGTGGGTTCCCTCAATCTCCTTTCATGAGAGCGTTTAGTAGGGGTTCTAGCTTTCACATTATGACCGTAATAAAACAAATATGTTTTTAGGTTAATAGTACCAACGCATGTCATTATAAACGACATCAGGGTACTCACTTCTCCCATTACTTTCATAAAGTGTCGGTAACACTTGAAGGTTAATCTATTTCTCTTCGAGATGGTTATAAACTAGGGAGAATATACTTTATGTATGACAAAGGAACAGTCGAGTCTTGGTAGAAGGCTACTTTCAAAACAGTAGAGTCTTGGTAGAAGACTGCTTTCAAAACAGTCGAGTCTTGATAGAAGGCTACTTTTAAAAGTTGGGACCATGATGCTAACTTTATGATTCCTTAATGTATACACTATAGAATACATATATGCCAATAGATTCCGACAGCTAATAGGATGTGTGCCTTCTCTTCATTTCCTGTTCTCGTTTGATGTGGTCTTGAACCGAGTTCCCCCAATCTATTATCTACCCGAATCTATATATATTTATTCTTAGTATACATTAAGTCATCATAAGGGTACCAGGTATGGATAAGGTTATAGGACACAGGGTCAATGCACAGTTTTTCTAGTACAAAACTTTCGTTTCAAAGTCAGTACTTTTGGTATAAAAAACTAGCGATTTCCTAGTTAAGGGCTTAATCCATTTTATTAAGCCAGTACAGTTTTAAATACTCTAAGTGAGTTAACTCTATAACAGCTTAGTTTATACACCATGTTTATATATAAAACTAGTATCCGACATCTAGTAGGATGTGTGCTCTTCACTATACATCCTGTTCCTGTTGGATGTGGGTTTACACCGAGGTCACCCAATCTACTATCTACCCGATATCAAATTATATATAACAGTATAAACAAAGCTATTATAAAAGTAATCACCATAGTCAATATTTTATTATAAGAAATATAGGTTTTCTTAAAAGGAACTCTCCATTAGATATAAAGGAACCATTACAAATAACTCCATGAGTAACAAGTGAATACACCAAAGGTTATATATGACAACGATCTAACAACCAATGGAATGTGTGCTATCCGCCTTACTTACTGTACCCCGTTGGGTTGTGAGTTGAGGGCAGATGCGCACAATCGATTATTTGTTTACTCCAAGTATATATATAACTTGTACCCACTTATTACGCATAGAAAGGCTTGTAGTGTCATTTTACTCAACTTCCATTAAAGAGGGAAATATAGGATTTTCTAGAGGAACAGGCGATCATTTCAAAACAGAACTTACAACTTACATCACTTTTACATATACTTTTTCCACATGTTACAGCTTACTCACATCACTAAAATCTTATGAACTCACCAGCTTAATTGCTGATCAACTCTTTCAAATAACTTGTATTCTCAGGAGACTATTAGACAGGTGCTCGTGCTGGGACTTCAGAAGATGGAGCATTATAGCTTCAAGTCTTGTTTTGTTATTTGTTTATGACTTCTATGTTTTGTGAACACATACATTGTAAACACTTTCTTTCTAAATGAAATGGTTGTTCATTACTTGCTTACCATATACATATCTCGTGATACTTGACATGACGTCCTCCACCCCCGAACGTTTCCGCCGTTCCGGTTTTGGGGTGTGACACTTTCTCTTATTCCCTTTGCTTTGCCGAATGGTGAGAACGGGAGCACTACAAGTAGTGGTAGGGACTTGATTCTTTCCTTTCATTCCCGACACAGTAGTCTGTAGCAAGTTATGGAGTTGGGCCAATACGGTTTCTGTGTTGTTCAAATGATAGGCTAAAATGAATTGATCATAACAACTTGGCATGGAATTCAAGACCATATCAATGGCCAAATCCTCGTCAAACTACACATTGAGCCTAATAAGGCGTTCCATGTACCTTTGCATTCTCTGTACTTGGTTGCATACATAATCTTCCTCTTTTATCTTGCAAGCCATGAGAGCTTTGACCACTTCATATTTCTCTTGATGAGCTCTCTTGTGGTACTTTTCCCCAAGGTTATTGTTCATCTCATATGGCAAATAGTCCTCATAGAACCTCTATAATTCGGGGATCAGTGTAGCGACCTTGATACAAGCAACTTTTGTTGCATCATCGTAGTATTTCTTGTAGGAGGCTAGTTGTTTTGGAGTAGCAGTGGCTTCATCGATTTCAACAAGTTTTTCTTCAAGTACATACTCTTTGCCCTCGAATCGAAGATCCATATTGATATTACACATCCAATTATTGTAGTTGGTGCCATCAAAGGTCACCATGGACACGATAGAGAGTAGGGAGAAACCTGATTGGTGGGTAGACGACGATGGAGCAAAAGCATCACCGGGAGTAGACATATATAGAGAAAAAATAGTGTTAGTTAGATGACAATTATCCTTAATATTTTAACCCATAATAAACGATTAAGGCTAGGATCCAAAATAACAATTCTCAACTAAGAAGAGGGACGTCGTAATCTTATTGCGAATTTATGAAGGTAGGTAAAAGCAATTTACCAATTTCGAACTATGAAATTCCTAGATCTTTTGAGATTCATTGAATCTATCAATGACATGTTTAATCTTATGTTATGCTCTTTTATTTTTGATTGGGATACCGAGGATTACACACAATATGTAAATAACCATACAGATATGCTAGGCACTCTCGATATCATTTATCATCTTATATTAATGTGTCGGTTAACCACACGCGCTATTAAATCAATGATAATTTTTAGGATGCTCATTATTACTCTTTATAGTCACTATTAGTGTGCTAGTTAACCACACACACTCTATTAACTACTATAAAATATAATGTGCAATTTTAGCATACTTTTTATATTTTCCAGAAGTAACTAAGAGTGAGATTTTATAAAAGGTGTTTTAGTTACTTTAATAACATTATACTTTTAATAAAGTTAATGTCCTATCAGATCCGTTCTGCTAAGAACCATCCACTAAACAAGGAAGCGGTGAGTGATAGTGGACACCCATTAACTACTATTTTATATGTAATTTCTTTATACCCCTTATAGTTCAGCTTCGTAAATGAGACGTATTAAAGATCCGACCAACGTAGTCTAGAAAGAGTATAAGTAAAGGGGAGTTAAAGAAAAATTAATTTTTTGTAATATTTATTCCTATTGTTCTTGTTTTCTCATATAAAATAATGACATGTGCAATCTATTAATGTTTTTAATATATATTTTTTAAATTTATTTTAGACAAAATTGCAAAAATGTCCCTATGGTATGCATTTTTTTTGGGTTTTAGTCCAAACCCTGACTTTTTTGTATTAGTACTCCTTTTGAGCTACTTTCATTGGATTTTTGGTCCTTATGAATAGTGAAATGACGGTAATACCATTGGGGTATTTATTTTCTTTTTTCTTTCATTTCTTTTTAAATCTAATACTAATTTATTTATTTTAATAATTAAAAAAATAACAAGGGGCCCACATTCTCTCTTTCTCTCTCTCTCTCTCTCTCTCTCTCCCTCTCTCTCTCTCTCTCCACCGTATACCCCCACATCCCATATCGTTTTTCTTTTTCCAAGTCCATCCTCTTCATCTCTTAATCAAAATTCCCTCTTAATCAAAATTCCACATACACTCACGCACACGACATACATAACCAAAAGCAAACCCATAAAATCCAATTTTTAATCAATGTATTTATGTGTGTATGTGAAGTTTTTATTTTGGGAATCGATTTTTGTATGTTCATCCCCAAAAATCGATTTGTATGTGTATGCTTTCGTTTTTGAAATCAATATGTGTATGTGTGTATGAATCTGAAATAGTTTTAGAAGGTATATATGTGTGTGAATCAGAAATCGCTCATTTTTTCTCTTGTCACTGACCCTTTCTCGTCCTTCGGTATAATGTGATTTGTGTGTTCGTAGTGTTCTTTTGCAAAATCGGATCTCAAGATTTAGAATGAAGGAGGAGAGGGATTGTTTAAAACAATAAGAAAGAGGAAAGAAAGGTGGGTCGCCGTCGATATCGGAGCTCCAAGAAATCAAAGCTTCAAGATTAAATAGATCACTCTGTTCTTATTTATGGGCTACCAAAAATTACAGATGTGGGTTTGTCAAAATTGTTGACAAACGCAGCCAACTTCAACCGTGGTGCTGGAGCGGTGGTCGTTGATTGCGTTTGGTGATTGATTGTGGTCTATAGACTATATGTTGAAGATTTACCGTGGTTGGGGTGGGTTTTCCGGTGACAGTGAAAATCGAGCTACAGATGGAGAAGATGAATTGAGAAGGGAGTGATGTTGTAAACCGATCCTGACTGTGATGAAGAACACAAATAGATATTCAACAATTTGTTGTAGGTGTTTTTTTGATCTTGGTGGTTTTTTGTTCATCTGGACAATTTTCAGGAAGAAGATGGGTATTTGGAGAGAGAGAGAGAGAGAGAGAGAGAGAGAGAGAGAGAGAGAGAGAGAGAGAGAGAGAGAGAGATGCCCAAATTAATTATTTTTTTCATTTAAATTAAATAGAAAAAACATAAAAAAATACATCAGAAGGGCATTATAGTCATTTTAATTTTACGAGGGACCAAATTTACGTACAAACATGGCCAAAGGGACCACGAATCCAAAAAAGTTGGAGTTTGGACTAAAACCCCAAAAAAATACATACCACATGGACCATTTTTGCAGTTTTGTCTTTATTTTAACATTTTTCTTGATCTACTTAGTAGAAGAATTGATAGAAAAACAAATAAAATGATATTTGATGGGTATAAATTATCAATTCATACATTCACCCACTTACCTAGGAGATATACGAAACAATTGGATACATATTGAATTAGCCTATTTGATTTCTCTATTAAATACTGTTTTTAAAATACACATTCTTGTCTCATTCTGTCATACCTGACAGTCCCATTGCAAACATATATACTTTGTGACAACGCCTATGAAACATCTTATTGATAATTTCTGGGTGAAAATACCTTTTTCGTGGGAAACAACTCAGAAAAAATCAAAAAGAACAATTTTCTATCACCATTGACCAATGGCAAAAAAGTAAATTACAAAGAAAAAGAAAAAGAATATAAGGAGTGGGAGGGACACACTAAGGATTATTCGTTTACATGATTTTTCTTTATTTTCTATAAAGTAAGAGGCTTCAGTGGATTTTTTCTACCAAAAAACATATGTATGGCCCATTTACTTTGAAGAAAGCTTACAAAATCAAAAGAAAATACACATAAAATGATAACACTAGGTGCTCATTGAACTTAGAGGGTCATTTAGAGCACAAAGGGCTGTGTGAATTTGTAACTTCATAACGTCTATTTCTTCTTCATCCGCCTGTAAAACAAAAAATAATATAACTATTATTATAATATGATAAATACAGGTAGCATGCATTTGATCAAGTGTAAATTAAAGTATATATAATGGGAACGTGTATGCATACATATATACATAAAACATATAATGAAATAAATATAAAGATGAAAAGAAAACTATGATATATATATATATATATATATATATATATATATATATATATATATATATATATATATATATATATATATATATATATATATATATATATATATATATATATATATATAACTTGTAAATTTAAATTGTTTTCGAGAGTCTAAATAGGATGCATTTTCTTATAAAAAAATTGACGAGTTAACCACCCAACAACTCATTTATAATAGGAAGACTTTTGATATATATATATATATATATATATATATATATATATATATATATATACACGCAAAATATGAAGATAATATTTTTTTAATTACGCAGCTAAGTCCCATTTGGATTTTACTTGTCGTATTTGAGATTGAGAGCCCTTTATTTTACAATATCTTAAGATCTGAAAATATATATGACACGTTCTTAATGATTTAATAGATAATAATATCCACGGAAAAAAATTTAATTGAGGGATATATGAATTAGTTTGCACAGGTTTCAACTAGTTTTAAAAGCCTAATTACTTGGTTCCTTTTTTTATAGACAAATACTATTATATCACAATTAATATTGCCTAAATTATCACTAAAAATACAAAATAACATAAAATAATAACAAACTTCATCATAGAAATTTATAAATGTTTATTACATATTAAAAAAGAGAACTAGGTTCCTGTAATTAAACATAACAAGTTTTAAAAAATGAAACCCTTTATGTTTGGAAACATTTATGTTTGATTCGTAAACAAACACTTTTTTTGCTATATATAAAATTTATACATTATATAACTATACAACACAACATTTTAATGTTTTAATATTTCAATTTTCCTTGCTTATATATCTCTGTCAAAAAATTTGACTGGGGTGGTTTGGTGGTTTCTAGTAAAATCGTCAAATATATCACCATCACATTTTTTGAAGCAACATAATCTATCATGTCCCAGTTATTCGTCAACACAATCTAGATATTTTAGACTTCAATTATTGCCCACACTTTTTTACCTATTTTCAAAACAAACTTTGAATATATATATATATATATATATATATATATATATATATATATATATATATATATATATATATATATATATATATAGAGAGAGAGAGAGAGAGAGAGAGAGAGACCTGAATGAAGAGTGTCTTGAAAAGGGTGTCAGGAAAAGCAGTGATGTTGGCAGTGACAACATTGAGCTTCAAAGATTCAAAAACCTCACAAATCTTGACCATCGTGTCTCTTCTTTTCCTGCATTTCAAGCTCACCAATGCTGTGTTCTCTCCCACGTATGACACTTTCAACTGTCAATTAACACAATCATCAATTCGAGATAAAATCACGAGAGTACGTAAAAACAGTTCAAGACTTCGACTTACTTCAATAATTTCAATCGGAAAGGCCCTTGAATCACTTAAATCTTGAGATTGCTGAATCCTTTTCTTCTTCGATTTTTCCAATGGCATGAACACTGTGTCCTGATCAAAATCATAAATCCCAGATTCTGATTTTTGTTTCTCGAGTTTCATTATTTCCTCTTGAACAATCCTCTCTTGTTCATGCAAATGTTGAATATAATCAATTGCGTCTTTAATTATCGACGCTTTATCCATCTAAAATAATATCATATCCATAAATCAAAAACAAATTATATTTACTGCAAAAACAATTGAATTGTGGGTGGCGAAAAGGGTGTATGACCCGAAAGAGATAAATAAAGGAAGTGAGGTGACAGTGCACTTATTATATATATACGAGTTTTAATCAAGTGTGAAAGGCCACACCTTGCTTATATTGGGGACCACTGCTCTAAGTGCAAAGAGCCTATCATTGAGCTTCTTCCTCCTGTTTCTCTCTGAAACGATGTTTTTGGAGGCCGCCGACGACTGAGTTCCGTCCGGCGAACTTGAATCATAGTAGCCGGAAAATGTTTCCTCCAATCCGCCCCAACTGGAGAAACGGAATTTTTTTCAGAATTTGCAGAAGAAATCGATGGATTCGGGTTTAAACAAGAAAGAGAAACGGAGAAGATGATATGATTAGTTAATTAGTATGATTACCTATCGAATTCTTCGGTTTGGAGAAACATATTGGTTTCCCAATAGTTTTTATACTCATCGCCGATGTTCTGGTATTCATCACCTATATCTTCCATGGATTTGCGTTGGGAAGAAGATGATATGGTGATTGAGATTTTAGGAGAAAAGGGTGTTTTTGTATTGTTATTGGTATAAGATTTTATTTCTTCAAGTCACATGGTCTTTTTATAGGGGTTCTTGGGGGGGGGGGGGGGGGGGGGGGGGGGGGGGGATGATGAGGTAAACGATCTTACGTCCCATGATTACTTAATAAAGTAAAGAGTAAATTATGAAAATTGTCTATGTGGTTCGGATAAATTACATGTTTTATCCTTGATTGTTTCTTTTTCTTTCGAATTGTTCTTATGGTTTAGATTTGTTTTAAAATTGGTCCTTGGTTGATATAAAATAACTATTCACCGTATCAAGTCTTTTTGTATTTTCTTCCATATTATAGTAGTTATTACAATTCATTTAAAATTAACTGGTAAATTGTAATCCCATGATTTGTTTCCTGTGTATAAGATTTCCAACTTTTTAGTTTGCCTAGAATACATGTATTTTGAAAATAATAAACATAATATTGGTGAGTTAAATGTTTGAATTGAAGTACTTTACACTAAAGAATGTTTTTACTATATATAATTGTCAACTTAGATAAAATTGTACTTTTTAAATAAAAAATGTACGGGTTTACCGTATATAAGTGCCTTCCTAACTTATATATAAATGTACTTTTTAAATTAAAAAAGTATGTTTACTAAATGTATACATTTATACCAAAAATATGCTTACTTAACGATTAACTTTATATCAAAAATATGTTACTTAACGTTTATTTTTATATCAAAAATATGTTTACCGAACATGTACTTTTATAACAAAAGTATTTTTAGTAAACGTGTACTTTTATATCCAAAATATATTTACTGAATATTAAATGTTATACCAAAATTATGTTTACTCAACGAGTAATTTTATACCAAAAGTATGTTTACTGAACGAGTACTTATCCTAGATAATCTTCTATAAAAAAAATCGTATTTAACGCTTATTATATCTTAATTGATGAACCCGAATCTATAGGTGTTACAGCAGTGGTGTGTGCACGACTAGAATTTAGTCTTCTAAATTTAAACGTATGAGTTCCGTTTTCGACGATTCTCGTATCCATGTATTGTTCACGACGTATACTACAACATATTTTGGGTGTTTTGATAAATTTGAACTTTTATTTTTAACCTATATTTTATTGATGCCAAACATCATAACTCTGTCATACAGGCTTTGTTTTAAGTGTTCTTTATCTCAAAATTCTTACTTCGATAAGTACTACGATTTTTATTTTGGTGACTTTAGCTATAAGTCAACCGTTCTCTTTGTAGTTTTTGACGTTGTAACTTTTTACGTGCCATAGATTTCTATTCACCATAAAAGTCATATCTCTTCCATACTAAGTTGGATTTTCACAAATTTTGTATTTTCGGGATTCATGTTGTTAGATATTTTGCTAAATAAGTTAACCCACTCTAGAAAAGACCCTATTTTTCAGGCATTTATTTATGTGTCTTTTCGTTGTAATGCTAATGTTTGGCAATTTAATATATTTCTTCATTATATTATTAGTCTAATACTTCTGTTTGTTTGTGTTGGCTTCTAACGACGGTCGACAAACACTTTTATGTTGGTTGTCACATTCTCCCTCTGTTGAAGGAAATTTCGTCTCGAAATTTAGATCGTAATGCGATTTACTGGAAATTTGGATGTTCCTGATTCCTATCTTGGTACTTTTATGTGACTTGTGATAATCGAGATTTTTCTCCCTTAGGGTAGGAACTAATCGTTATTTTGGCTTCCTACTTCTAATTCTTCACTTTGTCACTTGGTGGTGATAATTTTGTTTGTTTCGGGTTTCCATTTGTTATGTTGGGTCTATTTGTATTTGTGTTTTACACCAAGAAGGAACCCAAATCTTGTACTTGGATCCCCTTTAGAAGGTTCTTTTAGATGATCACTGTTCTTTTTGTTTGAGATTCTAGTGGGTTTTGATGTGGTTGGGTCCTTGGTTGAAGTAATTCATTATCTGCTAAGTGTGTTGCTTTAGCGAACACGAGTTCATTTATTTAGAGGTTTAAAAATAGTTCAAAGGAGGATAATTATGGACATTAAGAATTTTTATGACTCTTATGAGTGGTTTGAAGGGGCGGCACGCTGTTTATTGAGTATGCTATTTTTTATTCTCAATAGGGAAGTCCGTCTAATTTGATTTTGACATTATCTATGTCATTTCTAAGTCGCTTTAACTAAGGTGTTTTTCTTACTGATTTTTGTTGAATTCTACGGGTAGCCTCTCCATATTTTATATTTGTTGTGAATTGGATTGGTCTTTGTGGTCCTTGGGATGGGTTAGGTTTTTGCAGGGCCTAATGGCATGACCTTTCGTTGTCACCGTTCTTGCAGTCTAGTTCTCTATAACCTTTTGAGTGGTGGTATGGACGTTTAGTTATTACGTAAAGCTTTCGGTATAAAGCTTTGGTGTATTAGCGTGGGTTTTCTTGATAACCTATTTTCCTTCCGCAGGTTTACTATTTTTTTTCTTGGTGTGTTTCCATTAGTCGCTCATCCTATTAGGCTACATGTCTAGTCTCTAGTTTTTGGGTATTCGTTAGTTCAGGTGTTAATTATTATTCTTTTAAGTGATGGAGCTTTGTATTCTTGACGCGTTTCCTGATCTTTCGACCCTCAACATTCATCAATTTCAGATGTATGATGGTTAGATCCTTGACATGCTAGGTATATTTTTTTTTACCTCTGTAGTTAGATCACAGGTTTCTTGTTCCATTCCTTATCTTTTTCTCCTAGGGGATTTTGTAGGGTACATATATTCCTAGGTTTTTTAGTGTTAACATTTCCATCATCTGAGAGCTTCATTTTTGAATGTGTTGGTGGTGAATTTTAACCCAACTGTTTTTGACATAGTCATGGCCTTATAGGATTATTTTTCATTTTCATTTTTTTAGTGTTACAACAGCTACTCCATTGTTTCAATAGAAGGAATTAGGGAATTGGAAATGTGTCCCTCTAATATTATTTCATTAGTATTTTTAGCTTTACTGAGGTTAGCCCTTGTGTTCATGTGGGTTCATTCTATATTAGTTTTGTATTTGATAAGACTCACTATAAGGTTTGAGAGGGTTTTATGAATTTAATGTTACATTACATTCCTAATAGTGGAAGTTTTAGCGTTTTTATTTATTCGGAAATGAGTTGTGCTTAACTGGTTAGTTCTTCTTAGCAATCTATCTTCTTATCCGTTATTTTATGATGAATTTCGTTTTCTTAAAGATATTTTCCTTAGTGTGTCTTTACTTGTGCTTCCCTTAGGTTTATCGTGAACTTATTGCATTTATTTGAAAAACATTTGTGAATTTGACTTCGATAGGGTTCTTCTTTTATGGGGGTGGTTTGAGGTGTGAGGAGGGTAAACCTAGGTTTTTAGGGGTGTAAAAATGTCAAAATGATGGTTTTTACAAACTCGCATCGTGTGTGTCGATGACACCTTGCACGCTTCGGGCATCTCTCTCTTTCTCTCTCTTTCTCTCTCTCTCTCTCTCTCTCTCTCTCTATATATATATATATATATATATATATATGTGTGTGTGTGTGTGTGTGTGTGTGTATGTGTGTGTATGTGTGTGTGTGTTGGGGGGGGGGGGGCATTTTGACTCCTTGTGCTTTCAAAGAGTCCCTTTCTCTCTCGATTGTTCTTTGCATGCAGTAAACACATAACACTTTTGGGGTTTTGTTCCCTATATATTCAATTTCCTTCTCCTAAGGTAAGTAATCTCCTTCTTTTATTGTTAAAATCTCCCAAAATTTCCCAAAATTAGCGATTTTTGGAGTTTTTGGGGTTTTGTTGATTTAGCTAGAAATGCTTGATGTTAACTAGTTAATCCATCTTTACTTAGTTTGCTTAGTAGATATTTGCTTTCAATTTTGGTTTAAAGCTATTTGATATGCTTTAATTTGATATTCTTAGGGTATTGGATGAATGTTAAGGTTTATGTTCAAAATCTATCAATTTGTTGTTTGTTTAGTGAAATTGTTGAGTTATATAGCCCATATGTGTTCCAATTAGCAAACGTTAACTGTTTTAATTTAAAACTGGACCTGGAAGACGATTTGTTCGTCACTGTTCATGGCTGTGACAACCCGAAATTTTCATTCGGTCAAACCTTAAAAGTCAACGACTTCGTATCGTGAACTAATATCATTATTTCTTATTTTTAAGAAATATAAAGTTCGTTTGATTATTTTAATATTATTTTTAAACGAACGGGTAAAGGAAAGTGTCGTCTCGGGATTTTATTTTTTGAAAACCGCAAACACTTCACGTATTAGAATCACCCGACAAAACTTTTATGTTTTGGGTTTAGGAATCACCCAAAAACCGTAAACTCATGCCTATGTATGAGTTTACTCCCCAAGAAACTAGTCAATGTGTTTACTCCCCAAATAGTCAAAAGAGTAAACTCTAAAAACTCTCTCAACTATCATCCAAGATTTAATTCCAAATCTTCAATCTTGTAAGTGTTCTAACCATTTCAAGTTAGTAAAACACTTAATCTAGTGTTTGTATTCATCCATTCATTTATGTATTTTGTTTAGATTTTCCAAAACACCAAGAACACACACTAAGTGTTCTTGGCCTTTTAGCTCAAATCAAGCTTCATAATAGTAAGTACTTCCATCCTTGAGTGCTTGTAACCTAGTATTTCATGTAAACACCAAGAAAATCGGTCAAGAACACCTTGCTTGAGGTGTTCACGGTCCAAGTTGATGCTTGGGCCGTAAACACCATAAAGTCCCCCAAAATGAACCTAAGTCCCATGTTTAGCCCTAGTTTGATGTTTAAGACTTACCTTAACATATTTAAACCTTCCATTGATGTGTTTAAGCCTTGAAAAACACCCAACACTACCATTTATAGGTGTTTACGGTCTAAGGATGTAATGCCTGTGTTTCTGGGCTTGTCATTAATGTTGATATAATAGTCTAGGTTAACCTTTGTAACCCGTTTTGAAATAATAGAAGTGTATTATTTGAGTATTATGTGTTTTGTGCTTAATTGCTTAGTTATATAATTTGATTAATTAAGAATAAAATGAGCGTCAAAATTTAGTGTAAAATAAACTTGATATCGTTGGATAATGTTGTAGTAGTTGAAACGAGGTTTCCGAATATATAAAGAACGCCCAAATCTGACTTCGTATGAGGAAGTTATGATTTTTTGAAGTTTCGACTTAGCGATGTGCAACCCGAATACTCGATTTGAGATTGAGCGGTTTTTAGCCGAAACAATCTAAACGAGAATCGAAGATCTCGTTTTTAGTAGTAAAACGATGAAAAGTTAGGCGAGAACGGACGTCGGACGAAGAAATTATGAATTTATAACGAAGTTTTTCTGTCCCGGCCTACTAAAAATAAATAATAAAAATAAATTCAAAATTAGCCGACGGAGTCTAAACGAAAGTTGTAGAGCGTAGTCTCACCTACGCGTGGATATAAAGAACGTCGGAAACGGAGTTCTCATGAAGAAGATATGAATTTCCGAAGTTTATTAAATATTTAATATTTAAATTTGACTCCTAATGTTGGTATTATCCGAAGATGAGTCATCGGACTCATCCGGAGTACGCCCAGCGTACAACGAAGCGTGACGTCCCTCGCACTCGAGTTCTTCGGATGACGCATGCCATGACGTTTCGGACGCGTACGCCCAGCGTACTACGAGGCTCCAGCCTCCTATAAATAGGATGCGAGGCTGCTGAGTTCTTTGGCTATTTTTCTCTTCTCTCTCTCTTGTTTTGCATCGTTTTGAGTGCCAGGAGTATCCTGAAGCCCCGGTAATATTCCCAAGCCCCGAAGCAAGTTTCGAAGCCCCGAAGATCCCGAGAAGTGCGATTCCCGAGCCGAAGCTCTGCTCACGAGAAGTTCGATTTTTGTGTAGATCTTCTAGATCTACTGAGGAATACTACTTCTGCAAGCCGTAGTGCTGCCCGATCATCTTCTGATCAAGTGAGTGTATACTACTTTTCATAAACGCGATAATAATACAAGTATGGTCTGAGTGTATTTAGTATATTGTTGTTTATATGTGTGAGTGTGTAGTTACTTTCTTCTAACGCATAATTATGAAGTATTTTATACGAAATACGTGTTATGTGTATAATTTTGTTGTTATGTGCGTGAATGTATATTCACCCTCTTCTATCTCATAGATCTGATTTATTTTTTATGAAATACGTGTTATGTGGGCGTGCCTCTTCTGTTATGTGGAATATGTATTGAATGAAAATGCTATACAGGTTTTAAACTATGTATAAAAATATATATTTTTATCTACTAATATGTTGGGTAGAACATGGGTAGATAGTTGGTGTGTAATAAACAGATGAGAGGCCTCGATGTTGTTGTTGTTGATCTAGTTATTCAGCGGAGTATGGATAACGACCACGGACTCTTTCTAGACAGTCCAGTGGAACACTAGCAGGTTCATAACCTGTAGGTGTTGTGAACGATGTGTTCACCGGTGTACTCTATCCCCCTCATGGTTGCCTTTAGGACATCTATTGTTGAGGAAACCCCTTAGCAGTAATGTCCGTCCCGATGAAAATCGTAGATTAGGTCCCTTGAGATAGATGTTGTTTTAGGGACGTAAAGTGAGGATAACGGGAATGGGTAATCGGGATATTGTTGGTTGGTGAAATTAAATATAATTATTTATTGTGGGTTGAAAACCCTATATGCTCACCAGGCTCCCAAGCCTGACCCACTCAGTTTTATTTGTATTACAGGAAGTGGCGCAAGGGCATAAGATGGATGAATCATCAAGTTGTTTTGTTTACAAGTATGTATATGTATATATTTGTTGAATGACTTGTAATGTTATCGTTATGCTTTTGGTCTGTTTATCGGAACATGATATCCCGAATATTGTTATATAATGAAAAACACATCTCTTGATGAAATGCTTTGATAAACTTTATTTTATCATATTTTGTTTTGGGAACAAATTCCGCAGCTCTTTGAAATCAAAAGGATTTACTCTGAAAATTATTTTAAAAGCATAAATGAAAACGGTCTTTTCTGGCCGTGATTTTGGGGATGTCACAGTTGGTATCAGAGCATTAGTTTAAGTGAACTAGGAATTTGTAGGATTTCTAGACTTAAACTTAGAATGCTAAGTGGAGATTGTGAGATGTGTGTCTGATATATTATAGACACGAGCACTAGTATATTTTAGGAAGCTGCCTAAAATGCTTTTATATGCTAAATGTTATATGTTGCCATATATGATATTATTTGTTCGGATCTATGGTTTGTTGCCGACCAGATCTAGAAACCTTATGTGTGTAGGATTCTAAGCGTATGTCTACGGTATTAGACCTAACATATAAACGTTGCGGAGTAATAAGGATGATTTGAATATCTATCGTGAATGAAGATCTAATTTCACCTTATTCGGTGTGTAGATAAAAAATGGTGAGAACAAGGAGTGGCATTGGAAACGCAGATGGAAACAGGAATCAACCGCCAGTGATTGAGCAAATACCTGTTGTAGTAGCAGCACCAGAACCAATAACGATGGCTAGGGTGCAAGCCATGATTCGGGCTATGTTAGCCGAATAAAGGATGAAATGCGACAAATGTTGCATGATAATAGGGATGAACCTATCATACCTATTGAGGAACCCGAATTGATTCCCGAGCAATCGGAGGAGGGGAACAATAGTCGCATGGTGAGTCAAGTTGGGACTCAAGGAGAACGAAGGAACGATCCGGAAAGGAGAAACAACAAGGATGGGCGTATATACAAGAACTTCTTGGGAGACAAGCCGCCAAGTCTTTCTGGAAGCCCAAAGCCTGTTGAGATAATGGATTGGATATCCGAAATGGAGATGGTATTTAAAAGTTGCGACTTTAGCAACAAACAAAAGACCGTCGTTGCAGTTAGACAACTGAAGACTGGAGTCTTGAGTTGGTGGAAGTTGTTGGTAGATACTACGCCATGAGGAGAAGCCCTGAAAATGTCATGGGAGGAGTTCTTGGAACAACTAAGGGTGCAGTATTGTTCAGAGATAGATCTAATTGATCTGAACAATGAGTTCCAAAACTTGAAGAAGGGGAGGATGAGCATAGATGACTATGCTACTGCATTCACTGAGAAAATGAAGTTATTTCCGTACCTAGTGCCAACGGAACTCTCCAAGATTGAGAGGTTTGCTAATGGACTGCCTGCCGACTTTGGTCCGACAGTCAAGATGGCAACTACTCTGAAAACAGCTGTTCGTGCAGCTAAGAATGTGGAGGCCCAGCAAAAGGAAAAGGGTATGGAAAGGATAGATGTTGGTGAAAAGAGGAAGTTCGATGGAACTTCAGGGTCCAACAAGAAAAACAAGTTCTCGAAGTCTGGTTCGAGGGAAGGTGGAGGCGAAGCGAAATGGTGCGACAAATGTAAGAAGAAGCATCATGGAAAATGTGAGGTAGTGGCCACATGCTACAAATGTGGAAAGCCAGGTCACTATGCCAATGAATGTACCCCCGCTAAGAAAGTTTGTTATGGTTGTGGTGAGGAGGGACACATGTCGAGGGACTGCCCGAAGAAGAAGGAGGCAGCTAGACCCAACATTCCGCTAAAGCCGAAGGCGAGAGCATTCCAGATGACACTAGAAGCTGCTAAAGATGAAGCTGATGTCCCTTCATGTACCTTTCTCGTAAACAAATTGCCTGCCCAAATTTTATTTGATTCTGGAGCCAACTACTCCTTTATATTGCATGAATTTGGTAGAAAGCTAGCTTTGCCTGTTGATAGACTAGATAATGCTTTATTAGTCGAAGTTGCTAGTGGCAAGTTTGTACCTGTTAGTCATCGTGTGAAAAACATCTTAATCGACTTGAATGGGAATAAGTTCCACGAGGAATTATTGCCTATAGAACTTAATGGTTTCGACATCGTCTTGGGAATGGATTGGCTTAGCGCCAACGACGCCGAAATTTTATGCAAGAAGAAAATAGTCAAAGTAAACCCGCCTGGGAAAGAGTCGTTTATGGTGTATGGAGATAAATGCAGAGTAAATTCTGGAATCATTTCATTGATGAAAGCCAGAAAGTGTTTGGCTAAAGGATGTACGTCGTATCTAGCATTCGTGATCGATGCTAAAAAGGAGAAAAAGGTGATGCAGAGCATTCTTGTCGTGTGTGATTATTCGGAAGTATTTCCCGAAGATCTTCCCGGATTACCGCTTGATCGACAAGTGGAGTTCCGTATTGACTTGTTGCCCAGAACGATGCCAATAGCAAAAGCACCTTATCGATTAGCACCGACGGAGATGAAGGAGCTGATGATGCAACTTCAGGAGTTATTGGACAAAGGTTTCATTAGACCTAGTTCATCGCCCTGGGGAGCTCCGGTGTTATTTGTAAAGAAGAAAGATGGAAGTATGAGAATGTGCATTGATTATAGAGAGCTGAACAAGGCAACAATAAAGAATAGATATCCGTTACCATGGATTGATGACCTGTTTGATCAATTGCAAGGTTCAAGTTATTTTTCAAAGATCGACCTAAGGTCAGGATATCATCAGCTGAAAGTAGGAGAGCAGGATATAGAGAAGACTGCATTCAGAACACGATATGGACACTACGAGTTCTTGGTTATGTCGTTTGGACTAACCAACGCTCCAACAACATTCAAGGATTTGATGAACAGGGTTTGTAATCCGTTCCTGGATAAATCTGTGACAGTGTTCATAAACGACATTATGATTTATTCCAAGAGCCAAGAAGAGCATGGCAGACACTTGCGAGAAGTGTTAGAAGTCTTGAAGAAGGAGAAGCTGTATGCTAAGTTCTCCAAATGTGATTTTTGGATTCGAGAAGTCCAATTCTTGGGTCACGTGGTCAACCAAGAAGGGATAACGGTTGATCCAGCAAAGATTGAAGCTGTGATGAAGTGGGAGCAACCAAAAAGTCCCATGGAGATCCGAAGCTTTTTAGGATTAGCCGGATATTACCAAAGGTTTATCCAAGGTTTTTCTTCGATCGCTACTCCATTGACAGCTTTGACTCACAAAGGAGCTACTTATGCTTGGAGTGATAAGCATAAAGAAGCATTCGAGAAGCTAAAGAAGAAACTATGTGAGGCACCGATACTTTCTCTACCCGATGGAGTTGAAGACTTCGCTGTTTATAGCGATGCGTCTGGGGTTGGATTGGGTTATGTTTTGACCCAACGAGAAAAGGTGATCGCATATGCGTCTCGACAATTGAAAGAGCATGAAAAGAACTACCCGATTCATGATTTGGAGTTGGCAGCAGTAGTATTCGCTCTGAAAATATGGAGGCATTACCTCTATAGCACGAAGTGCAAACTTTTTACTGATCATAAGAGTCTCCAATATCTCTTTAATCAGAAAGAATTGAATATGAGGCAACGACGCTGGCTAGAGTTACTTAAGGACTACGACTGTGAGATACTTTACCACCCCGGTAAAGCTAATGTTGTTGCTGATGCTCTCAGTCGGAAAGTCAATCTTGAAAGGAAAAGGCCATGAGCGTTGAGAATTGAAGTTGTCTCGACAACTGTGGAAGGTATAAAGAAAGCTCAAGAGGAAGCTTCTAAGAAGAATGACCGAAAGGAGGAACGTTTGGGCAAAACGTTGGTGTTCAGTATAAACAGTCATGGACTGAAGATGTTCCAAGATCGGATTTGGATACCTAAGACAGGAGAAATCAGAGATCTTCTGATGGAAGAAGCTCACAAGACCATGTACTCGATTCATCCCGGTAGCACTAAAATGTATAGGGACCTAAAACCCTACTACTGGTGGCCGATGATGAAGCTTGATGTTGCAAAGTATGTGGCGGAGTGTGTGACTTGTGCGAGAGTCAAGACATAACATCAGAAACCGTACGGGAGTTTAGAACCATTTCATGTGCCTATGGGTAAGTGGGAAGACATTGCTATGGATTTTGTCACTAAACTGCCCAGAACAAAGAATGGTCACGACATGATTTGGGTGGTCGTTGATCGATTCACTAAGAGTGCGCATTTCATAGCGGCCAAGGAGAAATGGTCTATGGATAAGCTTGCAAATTTTTACGTGAAGGAAATTGTGAGGCTTCACGGTGTTCCGTTAACGATTGTATCGGATCGTGATAGCCGTTTCACCTCGAGGTTTTGGAAAAGTCTGCAAGAAGAATTGGGTACCAAGTTGTGTTTAAGTACAGCTTACCATCCGCAAACTGATGGTCAGAGCGAATGGATGATACAAACACTTGAAGATATGCTGAGAGCATGTACCTTGGAATTCCTAGGTAATTGGGATGAACATTTACCTTTGGTAGAATTTTCCTACAATAATAGTTTCCACTCGAGCATAAATATGACACCTTATCAAGCTTTGTATGGACAGAAGTGTCGTACGCCATCTTGTTGGCTTGAGGTTGGGGAAAAGCAGTTTATGGGTCCGGAGATAGTCCATCAAACTGCTGAAAAGTTGAAAATAATTAGGGAAAGAATGTTAGCAGCTCAGGACCGTCAAAAGAGCTATGTTGACAACAAGCGAAGACCGATGACTTTTGAAGTTGGAGATTCAGTTTTGCTTAAAGTCTCGCCGTGGAAGGGACTTATAAGATTTGGTAAAAGGGCAAAATTAAGTCCATAGTTTATTGGACCGTTTAAAGTTCTTCAGAGGATTGGGAACCAAGCTTACAAGCTCGAACTACCAGAAGAACTGAATGGAATTCATAACACTTTTCATGTGTGTTATTTGAGGAAGTTCACGGGAGAAGTTCCCGACATGATTCCACTTTCGGAGTTGAGAATCGATGAGAACAAAAGGTTGATTGAAGAACCAGAGGCAATCGTTGACCGAAAGACTAAGAAGTTGCGACGCAAGATGGTCGAGTTAGTGCTTGTCCGTTGGAAACACACGAATGGGCCGAATCTCACCTAGGAGACGGAGAGTGACATAATGGGTCGCTATCTGCATTTGTTTGTTGATGTGTGATTCCGGGGACGGAATCATTCTAAGGTGGAGAGAATTGTAATGCCTGTGTTTCTGGGCTTGTCATTAATGTTGATATAATAGTCTAGGTTAACCTTTGTAACCCATTTTGAAATAGTAGAAGTGTATTATTTGAGTATTATGTGTTTTGTGCTTAATTGCTTAGTTATGTGATTTGATTAATTAAGAATAAAATGAGCGTCAAAATTTAAGTGTAAAATAAACTTGATATCTTTGGATAATGTTGTAGTAGTTGAAACGAGGTTTCCGAATATATAAAGAACGCCCAAATCTGACTTCGTATGAGGAAGTTATGATTTTCTGAAGTTTCGACTTAGCGATGTGCAGCCCGAATACTCGATTTGAGATCGAGCGGGTTTTAGCCGAAACAATCTAAACGAGAATCAAAGATCTCGTTGTTAGTAGTAAAAAAATGAAAAGTTAGGCGAGAACGGACGTCGGACGAAGAAGTTTTGAATTTATAACGAAGTTTTTCTGTCCCAGCTTACTAAAAATAAATAATAAAAATAAATTCAAAATTAGCCGACGGAGTCTAAACGAAAGTTGTAGAGCGTAGTCTCACCTACGTGTGGATATAAAGAACGTCGGAAACGGAGTTCGCATGAAGAAGATATGAATTTCCGAAGTTTATTAAATATTTAATATTTAAATTTGATTCCTAATGTTGGTATTATCCGAAGAGGAGTCATCGGACTCATCCGGAGTACGCCTAGCGTACAACGAAGCGTGACGTCCCTCGCACTCGAGTTGTTCAGATGACACATGCCATGATGTATCGGACGCGTACGCCCCTCGTACTGCTGTATGCCCAGCGTACTTCGAGGCTCCAGCCTCCTATAAATAGGATGCGAGGCTGCCGAGTTCTTTTGCTATTTTTCTCTTCTCTCTCTCTCTCTCTCTCTCTCTCTCCAGTTTTGCATCGTTTTGCGTGCCAGGAGTATCCCGAAGCCCCGGTAATATTCCCGAGCCCCGAAGCAAGTTTCGAAGCCCCGAAGATCCCGAGAAGTGCGATTCCCGAGCCGAAGCTCTGCCCGCGAGAAGTTCGATTTTTGTGTAGATCTTCCAGATCTACTGAGGAATACTACTTCTGCAAGCCGTAGTGCTGCCCGATCATCTTCTGATCAAGTGAGTGTATACTACTTTTCATAAACGCGATAATAATACAAGTATGGTCTGAGTGTATTAAGTATATTGTTGTTTATATGTGTGAGTGTGTAGTTACTTTCTTCGAACGCATAATTATGAAGTATTTTATACGAAATACGTGTTATGTGTATAATTTTGTTGTTATGTGCGTGAATGTATATTCACTCTCTTCTGTCTCATAGATCTGATTTATTTTCTATGAAATACGTGTTATGTGGGCGTGCCTCATCTGTTATGTGGAATATGTATTTAATGAAAATGCTATACAGGTTTTAAACTATGTATAAAAATATATATTTTTATCTACTAATATGTTGGGTAGAACATGGGTAGATAGTTGGTGTGTAATAAACAGATGAGAGGCCTCGATGTTGTTGTTGTTGATCTAGTTATTCAGCGGAGTATGGATAACGACCACAGACTCTTTCTAGACAGTCCAGTGGAACGCTAGCAGGTTCATAACATGTAGGTGTTGTGAACGATGTGTTCACCGGTGTACTCTATCCCCCTCATGGTTGCCTTTAGGACATCTATTGTTGAGGAAACCCCTTAGTAGTAATGTCCGTCCCGATGAAAATCCTAGATTAGGTCCCTTGAGATAGATGTTGTTTTAGGGACGTAAAGTGAGGATAACGGGAATGGGTAATCGGGATATTGTTGGTTGGTGAAATTAAATATAATTATTTATTCTGGGTTGAAAACCCTATATGCTCACCAGGCTCCCAAGCCTAACCCACTCAGTTTTATTTGTATTACAGGAAGTGGCGCAAGGGTATAAGATGGATGAATCATCAAGTTGTTTTGTTTACAAGTCTGTATATGTATATATTTGTTGAATGACATTTAATGTTATCGTTATGCTTTTGGTCTGTTTATCGGAACATGACATCCCGAATATTGTTATATAATGAAAAATGCATCTCTTGATGAAATGCTTTGATAAAGTTTATTTTATCATATTTTGTTTTGGGAACAAATTCCGCAGATCTTTTAAATCAAAAGGATTTACTCTGAAAATTATTTTAAAAGCATAAATGAAAACGGTCTTTTCTGGCCGTGAATTTGGGGATGTCACAAAGGTTATCCCAAAACCGTAAACACCCTAAAAGGTGTTTAAATGAGTCATCTTCCTTCCTTAAACCTAAAAACTAACATAGACATTTACCTAGCTGTGTTAAGGACTTGAAATAATGTCAATATCCTTTCCCATAAGGGTTTACGGTAGTAAACCCAAAGGAAAATGCCCGTAGGCCATAAACTCCTCAAAGAGGGTGTTTTGTGGCCCTAGTCCATTCCGAAGGCTAAACCACTTAGTAGGATTGCTTCAAAGGACTTGTTAAACCTCCAAACAACACATGGTTGCAAGGAATGGAGTTTAGACAGTAAACCCTTGAGTTTACTGCCGTAAACTCCTAGGGTAAAGGTCATTTAGAACGTAAACTCCCAAGGAGTTTACCCTTGGACCCCAAACACCCTAGTTTTGCCCTACTAACACTCGGATGCAATCCTTGTGAACTTTAACACTTGAAACAAAGTGTTTTCAGGTTCTAGAGTGTCCCAACTCATTTTATTAGTTATAATAAGGCTAATTAGTTATATATATGTTCATTATATGATAACTAGGCTCGTGCGTGTGTACAAGTCTTAAATTGTCACCTAGCACCGTAACCGACATTTCAATCCAATCCACTCACCACAAGTGAGTTCATACCCCTTTAATTAACCTTTGAAATACTTTTAAATGTTTTAAATGGTTTTATGGGGGGGGGATACAAGTTAAATACTTATAGTTATTACATCAATCACATGTGATTAATAACTATAGAACCAAGGATTTTATTACTGTTCAAACTGTTTATCAAACTGTTTTACTTCAAACTGCTTTACAAACTCTTTTACTTATCAAATACTTTTATTTAAACTTTATTATACTTCTTATAAATTGCATGCCCATATATGTATAGATATATAAGCAATATTTAAAAGGCTTAGGTAGGCCGTCCGCCCTATTTCCTTTTCCTCGATTTGGATGTGGTCTGGTGGGATGTCGGGTAGCCGTCCAAGGGTCGTTTCAATATTCATTATATATCATGTGTGCATATATAGACATAAAAGTGCTTCCATATTCATACGTACCAGTTACATCATTAGTAAGTTACCATCGGGGTAACACTGGATCATACTTATATTATTGCTAGATCGATGAGTCATTTCATTCATGAGTCAGTACTTAGTACTATGAGAACATATACATTACATTACTATGAGAACATATACATTACATTACTATGAGAACATATACAACTATACTAGAAGAAGAATATATAGAACTATACTAGAAAGAGAACATATACAACGATACTAGAACATGTAACAATACATTATATATACATATATACATTGACAAAATTGTGATCCACTGTATCGGAGCATGCCTTAAATGTCATGGTCCGAGTTGTAGCAAGAGTCTCTTGGAGGGAGAGCGTGAGTTTGCGTATAGATCTATACTGGATTGACTATCCTACACCTTGCTGCTAGCTACAGCCAGACCTGCAGGTCTGCGGGTGCGAAACATCATTTCTTTTTACGACCATTCATTTGTCGTTGTTACCCAGTCGATAGTATGGTACAATTAATCACATGATACCTTAATATAAATCCAGTTTAAGGTAGTTAGTACAGCAGTAGTTCCTATAATACAACACTACAGTACTACAGTAAATTATCCTTTATATACATTTAGTGATTATTTCACTTAGACAATAATGTACAAACTATATTTTGATAATGATAGTTACACTTGGGAAAATTACACACTTTTACGATAAACTAACGTACAAAACAGTTACGCCTTGGTAGAAGGCTACTTTTAATAGAAAACATAGGTTTTTCTGAGAGATTCAAACTTTTACAAACACGTACCAACATTTACATACTTTTATCACCAATGTTTACAAACTATTGTTTAAAACTATGTTCAAACGTTTTTGATACAAACACCGACACTAAAATACTTATGAACTCACTAGCTTAATGCTGATAAACTCTTTCAAAATAACTTGTATTCTCAGGTCATCAGTAGACAGGTACCGAGGCCAGCTTTTGAGAAGATGAAGCGCATCCAGGACTCATCTTATTATTTTGATTCACATTAGTTTTGGTGTCTATAACTGTACAGAACACGCTTGTATTAAAATTATATACTTAATGTAATGGATGATGTTGTTTGCTTGTTTACTTTTACTGTGTTCTGATAATTTCCATGACGTTCTCCGCCCCAAAACGTTTCCGCCGTTCTTGGTTTTGGGGTGTGACAATGGCGCATGCAGCGCATCGTCGTGTGCGCGTAACACATCTTTAAGTTGCGCTTGGAGCCTCTCCACGGCGTGCATGTAGTATTTTCTTTCAAAATTTTTTTTATTGAGTGTTGTGTTTGAATCATTTACTTTGTCTATTTTTTAGATATTATGTATCTTCTTAGCCCCAAACCGCATGTAACGACATAAATTCTCAAACCAAAATTTTCATTTTTAACCATAATAAACTTGTATCATAATTCTCAAAAACAAATATGTCTCAAATGTCAACAAATAAAACATAATCCCAGTATCATAAAAACAATCTCCCACCGGTGTGTACTATCATCCGGTGTCTTGCCGCGATCCTTGGAACTATCAGAAACACATAACACATAACACGGTAAGCATAAAAGCTTAGTGACTTCCCCAAAATACCACACACAACACATTATCCACTCGAGGCTATAACTCAATTAGACCCTCTGGTCGATGTGTCTCAGTGGGACCCTCCGGTCCCACAACTCAGATGGACCCTCCGGTCCCTCAACTCAGCGTAACAATATAATACTCAAAATGCCTAACACAAGTAAATAGTAGGATATCTCATTACACAGTTCATGCACATAAGACCCTCTGGTCACACATAAGATTTACCACTCAAGTTAAGTATAGTGAGAAGACTTACCTCGTAAGCTAATGAATGAAAATCTCGCAATCGAGATCTTGATCTCTACTCCCGGGTCTAGCTCCCGCCTAACACATAATAATTATCCCTAATTAATATTTGTCCTCAAGAAGCTAGACTAAGCCTTTTACAACTCACAGAAGGGTAAAAGACCATTTTACCCCTCCAAAGCTTAATAGTCCTCAATCTTGACCAAACCCTAAAAGTCAACAAAAGTCAACAGCAGGTAGTACGCGGCGCGTACCAGCTCTGTACGCGGGGCGTACCCTGTGGCTATCCAGAAATAAGGAACTCAACCCCTACGTTGCGCGTACTGGGATTACGCCCAACGTAAGTCCCAGTTTCACACTCCTCGTGGTTTTTTATCTGAATCGGCTAATACATAAGCTCATATCCCAGAGTTGGTTACTCTAATTCCTCTTAATCTATAAAGTTAGTGATTTTAAGCATTTTCATGGCTGTAAAGGTCACCAACACCCAAATCATACCACTTCCTTCCTTAAGAGACTCATAACTCATGCATGGTCAGCTCTTAATGACCAAGATTAGATTTTTATGGCTCTATAAAAATCTAGGGGCTTATCAAATCATAAAGCCATCAACTTTGGGGACAAAATACCTAAAAAACCTCACACATAAACACAAACAAAAGAGTAGGAAAGCTTGGAGCTTTTTACATCCAAATGAAGCTTCTCTCACTGCTAAGCTCAGATCCAAGTGCTTGGGCTCTCACTCCTTCTTCTCCAAACCTTCCTTTCCACTTCTAATGCTCAAGAACACACCCACAAGATCTCAAAGGCACTCTCTTGCTACAAGAACGAGGGTTAGGGTTTTGGGGAGGATAAGGCTCTAGAAATGGTGGCCAACAAAGAGGCCATAACGTTCTTTAAATAGGGGGCTCACTTAAGATTAGGGTTTCATTCTGGGCCTGGTACACCTGGCGTAGACCTTGGTAAGCCTGACATACTAGGCGGCCCTCCGCGATCAAACACACGCACGACTACGCTGAGCGTACACTCTAGTACGCCCCGCGTACCCGTCTACCACTCTTCTCTTTATCAAGGACTAATATGGACAATTGCTCAAAGATTAGCGTTAACAAGGTATAATTGTGTTTTTGGATGTTACAGTTCTCCCCACTAGAAATAGACTTCTCCACCAAAGTCATGCTCCACAAACAACTCTAGATGGTGTTCTCGCATCGCAGACACTGATTCCCAAGTCATCTCATACCCTCTCCGATGCTGCCACTGAACTTGGACCAATGTATTGGGTCCCCAGCTTGCCCCTCTTCCTGAATCGGATCACTCGTTTCCAAGGAGATACCTTCAGGAGTACAAAGTCTCCAACCTAGAACTCAAGCTCGGATTGCCGCCTATCCGCATAACTCTTCTGGCGGCTCTAGGCTGTCAGTAACCTTTGTCTGGTTTGCTGTATCTGCTCATTCCTCTTAAGCACTATCTTACTGCTACCCATCACTCGCTGCCCTACCTATTCCCAACAGATGGGGGTCCGACACCTCATCCCATATAAAAGCTCAAAGGGAGGCATACCAATACTCAAATGGTGGCTGTTGTAGTACGAAAACTGAGCCATAGGTAGCTATGTGTCTCAACTTCCGCCGAACTCCATAACACATGCTCGAAGCATGTCCTGGAGCGTCTTTATCGTCCACTCACTATGTTCGTCTGTCTGTGGGTGATAAGCAGTACTGAAGTGCAATCTCGTACACAACTCCACATGAAACTTCTTCCAGAACCTGGAAGTGAAACATACATCTCTGTCTGAAACAATCGAGATCGGCACTCCATTCCGAGACACCACCTCTCTCACGTATATCTCTACCAGCCTCTCTGCATAAGACCTCTCACTAATAGTCAGGAAGTGAGCGCTCTTCGTCAACCGAGCCACAATCACCCAAATTTCATCAACACCCCTCGCGGTCCTTGACAATTTGGTGATGAAATCCATAGAAATTTGTTCCCACTTCCACTGGGAACCTTTGGCGGCTGCAACTTGCCATACGTATGATGGTGCTCGGCCATAACCCAGCGACAAGTCAAGCACCTCGCTACAACCTACGCAATATCCATATTCATACAGGGACACCAGTAATCTCTCTTCAGATCCAAATAAAAATTAGTTGCCCCGGGATGGATTGAGAATCTCGATCTGTGCGCCTCCTCCATCAATATGCTACGTGCCTTGCCCATAAACAACACCCAAATCCGACCATGAAAGGTCATAAGCCCTTAGCTATCAGTAACAAACTCAGACAACTGCCCAATCACCCACTCTCTTGCAGTTCTCCGGTCTCACAGCCTCTGCCTGGGCCTCTCGGATGGTATCCAATACCGGAGTCATCACCGTTATCCTCATGCATATATCTCGAATCGGGGCACTCTCCCCCCTATGGCTCAGAGCATCGGCTACCACATTAGCCTTGTCTGGGTGGTACATGATCTCACAGTCATAATCCTTTAGCACAACCAACCGTCACCGCTAGCGCATGTTCAGGTTGGGTTGATCCATCAGATACTTCAAACTCTTATGGTCCGTGTATATGGTACACCGAACCCCATACAAATAATGGTGCCATATCTTAAGGGCGAACACTACTGCCCCCAACTCCAAATCGTGGGTGGGATACCTCGTCTCATGAGGCTTCAGCTGCCTCGATGCTTATGCTATCACGTGCCATCTCCGCATAAGCACTGCACCCAACCCTGATATAGACGCATCACAGTACACCACAAAATCCTCCATTCCCTTCGGAAGGGCTAACACCAGGGCTTCGCATAATCTTTGGCGAAGAGTCTTAAATGAGGTCTGCTGCTCGGGACCCCAAGTAAAAGCAACGCCCTTCCGGGTCAATCTGGTGAGGGGAACGACAATCTTGGAGAAATCCCTGATAAATCTCCGATAGTAGCCGGCCAACCCTAGAAAACTCCTGATCTCGGTGGGGGATCTCGGCACCTCCCAACTCATAACAGCCTCAATCTTGGCCGGATCGACCAATATCCTATTCTAATTAACAAGATGTCCCAAAAATTGGACCTCTCGTAAGCAGAAATCACACTTGGAGAATTTGGCATAAACCCTCTCCGATCTCAATACTCCAAGAATCTCCCTCAGATGCTCCTCATGTTGCTCTATGGATCTCGAATACACCAGAATATCATCGATGAACACAATCATCGATCGATCCAACATCGAATTGCATACTCGGTTCATGAGATCCATGAACGCTGCTGGTGCATTGGTGAGCCCAAAAGGCATCACCACGAACTCATAATTCCCATAACGAGTCCTAAACGCCGTCTTCTGGATATCCTCATCCCGCACCCTCATCTGGTGATATCCAGACCTCAAGTCTATCTTGGAGAACCAGGAACTTCCCTAGAACTAATCGAACAGATCGTCGATCCTTGGTAGTGGATAACGTTTCTTGACCGTCAACTTGTTCAACTTCGGGTAATCAATGCACATATGGGGTGAACCATCCTTTTTCTTGACAAAAAGGATCTGCGCTCCCCATGGCGAACTACTCGGTCAGATGAATCCCTTCCCCAACAGCTCCTGAAGCTGCGAGGATAACTCCTGCATCTCCGGGGGTGCAAGGCGATAAGGTGCCTTGGCAATAGGCGCCGCCCCCGGAACCAAATCGATGCGAAACTCCACTACCTCTCAGGAGGCACCCCCGGTAACTGCTCGGGAAAAGTATTCGGAAACTCCCGCACTAGCAGAACCTCGCCGATAGAACTCGGCCTCTCTTTAACAACTCGTGTATCCATCACATAGGCTACCAACCCTCTACAGCACTGATGTAGACTCTGTGTCGCTCTGGCAGCCGAGCAAAATGCTGACCCATATCGGGTACCCTCACCATATATCGTAAGTACTCCCCTACTAGGGTCTCTTATGGTCACCAACTGACGCTCGCAGTCGATAACAGCTCCGAATCGGCTCAACTAGTCCATGCCCATGATGACACAGACATGGCGCATCACAATCGGTACCAAATCTATCGAAAACTCAACACCGAAAATCTCGAGTACACATCCTTGAATCTCATCAGTAGCAAAAACTGATCACTCGTCAGCTATAGAAACTTGCAAAGGTCGACTCAACGCCTCGCGTTGGATACTGATGTGCTGACTAAAAGCTAATGAAACGAAAGATCGACTCGCACCCGAGTCAAATAACACCAAAGCAGGTATAGAATTCACAAGGAAAGTACCTAAGCATACCACAATATAAGCACAATATCTCAAACTCAGCATAAGTAAATAAAAGAATACTTACCAACGACAACATCGGGCGCTATGCGGACCTCCTCCGCTGCCAACTGAAAGGCTCTCCCACGAGCCTGCGATGTCTCGGCCTTCACTGGCCGGCTCTCAGAAGCACACACAGAAGTAGGTGCAGATCCCTGCATTGGTCCCTACACTAGTTGGGGGCACTCGGCCTTCTGGTGGCTGGTCTGGTTGCAATGAAAGTTAACCGAGAATCCCTTGGGGCAATCCTTCACCATGTGCCCCTGATCTCCGCATTTGTAATAGATCCCTGTGCGGAAAGAACCCTCGTGACTTTTGCCACACTTGTTACAAGTGCGGCCCTTCTGGCCCCAACTCTGGAACCAGCGGGCTTAGCCTGCTTCGTCGTCGGTTGCGACTACACTGGTCTCTGGTCCCTCCCTCGGGAATCTTCCTCATCCTTCCTGGTCTGTAACTCAAGCTCAATCTCCCTCTTCCTGGCATTGTCATGAAGCTCGGCCAATGTCCGGTACAACGAGTTCGCCACGAACTCTCGTATATCCCTCCTCAGTATGCTCAAATATCCAATCACACGTGCCTGCTCAGTGGACACGTGTTCGGGGCAAAACATCACCCTCTCATGGAACATCCTCGAGATCTCAATCAGTGACTCTGTCTTTTGCCTAAGAGATAGAGACTCCTATACAAAATGTCCCCCCTCTATCGGGGGAACATACTCATCTCAAAACATCTGAAAAAACCTCTCCCATGTCACTGCAACATGATCTGCAGTGGTGAAGCTAGCTGTCGCAAACTTCCACCAGTCCTTCGCTCCCAAGCGAAGCTGGTTCAGCGCAAACCAAACTCTCAAATGGTCAGGACTAGAACACGTATAAAAACACCCCTCGATATTGGAGATCTACCTCATAACAGCAATCGGATCTTGTGTCGCATCAAACTCTGGTGGCTTCGTGTTGCTGAACTCTCGGAAAAGCAACGAGTCACATCCCTATGGCCTAGCAATGGCGACGGTTGCAGTAGCCACGATAGCAGTAACCTCAATGATAGCAGCGTATCACTAGTTAAACGTCTGAATCAAGGTGGTCTTGATAGACCCAAACATCTCTGGAATCTCTGATCGGATAGCTGCAACCACCTCCTCGTGAATCATCCTCCGAATCTCCTCATCACGACTCCTACTGCTCCCAGGGTTGTGGTGTGTACCCACCAGGATGTCTCTGAAACACCACACAAAAATTATCAGAGACTCGCTCGAGCATGCTCACACTCGATCACCCGCCCTACTTGTTTCTTAGCATCCCAAAGATTCTTACTTGGGCCGCTCACTGATCCGATATTTCCAGTAGTACGTGCCCAATTCTACCTTCTACACCGCATCAATGTTTACCCCAAGTCCTCCTCCTCGGATCCCAATTTACAAGTACTGTATGCCTCACAGCTACTCCCACAGTAGTCCTCTCATTGACTCGCTCCTGCTAGGTACTCATACTCAAGCGAACAATAATTGCAGAAATCCCTAAGCTAAGGCATCACAAATCAGGCCACCCTAGTCCTAATATATGAATCACCTAGCCTACTCTCTAGCATGCATTATATCACGTAAAATACCTCATATCACAAAATGAGGGTATTTTGGGAAATCACCGCTCGGCTCTGGCTAATTGTACACGCTGCTCCGGCTCGACTATCTTAAACTCTTGCTCTTTTGTTTTTTGAAAAACTTATCTCTTTTTGAAAATCTCTTACAAATCCTCAGTTTGAGTCCAAACACAACCGAGGGTGCATCCGAATCCCTCAAACCAAGGCTCTGATACCAACTTGTAATGACGTAAATTCTCAAACCAACTTTTTCATTTTTAACCACAATAAACTTGTATCTATTTCTCAAAAACACATATGTCTCAAATTTCAACAAATAAAACACAATCCTAGAATCATAAAACAATCTCCGGCTGGTGTGTACATTCATGTCGGTGCCTTGCCGCGATTCTTGGAACTACCTGAAACACATAACACATAACACGGTAAGCATAAAAGCTTAGTGAGTTCCCCAAAATACAACACACAACACATTAACCACTCGAGGCTATAACTCAATTAGACCCTCTGGTCGATGTGTCTCAGTGCGACCCTCCGGTCCCACAACTCAGATGGACCCTCCGGTCCCTCAACTCAGCATCACAATATAATACTCAAAATGCCTAACACAAGTAAATAGCAGGATATCTCATTACACAGTTCATGCACATACGACCCTTTGGTCACACATAAGATTTACCACTCAAGGTAAGTATAGTGAGAAGACTTACCTCGTAAGCTAATGAATGAAAATCTCACAATCGAGATCTCGATCTCTACTCCCGGGTGTAGCTCCCGCCTAACACATAATAATTATCCCTAATTAATATTTGTCCTCAAGAAGCTAGACTAACCCTTTTACAACTCACAGAAGGGTAAAAGACCATTTTACCCCTCCAAAGCATAATAGTCCTCAATCTTGACCAAACCCTAAAATTCAACAAAAGTCAACAGCAGGGAGTACGCAGCGCATACCAGCTCTGTACGCAGGGCATACCCTGTGGCTATCCAGAAATAAGGAACTCAACCCCTATGCTGCGCGTACTTGGATTACGCCCAACGTAAGTCCCAATTTCACACTCCTCGTGGTTTTTGGTCTGAATCGGCTAAGACATAAGCTCATATCCCAGATATGGGTACTCTAATGCCTCTTAATCCATAAAACTAGTGACTTTAAGCCTTTGCATGGCTGTAAAGGTCACCAACACCCAAATCATACCACTTCCTTCCTTAAGAGACTCATAACTCATGCATGGTTAGCTCTTAATGACCAAGATTAGATTTTTATGGCTCTATGTCAAATAAACTAACAAGGGACAGATCTCAGATTCTAGGGGCTTATCAACTCATAAAGCCATCAACTTTGGGGACAAAAACCTTAAAACACCTCACATATAAACACAAACAAAATATTAGGAAATCTCGGAGCTTTTTACCTCCAAATGAAGCTTCTCTCACTACTAAGCTCATATCCAAGTGATTAGGCTCTCACTCCTTATTCTCCAAAGCTTCCTTTCCACTTCTAATGCTCAAGAACACACCCACAAGCTCTCAAAGGCACTCTCTTGCTATAAGAACGAGGGTTAGGGTTTTGGGGAGGATAAGGCTCTGGAAATGGTGGCCAACAAGGAGGCCATAATGTTCTTTAAATAGGGGCTCACTTAATATTAGGGTTTCATTCTAGTCCTGGTACGCCTCGCGTGCACCTTGGTATGCCCAGCATACTAGGCGACCCTCCGCGATCAAACACACGCACGAGTACGTTGAGCGTACACTCTAGTACGCCCCACGTATCCGTCTACCACTATTCTCTTTATCAAGGACCAATATGCAATTGCTCAAAGATTAGGGTTCACAAGGTATACCTGGGTTTTTGGATGTTACACCGCAACCTCATCCGTTTACGGCCAACTAGCCGACACGTCCCTTCCTTCAATTCCCAGATGATATTCCTTCGGTGGACCAGAATTGTTTTGTTTGATGGACGATTAAGCTACTACCTAAGCAGATTTACGTTCCTCGAGTGCTTCATTGACATACTACAGCCATGTTTAGTTTAATGGATTGGTTGGAGCCGTATCTCACACAGGTGTTTGATGGCGAACGATTTACCCGTGAGGGATGGCATCATTTTGTTGGGATACACGAGAGGATCTACCGGGAGTTGTACCTTGAGTTCTTCTCTACCCTCTATTTTGATAAGGACGTTGAGGACTGGCATGATCAGATGACCCTGACTTTTAGATTGGGAGGGGTGGCCTGATCTTGTAGTGTAGTAGAGCTGGGGAGACAGTTGGAGATCTATTCTTGTGTTGAGGTGGAGAGTCCTCATTTTGTGCCTTACTTAGATAGTTATGTTTGCTCGCAACCCTAGAGGTATAGCCATCTGACTGATTAGGTGCTTTCCTAGGGTGATTATGTGGCGACGGAGGCCAAGGAGACTAGTTTCAGATCTCTCGTTATGCACTTGTTTCACCTTCTTGTTGCATTCGCCATTTTTCACTGTCTTGAGAGTGACAAGGCCCATTTTGTAGACCTTTTCAAGATGTGGTGTCTAATCCATAACGAGGTTTTACTCAACATTCCTTTCACTATTGCCTTTATCTTTATCGCTTGGCTTTGGACTCTTTTCCACATAATAGGATTTGTGGAGGACACTTTGTTTCTCGTTTGGCTCGTTCTTAGGACATCTCTACCCAGGGGATGATTTTGTATGAGCCTATAGATATGGATCACATGAATTTGGGTCAGATGCATGTGGTTGAGTGTGGTGCTAATGGGATTTATAGGATCCTTGTTGAGTAAATCGTGGAGCCTATTCACCAGATGGATCCAAATCAAGGTGTCGAGCAAGAGTTTTAGCCTAATCCTACTCCTCGTAGATAACATGCTCGATGTGTTCCTCATACTACTCAGTAGTTTTCTGAGCCATATATCGATCTTCGCAATTTCTCTCGTCGTGTGTATGAGTTGAGCAGAGAGCAATAGGATTTTCGGTCAGAGGTTTACCAAACTCATCAATAGATTAAGGGAGATCTAAAAGGCTTCTTCGCTCATTAGGGTTTTGACTATACACCTCCTCAACGGTCGACCGACGGAGATGGTCCTTCCGGGACACATGATGACGAAGATGGTGATGATGAATCAGGGGTTGCAGATCACGAGGATTATGATGTTTTGGACTAATTTTGTTGTTTCTATGTATTTAGTCGTGTTCTTGGATAATTGGTACGGTGGATGTTGTAGGATTTTATATTTTTTATCTATTTGTCTTGGGTCGTCTATTTTTGTTTATCAATTACCAAATCTAAACCATGTTTGTGCATCAGTCCAACTAAGGTTACACATAGGTGATCAATCTATGTCTAATCGTGGCTCGACCCATGTACAATATATTTAGTTAGGATGATTGTTTCATGTGAGTTTGGAAGGTAAACATAATGTTGGTGAGTTCCTAGGTTTTGATAATGTATAAAGTAAGTTAGCGTTTTTTAGAATATAGTGATCCATGTTCTTATTGTTTGTAAGAAATTTATACACTATAACTACTTTTGTTTGGACAATCATACTGAATACTAAGGGTGATTAATGTTAATATCCTAAGTATATTCTCAATGACTAGGTTTGAATCTTTCCAGCATCTCCATGTTTGTGTTCTTATGTTATATCTTTTTGAAGTTTTTGTACCATTGGATTTCTTGACTTTATTCATGAGGTTGTGTATGTATTAAGTATTATAGTATTTATAGTTTTATAATTACTATATGCGGTCTTAACTCGTATCCTTGAGTCTGTGTATGTTATTAGATTTTATAGTATTTATAGTTTAATAAATACTATTTGTGGTCTTGACTCGTATCTTTAAGTCTATATATGTTATTTCAACTTCTTTGAGGTGTCCCTTCAAAAGTATGGTTGAACAATGTTACTGTAAGTTCCTATAATCGAGCTCATGACTGTTGTATTCCCTGAGAAAACACTTTATCTGATGTCACCAAAGTTTAGAAAAATTTTGTCTGCTATGACTTAGCTATCATGTTGTAGAAACTGCAGGTGGGGTGTCAACCCCATATATATCTATATATATCTTTCCCGCTCACTTAAGTTTTAATGATTATAGGTCGAGGCTAGCTAAAGGTAATTTAGCTAAGGACGGATAATGTCTCATCTAACCATTGTGTTGTCATCATGTGTTGATTTCATATTGTGTGTTGTTCTGTCATACCCCCGAATGAGGTGGCGGAACATGTTAGGCTGTGTGACTAAGTTCATGGACCACAGGTAAACTGAATATATAACGCAAGTACAACAATAAATAAAATAACATTTGTATTCTCTTGATGTTTGAATACAAGGTTCTTACAGATATTAATAGTACATGAATTACCTTAATAGATTGGCAGATAATACAACAACTAGTAAACTAGGTCACTTGTAATCCAATCCGTCTTAACTGTCTGTTTAGTGATTTCTAAAGAATACATGTAGTTTTGAGGGGCAACACAAGGTTGGTGATAGTTATAGGTTTTCTTCTAACATCAGTAGTACTTTTTTTAAAAACCTAAAAAGTATTTTCTTTGTAAGTATTATTGGATTAATGTCTAAGTCCATAACTATATTTGGTATGTACTTGACCCGACCCGGCATGGTCCATTTGGGTTGCACTTCACCGACACAATTTATATGGATAGTCTTTTGAGAATAGTATATTTATGATTTATATTAATATATTATAAGTTCTAATATATTAATATATAATCATATTATTTAATTAGTATTGATCAAGACTTAATTTAGAATTAATTAAGTGATCAAAATGAACTAATTAAATATGGACTCTTATATATATGGAATGGGCCAAGTTCATTTAGGTTGGGCTAAGATTTCATGGATAGTCCATGGAGTGTTTAACCCATGGATCATATGAAATGAAAGGTCATGGGTTTAACCCTAGTCTCCATACTATATAATGATGTCATTGGTTGGTGAAATTGGCACTAGTGTGGGCACACTAAGAGGGCTAGCCGATTGCACTAGAGAGAACCTAGTATCCATATTCTCTAAAGTCTTCCAAGGTGATTTGGTGATTTGTGATTCCACTTGAGGCTTCCACACTATTGGGGCTAAGCTCTTAAAGCTTGAAGACATCAAGCTACACCAAAAGGTATGTCATCTAACTAGTACTTTGTAGTATAAGAGCTTCATAATATGCTAGTTAGGATTAAAGCCTTGGGAAGTTCTTATTTGCATGTATAATAGAGAAAACATAGATCCAAGGTTTATAGGGTTGCATGTACACCATAGGAGTGTTAGAATGCTCAAAACCCAACAGTGGTATCAGAGCCTAGGCTTGTTTTCTTGTTATCCTTGCAAAACTGCTTAAAAATCAAAGTTTTTTGCTGTCTGGGCATCAGACTCGGCGAGTCCATCAGGAGAATCGGTGAGTCCATGCCTAAAAAGTGATCAAAAGATCCAACTCGCCGAGTTGGTTCATGCACTCGACGAGTTGGACCCCCAGACAACATAAATTCGACTGTTTTGGCTGGAATTGGACTAGGAACATTACCCTAAGATGTTTTTGGACTTATAATATTGTTTTTGATGTGATAATGTTCATCCTAATCCAATTTCAAAGATAATTGTCAATAGATTCATGTTTTGTATTAGTTTAAGTGTTATGCTAATTACATGAAAAAGTTTGATTCCAATTATCTTGTTCATATGAGTTTCTTAGATTAATAGAAAGGTTGATTGACGATGTGCCTTTGATCCATTTTAATCTAAGAATTGATTTTAAAATGTGTTTGTGTAACTTGTCCTCAAGTTACATGAAAAGTCACATTAAAGATTCTTAAAACTCATGAAAGATGGCGAAGGTTACAAAATGAAGAGTCTTGTTCTCATTAGATGGTTTTATGATTCCATAACTTGTCCTCAAGTTATGGAGGTTCAAGAGTCTCTTCATTAAATAAAATATGTGTAACCTTAGTTAAACTCATAAAGCTTCCATAAGTTATGAATTATGAAGAGTCACTTTCTTAAATAGTTTAAAGTCTTCCATAACTTGTCCTCAAGTTATGGAACTTGAAGAGTTTTTTTTAATTAAAATTACTTTAAACTCATAAGTTATGGAATTAATTAGTTTTGAATAGCTTCAAAACTTGCCCTCAAGTTTTGGAATTTGAAAAGTTTTCACTTATGAATACTTTAATTCCAAGTTAGCCCTTAGAATTTTAAAAGTTAAAATTCAACCCTTATACTTTATAATATTACAAGTTAATAATATTTATATTTATGTATAAGAGTAAAGTCAGTCTTATCGTTAGTAGGCCTCATTCACAAAGCTGGTCTATAAGGGGGTATAAGGTTACTGCCTATAAAATGGCAGTTTAATGGGTGTCCACTCTCACCCACAGCTTCCTTGATTGGTGGAGGGTCGTTAGCCGAACGGGTAGGACAAGGACTATAATTCTCCCTTCATTAAAAGTATTAATGATAAATACTAACTAACTAAACCTTTTATAAATACCCAATCTTAGTTACTTAGGAAAATGTGAATAAGGTGCTAATCCATGAAATTACACTTTGCACTTTGTTTAAGTCGGTTAGTGGAGCGTGTGTGGTTAACCGGCACACTAACTCGTATTTAACAAGGTAGCCAAAGGGTAACTTAATGTTTATCGAAGTATCGATGGAGCGTGTGTGGTTAACCGGCACATCGATTGAGGGGTAAACACTTAAGGGTACCAAGTAATTTGCATGGTTACTTCACACCTTGTTTTGTGATCCTCGGCATCCAAGTCACAAAACCTGAAGGGCACAATTGAGATTGAAACATGCCATTGAAAGTTCAATGAATCTAAAAGATCTAGGAGTTTCAAATCCAATTAAAACCTAATAAATATTTCGTTTTTCATGGTGGAAATTGGTGAATCGTCATTCACCTACCTTCAAATATTCTATAACTTGGATTACGTCATCCCTCTTCCAAGTTATAAAATAGTTTGTTGGGTCCTAGACTTAATATTTCATATTGGGTGTTATATTAAGGACTTTAAGTCAACTATCTTGAATATCTCCCAAAAGATGTCAAGTTCAGACATCTATGATCCTCCCAAATATCTTGGAACTTTACTTCCTCCACCTCCTCCAATTATTCTCCCTAACCCACAAGTTCTTGAAAAGTTTAAGGTCACTCAATCCCTATTGGCAAGCAAAGGTCTATGTGTGATCACATCTTGGAGATGCAGTCACATATTGACAAGCCGGGAGAGTTGGGTGTCAAAGTCTTGAGAAAGTTGGTGGTTCAATGACTTTCTAAGTCACATAGTGAGTTCCTTTGGGACTCCTATGAAACAGACTTTGACAAGACCCTTAATGATCTTATCTATTTGCTTGGTGCTGCTGAATCAGCAATGATTTGGAAGGCTAGTAAAACAAATTTGATTAGAAGATCGACTTCCCAAAACTTTATGGACATTGACAATGGTGACACTGGAAATCTAGAAAAAGCATTCTCTTCCCATTGGAAAGGGGTCGGCCATACTCAACTCAGTTGACCAAATGGTAAAGAGAAAGGCTAAGTCTGAGAGTATCCCATGTACCAATCCCAAAGGATCCATATGGTTCTAATGCCAAAAAGGAAAGGGCATTGGTTGCGAAGCTGCCAAATTTACCTGAAAGATCATAAGGCTCGTAAAGTCAATAAGTTTGACTCTACTTCAGGTAAGGTTCACTATCAAACTCTATTAAGTTTCTATTCTGAGATTCTTATTACATGATGTGACTGGGTCACATGTTGATGTTTTAAGAATCAAAGAAAAAGTGAAGGAAACTTAAAGAAACAATATGCTGAATTTGATCGCGAAGATGGATTTCTTTCGCTTGGTTGAAGATTGAATTCTTGAGCTACTTCTTAGGAGTTATGATAGATTGCTAGGAAACATGTAATATCATAGTTTTCATTTTCAAGTTGCATTGTAAGGAAAAGTTTTTTCCGCATTTTAAAATAAATAAAAGTTTGTTTTACTTTATTTTTATCTCTTTACAATGGCATTGATGAAAACTTGATGTTTGTATGTTTATAGCAATATTGGAAATATGAATTTGATTCTTTTATTTGTGGTAGTGTCTGAATTTACCAAATAAGGAAAGATTCTCATCACCCAAGTTTCAGTTAGATAGAAACTTGGAATCATGCAAGTTTTATAGTATGATGAATGAGAACTTTCGAGCATTGAAAAATTAAGACTAACTACTTGTTCACATGGATGTGTGAGTCAAGAGAAGGACTAAGGGATCAAGTACACTTTCTTGTGCACTTGTCAAAGTCCACCACAAAAGATTTATAAGACTATTCGTCATGATTTACTAAAGTTTAGTAAATATGGTTATACTTACAGGCTTAAGTATAATTCTGAAGCATTGAAAAATTTCGATGTATGGCAGAACGAATGAAAAGATTCAAATTAGGCAGAAGGATAAAACTTTCTCAAATCTGAAAAGATGGGAGAGTACTTTAGTATCATGTTTTAAGATCATCTTAATGATTTTGAGACCTTATCACAATTCATCCTCTAAGTGCATTCTGATAGCTAAGAAGAGGAGCTATGAATTGTTGAAGTGGTCAAATCAAGAAGATGAGTCATACTTGGTTTCAAAACAAGTCTTAGCGTCATACTCCAAGACTGTAAGTTGAGTGATATATCTTAAAGAGCGGTTTAAAACACTTTTCAAATGTAAGAGTAAAAGTTTTCTACTCTTGTACATTTTAAATTGGTAAGTTGTGATGTTTTGGATAAAACAAAGACCAACTTAGGCCAATTGTATGAAGTGTCTGTCTTGATTAGAATCCACACTATCTCTTGAATATTTGGCAAGAAAGTCTTATTGGTCAAGGAGACAGTGGGAGTCTACAAGATCCTGAAAGGGTTTCAAGAAGTAATCAAGAACAAAAACCTGTATTTCATCACTAACACACAACTAGAGGTTTATAACCTATCGTGTTGACATTTCTGTGCACATTCCAGTTAAGTTGGCTATACATTTGAGATCTATATGTTCTCAATTGTTTGCATAGCTACTTGGAAGCAATGGCAGGCCCTTGAGCTGCCAGGTGGCAAGAAGTTAAGATTGCACAAGTTCAATCCATATGAATTAGGATTTGTCACTAACCTAGTCTTGTGATTATGGTTTTGACAAATTCACTTGGAAAGGAACACTTACACCATAAAATCTAAGTGTCATAAGGTTTCTCTTCGATTCATGAAAATGATGGTAAGGAAACTCTTTCACTAAGTAGATTTTGAGTAGATAGCAATTGTGGGAATGACAAAAGGTCTAAACATTATGATTACGGCATCCCTCTTCATAATTGTTTATACACACATGTGAGCTATCTAAAAGAGGTGTATGATATTGATAAAGTCTTATAAAGGAAATCTAGTATCAGAAATCTGAACTTTGGTAAGTAAGTCAATAAAGTATTGATTTCTAGAAGTCCAGTTGATTTCTGGGTACATGTCAAAGCTAGTGGGAGCACAAGTGTTATGCTAATAATCATCATGTTAGTGGGAGCATGATAATTATGATAAGTATTGCAAGTTAGCAATGTTAATTATAGAAAACAAAAGTTTCAATTCGCGAGGTTGTAGGGGTTGAAAAAGTTGTTTTGCTATAATTAAGGGAGAGGAAATTATACTTCATTTAAATTATGAAAAGCTTAGATTGAGGTTATAATCACTCTAAAGAGCTTACATTGAGAATTTAATCACCTTTAGTCAAGAATATATATATGAATTTCATGTTGGATTGGTTCAACTTAAGAAAAATTCTATATATTGCGTTCTCAAAATTCGACTATGATTACGACATCCCTTTTCGTAGTCAAATTTTGAGAACATGGCAAACAAAAATTATTATGGCAAAAGACTGATCTAGAACCATGTCTTTATGTGAAACATCATGAATCGTGTCCCTTTTACTTTGGGTACAAGATCGATTACATGTGCTATAATATTTATCCTTTCTGAATTTTCAAAATGCCTAGGGGCATGAAGGAGGAAAATGTCAAGAATTGGATATGACTAAAGTGATTAAGCAATTGTCGAGGACAATCTAAGGTTTACGAAAGATTGGTTGCTCAAGGACAGTTGGAAGTATACTGGAAGGACCATATTGACATAGTCTGAAAAGAGGCAACTCTTGTTCAGAAGTGGTAGTTAAAATGGGAATATAGAGTTGTCTTCATAGGTGGAAGCAATCTGTGTAAGATTAGAAAAAAAAACTTAGTGCAAGAAGCATGTTCAAAGCAATGCATACTTTGAACATAAGGCTTTGTGTCCATGGAGTAGGTCTTCATTGGAATACCCTGTAATGGTTGTTGACAAGTTTTTGTGACTTTGTACACATTCATTGCAAGAGGTTAGTGCATTTAAGTTTAAAATCTAACATATTTAGATTTGAGAGTGTGAAATTAGAATCATTGAAAGTTTGGTCAATTGGTTTATTTCACAAAATTAAGGATCATAGACAAACATAGAGTGCATACTTGGTGTATGGAAAAACTATTGTTTAGAAAAACATAGTGTACATGCTAGGAGCATGGGATAACTAGTGTTTTAATTCAAGTATAAAGTTGATAGAACCGAAACAATGAATAACGAGTAATCAGTATGGTGATAAATAGAAAGTGTTTTATTTACATTCATAGGTTTTGATACCATATTAGATTCATTTATTCTTGTGTTTCACTTTGCATGTTTTGACTTCCATAATAACAAGGTTATTCTTCCGGAATCACTAAGTTATTTAAACACACAGTCGGTCATATATTGGAAGTAGATATGAATTAAGACTGTCATGGGTTGGCTTGTAGAGGTCTAAGATGTTGGACAAAGGGCTACAACACTCATGAGTGCTCATAAGTTCTGAGTATTGGATTCAACCCGCTCTTATTGGAATCACTTCATGGATTTTATCACGAGTGATCATGAGACGATAATATCTTATATTCTTCAAAACTAGAGATATGAGTTGTTACTATGAGTTGATAGTACATTGATTGCACGAAAACACATTGGTAACTCGATGTTATAAAACGTGCCTTTGTGTATGATTCAACAAGTAGCAGAACAAGCGATATGAATCGAAGTTTATCCATTCCTTTTACCTTCGGGATTAAAGCGATATTTGTGGGCCCCTCGATGATTTAATGATAACACATGTGAGTGCTTGGCCAATCCAGGACTGATTTGATTTGTTCAATCAGTCAGTCGTCATGAATCGGAAATCGGGAAACAACAAATGGACAGAGAGAATGATTACAATCCATATATCAGTCCATATGATATCTAGAATGGAGGAATATATGATCCCTTATCTAATGGACAAGTCATTTACAAAGTTAGAGTTCGACCGCGACTTTAAGAGCTACGATTGCCAGTTAGGTTTTGAAGTCATACGCAATAATAGTTTTAGACTTATCCAAGTGGGAGACTGTTGGATTAATGTCTAAGTCCATAACTATATTTAGTATGTACTTGACCCGACCCGGCATGGTCCATTTGGGTTACACTTCACTGACACAATTTATATGGATAGTCTTTTGAGAATAGTATATTTATGATTTATATTAATATATTATAAGTTCTAATATATTAATATATAATCATATTATTTAATTAGTATTGATCAAGAATTAATTTAGAATTAATTAAGTGATCAAAATGAACTAATTAAATATGGACTCTTATATATATGGAATGGGCCAAGTTCATTTAGGTTGGGATAAGCTTTCATGGATAGTCCATGGAGTGTTTAACCCATGGATCATATGAAATCAAAGTTCATGGGTTTAACCCTAGTCTCCATACTATATAATGATGTCATTGGTTGGTGAAATCGGCACTAGTGTGGGCACACTAAGCGGGCTAGCCGATTGCACTAGAGAGAACCAAGTATCCATATTCTCTAAAGTCTTCCAAGGTGATTTGGTGATTTTTGATTCCACTTGAGGCTTCCACACTATTGGGGCTAAGCTCTTAAAGCTTGAAGACATCAAGCTACACCAAAGGGTATGTGGTCTAACTAGTACTTTGTAGTATAAGAGCTTCATAATATGCTAGTTAGGATTAAAGCCTTGGGAAGTTCTTATTTGCATGTATAATAGAGAAAAAATAGATCCAAGGTTTATAGGGTTGCATGTACACCATAGGAGTGTTAGAATGCTCAAATCCCAACAAGTATAACAATAGTTAAAATTGTGTTTGTAAAGTCTTTAAAAGCCAAAATGTATCTTTGTAAAATTGTATTTGTAAAGAATCCTTGAATATACTTGAAAATCCAAAGTGTACTTTTGCATAAGTAAATCCATATTTAAAATAGTTTTAAAAGCCACCAATCCCATGGTTTGTGGCGAGAGAGAGAGAGAGAGAGAGATTCTAATTAATGTTTATAGTAAGTCCTATAACCGAGCTATGTGTTTGAATGTACCCCCTAAATACTTCATTGGACATTGTAGTAACAATAGTAGACACTTCTCTCTCACTTCAATTAATCGGTCGAGGTTGTAGTCGTAGCATCCATAAATTTTATGCCAAATTTAAACTTTTCAATCATAAATAAAAATCAAATAGCATTGTTTAAAAAAATGTTTTCAAATCATTATCCATCAGAGTGTCCCAAAATCATAACATAAGGATGAGGAGCGGTACGGTCACGCCTTCGCCTAGCCATGATCTACTGAAGTACCTGAAACAATAAACTAAAAACTGTAAGACCGAGGGCTTAGTGAGCTACCCCCAAAATACCAATACCACATCAGTAATAATCAATCAATCAATCATGCATATCGGGCCATTGGCCTGACTAGACCACCCTACAGGGACTACAGTCTATCTGGATCTATCCCGAGCCTTCGGCACGACTGGTCCGCCACATGGGCCTATAGTCTCCCCGGACCACTCATAGGGTATGTTGGCCTTCAGCACAAAGCAGGACCGCCTCAACCCAACCAACGAGCAAATAACCATATGCGCATAACCATCATATACAAACATCAAACATATCTATCTCACTGATCATCAATCATAGAATTCTCTCATAACTAGAGTACCGACCTAGCAGGTCACTAACATACCAATCCCTATGGATCATAAGAGCATAGCATATTGTCTACCCTGATTCCGATCAAACAGATCATAACCACATATAGCATACCATAACAATAACAAATAAAGGGTCGGCCTTGGTACCGTAGACCCTATCGATATAGTGAGGATAACTCACCTCACAGATGTCGACTCGGAAGGTAAACTCCAACTCTCGGATCACTTGACATAGGCACCACCACCTAGTATTATAGTATAATATACTCGTAAGTCCTTAACCTTATAAGGTACTCCATAACCCACTAGTCGACCCCTGATCGAAGTCAAAGTCCACAGTCAAGGTCAACAGTCCATGTTGACCTTGACTCGCCAAGTACCCTCGGCTACTCGTCGAGTTCCTTGAAGCGTATTCCAACTCGCCGAGTACCCTCGGCTACTCGTCGAGTTCCTTCGATTCTTGATCAAACTTTAAGGCCACCCGTCGAGTTTCCTCCTTGCAACTCGACGGATACACACGCATACATGTCCTGGAGAAAATTCATCTGACTCGCCGAGTTGTTCTTCAACTCGTCGAGTCTATAGCAATCATCATCGGACTCGCCGAGTTGTTCATCCAACTCGTCGAGTTCACGACCATCTTCATGTGACTCGCCGAGTCAATCTTGCGACTCGCCGAGTCCATTCAGTCCTTTTTCCATACAGACTTGCTTTGAGCCATGCAGCGGCTCCATCTCATAGATCCAAGCTTCTAGGGCATGCTTATCACGTAAAGTTGCAAACATTACGTGCATGCATGGCTATAAAGGCTCTAAATGCCTATTTTAAGTTCTTAATGGAGTTTCATGCTTAAGAGGGACCTCAATCGTGACGAAAATTGTAACTTTATGCTTCTAGAATCCAAGGAGGGTCCAGATCTGAAGTTACAACCTCAGATCTAGCCCATAGCTCATCTTACCAACTTAATATTCCACAAAACCCCTAAAACTCAACCAATAGAAGAGATCTACAAGAAAAATGGCAATTTGGGTACCTCTGGAAGATGATAACTGAGATAAGTGTTGATTCCCACACTCTACTTGCTCCAATCTCCTTCTCCTCCAAGCCTTCTCCCTCCAAAGATTCTTTTCAAGCTTCAAACACACAATAGGCACACATACACAAATTAGGGTTCTCAAGGACTCTCTAGAACTGTAAAGAGGCCCAAGGGAGGTTAAGGTTCCTTTAAATAGGGTGCAAAACCCCGGGATTTAGGGTTTCATCTGCCAGCTCCTACTCGCCGAGTCCCAATATGGACTCGTCGAGTAGGTCACTTAACTTGCGATCCCATCCCGCTGCTACTTGACGAGTAGGGCAACCAACTCGTCGAGTAGGGCCTAACCCAAAAATTTTATTTAAAACAATACCTTGGAATCGGGGTGTTACAACTCTCCCCCACTTGAACTAGACTTCGCCCTCGAAGTCTGCTGGAATAAACAATATCGAGTAATGCTAGCGCATCTCCGCCTCCGGCTCCCATGTCCACTCGGATCCCCTCCAATGTTCCCATTGTACCTTTACTAAAGGTATTTCCTTGTTCCACAGAATCTTATTCTTCCTTTCCAAAATAGCCACATGCCTCTCCACATAGTTCAGGCGCTCGTCGACCTGAATGTCATCTAACGATACCACTGCCTCCTGGTCCATAATGCATTTTCTCAATTGCGAAACATGAAATGTGTTGTGGGTCCGGCTAAGCTCCTCCGGAAGCTCTAGTCTATAAGCCACCCTGCCAACCCTAGCAATAGTCCTGAACAGCCTAATGTAACGGGGACCCAATTTTCCCCTCTTCCTGAAGCGGGTCACACCCTTCCAAGGTGAGACCTTCAAGAGAACCATGTCACCCACCTGAAATTCGAGTTCAAATCGGCGTCGATCGGCATAACTTTTCTTCCGACTCGGAGCGGTCTGCAGTTCCGCCCATACAACAGCTCGAAAGGCGGGGCGCAAATACTGGAATGATAGCTGTTGTTGTAGGCTAACTCTACAAGCGGTAGGTGGGAATCCCAACTCCCACCGAAATCAATGACACACGCCCTCAACATATCCTCGATGGTCTGAATGGTCCGCTCACTCTGCCCATCAGTCTGCGGATGGAACGCCGTACTAAAATGTAGTCTTCTACCCAGTTCCTCGTGGGATAGTTACCAAAACGTTTTTTTATTGATATAAATCAAATTTTTATGACATTGGGTGATTATCTTTCCCAAAATTAAAGATAAATTCATATTAGTTAGATAATTATTTCCTTATATGATTAGATTTAATTATTTGAATTATTTGGTGAATTATCTTGCAAGAATTTGGACTAGGTCAAATTAGATAACCACCAATTAATTGTTAATTGCCCTATTTGAATTTTGTGATCTAGAATATTCTTGATAAAGTTTGGAAAAGTTTCAAACTAATCCCTTTAGGTTTTATAGTTTAAATTTGAACTTAAAAGTTTTGTTTTTGAAATTTAAATAAGTTAAACCCTAATGTTTTGAAATGTTTCAAAAGTTGCCCTCAAGTTTTTGGAATTTAAAAGTTGATTAAAAGTTTAATTTAGAAATGTTAAATTCTAAAACCCTAGTATTGTTTTGAAAAGTTCAAAACACACCCTTATGGTTTTATTAATTAATTAAGGTGTATAATTAAAAGAGATTTAATAAACCCATAAAGTTTTGGTTTACATTTAATTAAATTAAAAGTATAATTTATTAACTTAGAACACCTAGTATTTTAAAAATTGTAAAATACACCATATACTATATATAACATTAAAAGTCTAGTATTATATATGTATGAGTAAACAGTCAGTCTTACCGTTAGTAGGCCTCATTCACGAAGCTAGTCTATAAGTGGTGTTTAAGGAAATTGCCTATAAAATGGCGATTGAATGGGTATCCACTCTTACCCACCGCACTCTTGACTAGTGGAGGGTTGTTAGCCGAACGGGTAGGATAGGACAGAAACCTTCCATTATAAGTATAATGAAGTACAAAAGTAACTAAACGTTTTTACAAAATTCCCAATCTTAGTTACTTTAGGAAAACGTGAGTTGATGCAATTCCATGAAATTACACTTTGTGCCTTTGCGAAGACGTTAGTGGAGCATGTGTGGTTAACCGGCACACTAAATGGTTCTAAGCAAAGGTAGCAAAGGGTGACTCAATGTTTGTCATAGTTTGGTGGAGCGTGTGTGGTTAACCGGCACATCGAATAGGTGACTGTAACATTTGGGGCACCATGTAAGTTTGCATGGTTATTCACCCCCTGTTTTGTGATCCTCGGGATCCCAGTCACAAATCGAAGGGCATATCGAGATTTAAACATGCCATTGAAATGTTCAATGAATCTCAAAAAAGTCTAGGAATTTTCAATAGATTTAAAACTTAAATTTCTTTTTCGTTTTTCATGGTGGAAATTGGTAAATCGTCATTTACCTACCTTCAAATATTCTGCAACTGGATTACGGCATTCCTCTTCTAGGTTGTAGAGTATTGTGTTGGATCCTAGCCTCGATGTTTCATTTGGGTGTCACATCGAGGATCCTAATCAACTTAACTTGACTTTTCTCCCATTTTGTAGATGTCAAAGTATGACAACTATGGTCCGCCCAAATCCCGTGAAACAAGCTTTCCACATGAAGATGATATTCCATGATTCGATCGGGGAATAAGAGATCATGCTCCACTTCCTCCACCTCCTCCAGTTATTCTCCCTAACCCACAAGTTCGAAAGCTTGAGAAGTTCAAGCTCACTCAAGCCCTTTTGGCAAGTAAACAAGCAAAACCTGTGTGTACATGTCTTAGAGATAAAGTCACACATTGATAGGTTAAGGATGTTGGGTGTGGAGCTTTCAGGTAAGTTGGCTATTGACTGGCTTCTTTAGTCGCTTCCTGAATCATATAGTGAGTTCGTTAGAGAGTACAATATGATGGATCATGACGTGACCCTCATTGATTTGACCTATTTGCTTATAGCTGCTGAATCAGAAATGATTTGGCGAGCTGGTCGAGCAAATTTGTCTGGTGAATCAAACTCCCAAACTTCAATGGACATTGAAAATGGTGACATTGGAGATCCAAAAAAGGTAAATTTTGAGATAGTTCCTTGTGCCATTCCAAAAGAGTCCATTTGCTTCTATTTCCAAGATAAGGGGCATTAGAGACGAAGTTGCCCTATTTACCTAAGAGATCTAAGAGACGGGAGAGTCAAAATGTATGGCTCTACATTAGGTAAAATCCATTAACTAACTCTTTTAAGCTCCTATTCTAGATTCTTGATACATGATCTGATAAGATTACATTTTGATGTTTTGTAGGATCGAAGAAAAGAAAGGAAGCTTAAGGGAAGAAGTCAGCTGAATCTAATCGTGAAGAAATGGATTTCGATCCCATTGCTTGAAGATTAGATTCTTAAGCTACTACTTGGAGTTAGAATAGATTTCTTAGGAATATGTAACAACATAGTTTTTCAGTTGAATTGCGTTGTAAGGAAAAAATTTTCCGCAATAAAATAAATTTTGATTTTATATTATTTATTTATCCTTGCAATGGCGTGTATGAAAAATTGATTTTTGTAAGTTTCTATTATTAGCAATAATGGATTTGATTCTTAATTATGTTATTTGTGGAAAGGTCAAGAATTTACCAAATAGGGAAAGTTTCTCATCGCCCAAGTGTCAATTGGACAGAAACTTGGAATCATACAACTTGGTTGCATGATGAATGAGAAATTTCATATTTGGAAATTAGACTAATTTGTTAACAAAGTGTCAAGTGAAGGACTAGGAGATCGAGTACAGAAGGTTGTATGTTAATCAAGTCCACCACAAGAGTAACAAAGATATTCGTCATGATTTACTAAGGTTAAGTAAATATGATTATACTTATGAGATTAAGTGTAATTCTCAGTTGATTGAAAGAGTTTCAATAAATAGCAGAATGAATAAAGAAGAATCAAGTAGGCGGAAAGATAAAAGTTTCTCTATTCTAAGAAGAAGGGAGAGTACCTTTTATTATGTTTTATGATAGGTCTTAGTGATTAAGAACCATATCTCAATTGATCCACTAAGTGAGTCTTAGTACAATTGTGTGTCTAAGAAGAGGAATCAAAAACAATTGAAGAAATGGTTAAATCAAGAAGTCAATCATACTTCGTTCCAAAAACAAGTCTTAGAGTTAAGATTGTGAATTGAGTGAAAAGTCTCAAGAAGGTTTATAACATTCATCAAATGTGGAATTTGGAAAAGGTTTTCTTATTCTTGCACATTTGAAATTGGAAAGTTGTGATGTCTTGGATAAGACAAAGACCAACTAGGACCAATTTTGTGAAGTGTTTTGTCTTGATAAAAGCTACACTAACTCTTAAATATTTGTTTGTCAAGAGATGTTTATTGACAAGAGAATCTTATATGTCAAGGAGTCAGTGGGAGTCTCAATGGTCTTGAAAGGTTTCAAGAACATATCAAGAATAAACCATATCGATCATCACTAGCACACGACTTGAGGTTTACAACCTATCGTGTTGACATTATTTTGCATCTGTGCCATTCCAATTGAGTTAATTATGCATGTGAGTTCTGTGAGTTCTCATTTGAACGCATAAAAGGCAAGCACCTTGATCAATGAAAAGTACATTGATAGGAAAGGGTGAGCTGCTTAACTACTTGGAAGACATGGTAGGCACTCGTGTTATCAGGAGGCAAGAAATCAAGATTAAGAAAGTTCAGTCCATATGAGTTTGGATTTGTCGCAAACTTTGATTTTCACAAATTTGCATGGATAGGAACACATACACCATTAAAATCTAAGTGTCATAAGATTCCCTTCTTCATGAAAATGACTGTGAGGAATTGCTTTCACTAAGAGAGATTTTAAGAAGATAGTGATTGTGAAAATTGTATTCTCGAATTCGATTATGGTAACGATATCCCTTTCCATAATTCGAATTGTGAGATTTGGAAATTAGTCTGAATTGTTTAGACACACATATGAGCTATCTTAGGCAAAGGTGTATATTTTTAAGAAGCTTAGATAAACGATTATCAAAGCATTAGGTATTAGAAATATGAACTTAAGAAATTCAATAGGTATTGTTTTCTGGAAGTTAAGTTGTTTTCTAAATACATGTCAAAGCTAGTGGGAGCATAAGTGTTATGCTTATATGATAATAATCGTCATGATAGTGGGCGCATAAATGTTGTGCTTGTTTGATTATTAAGGCAAGTATTGCAAGTTAGCAATATTAATTATAGAAAACAAGAGTTATACTTTGCAAAGTCGTAAGGGTTGAAAAGTTGTTTTGCTATAATTAAGGGAGAGAATATTGTACTTCATTTCAAAATCTAAAGCTTAGATTGAGAAATTTTAATAAATTTAGTCAAAGGATACATAGTGTGTTCTTAAATTTTGATTATGATTACGGTATCCCTCTTGATAGTTCGAATTGTAAGAACGGGACACATAAAATATTATGGCAGAAGATTGATAAAGTATCATATCTTTATGTAAGACATTATGCATCGTATCCCATACGCTTCGGGTATAGGATTGATTGCCAGTGCTATTATATTTGACCATTCTAAAATTTTCCAAATGTCTAGCGCATTTAGAGGGAAAAGGACTAGAATCGGTTTTGACTAAAACAATTAAACAATTATCAAAGGACGATCCAAAGTTCGATGAGGATTGCTCGCTTGTGAGTCGTTGGAAGTATGGTATTGGATGACATTATTATGAATAGATAAGATTCTATTAAGAATGAATTGTCATATGGAAATTATGGAAATGTTTCCATATTGGGAGTTGGATATTGAGAATCTATATCTAGATTAGAAACTTTTATGCAAGAAGGATGTTCAATGGAATGTACTTTGATTGAGAGACATCATATCTATAGAATTGTTTCTGATAGAGATTGGCCGAGTCTTGATGATTTTGAGCTATGACTTTACGAAAGAATCATTGCATAAGATGTTAGAATCTAGCATAAGTAACAAGAATTTGATATTCTTATACTTATGATAAGGATTGGGAGTTTTAAAATGAGTATGATTGGAAATGTGTTCATTTGATCTATTTCACAAAGTAAGGACCGTAAGTAAACATTGTGTGCATGCTGAGAGCATGGGACAAGTGTAGTATTAATTCAAGTAAGAAGTTGATTACCCGAAACAATAAATAATGAGTAATCAATATGGTGATTAAATAAAATGTTTTATTTATACCTAGAGTTTGGGGCCATATGGGATTAGTATTATTCTTGTGTTTCACTTTTCATGTTTTGACTTCCTTAATAATTAAATTGGTTCAGAACAATTAGATTATTTGAACGGACCACAGTCGTTAATATGTTGGAAGTAGGTATGAATGAAGACTGTCGTGAATTGGTGTGTGGATTGTCTAAAGTGTATTATACATAAGCAAATGTTTGTTGCAACGTTCATGAGTGCTTATGAATATGATTTGAGCATTGGATTAAACCCACGCTCACTTGGATCACTTCATGGATTTTATCACGAGTGATTGGTGAGACGATAATATCTTATATTCTTGAAACCGAGATGTGTGAGTTGTATCTTGCGAGTCGGTTACACGTTGATAATATGTAAACACACCAGTAACTTGGTGTCATCAAACATATTGTTGTGTGTGATTCGGTAAATGAGTGCAAGCAAGCATTGAATCAAATATTATCCGTTCCTTTTATCCAAAGTAGGATAAAAGCGATATCTTTGGGCTCCTCGATGATTTAGTGATGGAACCTAAGCACTTGGCCAAGCCGGGACTAGTTTGATGTGTTTAATTATAGTCTGTTGTCAGTCGTTATAAATTGGAAATTGGGAAACAGTATAGAGAGAATGATTTCAATCCATGTCTCAGTCTATACGATATCTATAATGGAGGAATATATGATCCCTTATCTAAAGGACGCGTATCTGATAAGATCAGAGTTGACAGCGGCTTTTGAAAGCTATTATTGCGGATCAGGATCTGAAGTCATATGCATAATAGTTATTAGACTTATCCAAAGTCGGAGACTGTTGGATTAGTGTCTAAGACCATAACTATTTTGGTATGTACTTGACCCGATGGTGCATGGTCCTTTTGGGTTGCCTTCACCAAAGCAACTTGATAGGATGAATTATGTAGAGAGATGATTAATTATGATTTATTAATATATTACGAGAATAATATATTAAAAGAGAAATCATATTGTTTAATTAATATTAGTCAAGAATTAATAAGAATTAATTTTGTGGCTAAAAGACATTAATTAAATAAAAGGGACTAGAAGTGTCAATTGTGTGATAGTTGAATATTGGGCTAATGGACTCCATAGAGGATGGAGTGGACGGATTTCATGGGGAAACCCGTTACAAATTTGGGTTTCCTTGTTAGATAACCCTAATAGCCTCACTATTTATGGATCCCTAGGGCACCGAAAACGTGGCCAACTAATTCCTTAGGGTTTCTACATGTTTTTGGGTGCCTCCTCTCTTCTCATTCTTCATCCTCTTGCTCTTGGTGTTTGTGAGCCATTAGATGAGTGAAACTTGTGACTCTAAGATTTCTTAAGCCATTACAAGGAGGATTTAAGATTGTTATTGCTACATAAGAATCAAGGTAAGATCTAAAACCCTTTCATATGTTAATATGATTAATTGTATGCTAGATCTGGGGTTTATAGCTTTGGATATTCAATTGCATGTTCATAAGACAAACTAGATCCAAAAGCTATTAGGGTTTGCATGTATACCATAGGGATGATGTTTTGCTCATAACCCATCACTTCTGCCAAAAACGGGAAGTAAATATGACATCCCGATCGGAAAGAATGGAAACTGGGACTCCATGGCGAGAGACAATCTCGTTGACGTACAAGTCGGCCAACTTCTCCACCGACGAACTCTCTCGTATGGCTAGGAAAGGGGCACTCTTGGTCCATCGATCCACGATGACCCATATAGCATCGAACCCCCTTGCCGTCTTCAGAAACTTCGTGATGAAATCCATCGCGATCCGTTCTCATTTCCACATGGGAATCTCCAGAGGCTGCAGCTTACCATGCGGCCTCTGATGCTCGGCCTTGACCATCCTACAAGTTAAGCACCTCTCAACAAACGAAGCGATAACTCGCTTTATACTCGGACATCAATAATTCGAACTCATATCACGGTACGTCTTGGTGGCTCCCGAGTGAATAGAAAAATGAAACTTATAAGCCTCCTCCATCACTGTCTGCCGGACCCCCCGGATATCGGAACCTAGACCCGATCATAACGGGTCAACAATCTGCGGCTATCCTGAACAAACTGGGCGCTTTCGCCCTTAATCCTTTCCAACTTCCAGTTCTCTAGTCTCATACCCTCAATCTGAGCATCCATGACAAAACCCACCAGTGGGGAATCCACCGCTATCCTCATACACCTGGTTGGGGTAGAGGACCCAGCAGACTTGCGGCTCAGAGCATCCGCAACCACATTCGCTTTACCAGGATCGTAAAGGATATCACAATCATAGTCCTTGACCATATGCAGCCACCTGCGCTGCCTCATGTTCAGGTTCGGCTGATCCATGATGTGTCTCAAACTCTTGTGATCCGTGTATATAGTGCAACGAACCCAATATAGATAGTGCCTCCAAATCTTGAGAGCGAAGACCACCGCTCCCAACAAAAGATCGTGTGTGGGGTATCTCGTCTCATGCGGCTTCAACTGCCTCGACGCATAGGCTATCACTCATCCCTTCTGCATGAGGACCACCCCCAAGCCTATGATGGACGTATCATAAAATACCACAAAATCCTCAACTCCCTCGGGGAGTGTCAACACCGGCGCCTCGCATAAAGAACGCCGAAGGGTCTCAAATGCCCTTTGCTGCTTAGGACCCCACCGTAAATCCACCCTTTCCTCGTTAGACGAGTGAGGGGTACATAAATCTTGGAGAAATCATGGATGAATCTCTGATAATACCGTGCTAAACCCAAGAAACTCTTGATGTCTGAGGGATATTTTGGAGTCTCCCACTGCATAACCGCCTCCACCTGGGCCGGATCGACCAAAATATCCTCCTGGTTAAAGAGATGTCCGAGGAACTGGACCTCTCATAACCAAAAATCGCATTTCGAGAACTTGGAATACAACCTTTCTCGCCTCAGAACCTCCAACAGCTCCCTAAGATGCTCCTCATGCTGCTCTTGGGTCTTGGAATACACCAAGATATCATCTATGAACACAATGACCGAACGATCGAGCATTGGTCTGCAAACTCGGTTCATGAGATCCATGAACACCGTTGGCGTGTTGGTGAGCCCAAACGGCATCACCACGAACTCGTAATGACCATAACGAGTCTGAAACGCGGTCTTCTCCATGTCCTCCTCCCTCACCCTGACATGGTAATATCTTGATCTCAAATCAATCTTGGAAAACCAAGATGCACCCTGCAGCTGATCGAAAAGATCATCTATCCTCGGGAGTAGATAAAGGTTCTTCACCGTTAATTTGTTCAGCTCCCTATAGTCTATGCACATCCTGTGTGAACCGTCCTTCTTCCTAACGAAAAGCATCGGTGCTCCCCAGGGTGAACTACTCGGACGAGTAAACTGCTTACCCAACAGCTCCTGCAACTGAGATTATAGCTCCTAAATCTCAGGCGGTGCCAGACGGTACGACGCCTTGGCGATAGGGGCCACACCCGACACTAGATCAATCCTTAACTCAACCTACCTCTCTGGAGGTACTCTGGGTAACTCCTCCGGAAACACATCGACAAACTCCTTAACCAAGGGAACCTATAAAACTGAGGGCTACTCCCTAACCCGCGTATCTACCACATACGCTAAATAACCGGCACACCCGTGCTGAATATACTGCCGAGCCCTGGCTGTCGAACAAAACGCTGATCCCAACCTGGTTCCCTCGCCATATACTACAAGATCTCACCCACTTGGGGTTCAAACCACCACCCGTTGTCCCTCACAGTCGATCATGGCACCAAAACGGCTAAGCCAATCCATCCCTACAATCACGCACACTTCCCCCATGGGAATACAAATCAAATCTCTCGGGAAGGACACCCCAAAAATCTCCAACTCACATCCCCGGTAGACCGAAGAAGCAGAAACCCCATGCTCGTTGGCGATCGAAACTCGCAACGGACACTCAAGATCATCTATCGGCACACTGAACCCTCTAGAGAAGGTCTGAGATACAAACGACCGACTCGCCCCTGAGTCAAATAATACCAAAGCGGGCAAAAAATTCACTAAAAATGTACCTAATCACTGGTACAATCGATAAGCATAACAAAAGTACAATAACTGAGAAAAAGAATAGAAACGTACTAGCAACCACATCCGGTGCGGACTTGGCCTCCTCGGCCGTGAGCTGGAAGGCGCGACCCTGAGCCTTTCGAGGCTCCACCGTGTCTGGCCTCCCATCTCCAATCCTCATAGTAGCTGGCGTGGGACCCTGCACCGGCTTGCCGGCGAGCTGCGGGCAGTTGGTCTTCACGTGACCAACCTGATGACAATGGTAACAAATCCTCATATCTGCTGGTGGGGCAGACTGACGGCAGTCCCTGGCATAGTGCCTCTCCTTGCCACATTTATTGCACCCACCTGCTGCTCGACAAACCCCCGAATGAACCCTGTCGCACTTTCCACAAGTGCGGCTCTGATGACCCCTAGACCGTGTAGCAACGGTCTTAGACCGCTTAGGCGCTGGCTGAGACTTTGTCGGTGCCTGACGCTGCTCCTTTAGCTGCAGCTCTATCTCCAACTCACGTCGCCTCGCGGCTTCCTGAAGGTCCAGGAGGGTATCACATCGCTGTGTAGACACAAACTGTTGAATATCAGTCTTTAGCATACTTAGATAATGAGTCATCTGAGATTGCTCCAAAGCAAACTCCGGGCAAAACATAGCCCTCTCCGTGAACATACGGGTAATCTCCATCACAGACTCCCCATTCTATCTCAACGTCAAAAACTCATGAGCAAGTCGCTCCCGCTCAATGCATGGAACGCAGAGGGTGCGGAACATATCCTTGAACTGCTCCCAAGTAGCAACATCCCGCTGATCATCAGTATATGACCCAGTCATAAATCTCCACCAGTCCTTTTCCCCAAGCCTCAGCAGGTTCAGGGCACACCTGACCTTCTGGTCAACAAGGCATGAGCACGTGAAGAAACAGCCCTCCACGTCAGATAACCACCTCATAGCCCTAATCGCATCCTATGTTCCATCAAATGTTGGGGGCTTCGTGTTATCGAAGTCCTGGTACCGAAAAGCCCTGCTAGCTCCTCCTCCAACCCCTACCGCAGTTACAACCGAAGTTGCTGCAGCGGCAGCAGTCTCTGCTAGAGCTGCATATCGCTCATCAAAGTACTCGACCATTGCGATCTTAATCTCCCGCATCCTGGCATCCAACTCCTCGGTCCCTATCTGTACCACGGGCTCAGGTGCTACCGGCACCTCCAACCCACTGTCTCCCGACCCCGATCCCAATCCTGATCCTGATCCGGATCCAGAAGCAACACGTCTCGTCACCACCATACTCAAATATATATAAGTCATCAGATAAATAACATAATTTCGGGAGACCAAAATCCACAAACCCCAGGGGTTGTGATTTCCTTGCTACGCGTATGGGTCCTGTGCTTTTAGTAGTACGGTGTAACATCCCAAATTTAGGTGTGTCTCTTAAACCCTTCTCCTTTTCATAAGTTGTCAAGATAAGCCCCTAAATTGAATTGTTAGGCGAGTGAGTATGCTGAGCATACTGAAGAGTACGTTGCGCGTACTCGCGCGCTTATTTTGGACGCGGACTCGTAGGTTGGGCGTACCAAGGGTTACGCTGGGCGTAGCGAGCCAAGATGTAAACCCTAATTTTTGGCTTGTGCACTATAAAAGGAATCCTATGGCCTTGACCTTAGCCACCATTTCAAAGAGTGAAACCCTAATATAGAGTCCTCCTTCATTTGTAGCTAGTGTGTTAGTGTTCGAAGCTTCAAAGTGTCATTTCAAGGTGGTGAAAGAGAAGAAGAGGCCATTTTGGAAGCTAGGAGTTTGTGGACAAGAGTAGATCCGAGATTTTCTGAGGTTGGAGCTTCTTTCTGAGGTAAAAAGCTAAAAACTTTCCTTGTCTTTGGTGTTGTGTGCTTCTTGGGCCAATTTCTAGGATTTTTGGTCCCAAGGTGGAGACTTTATAAGCAAATGGTCTTTATTGGCCTAAATCTATCATATTTCAGGACTATAAGAGTTGTATGTTTATAAAAATGAAATCTTGGACGTGAATATTGAGCCATGCATGAGATATAGACCTTTTGAGGAGGAAGGAAAGGTGTCAGAGGGTGTAGGGACCTTTACAGCCATGCAAAGGCTTAAAGGTTCCGACTTTATGGGATAGGAGGCTTAGAAAACGTCAGATCTGAAAGATAATTGAGTGTCTTAACCGTTTAAGAACAATATCCAAGGAAAGGCTGAAACTGGGACTTATGCTGGGCGTAACTCTCAGTACGCGCATCGTAAGGGGTTAAGACCCTGATTGTTACTCGCCGGTGTACGCCCTGCATACAGAGAAGGTAAGCGCCGCATACTGCCTCCTGTTGACTTCCATTGACTTTTAGGGTTTTGGTTAACCTTTGGACTTTTGGGTCAGGGAAGGGTAAAATGATCTTTTACCCTTCTGTGGAATTGTAGGAGTGGATTTAATCTAGCCTTTGAGAGCCATTATTTATTTGAGGGTGCTGTTTATGTGTTTAGGTCGGGGCTAGACCAGTGTGTTCGTGTGCGAGTTGATCTGAGATACTCGAGGTGAGTATTCTCACTATACATTACCTAGAGTGGTGCTATATGTAGACCGAAGGGTCTTGTATGTTATGTGTATGTCTGTGATTATGTGCATTTTGGTTGTATGTATGTGATATGTTGTATAGACCGGACCGGAGGGTCCAATGATATAGACCAGACCGAAGGGTCCAACGATACAGACATGGTCGAAGGGTCTGACGAGCTATGACCGGACCAAAGGGTCCAACGAGCTATGGGACCGGGGATCCCGCTGAGACACATCGACCGGAGGGTCGTATTGTAGCCTTGAGTGGCGTATGTGTTGTATATCGTATTCTAGGGAACTCACTAAGCCTTGTGCTTACAGTGTCTGTGTGATGTGTTTCAGGTACCCATGAGGATCGCGGGAAGGCGCCGACATGACCAGTACACGCTATTGGAGTTTCTTATATTTGATCTTGGGATGTTATTTTATGGATTTGTTATGTGATACATTGAGAATTGGGAATTCTTATGAATGAAATTGCGTTATTAAAAAGTGAAAAATTGTTTTGAAATGTATGTTGTTACAAGTTGGTATCAGAGCCTTCGTTTGAGGGATTCGGGTGCACCTTCGGGCGTGTCTGAACTCAAACTAAGGATTTGAGAAAGTTTTTTATAAGGTAAACAATTTTTCTAAAGAAGTAAAAAGAGTTTGAGAAAAATAGGAGGAAGTAGTGTGTACGGTCAGCCAGCGCCCGAACGGTGATTTCCCAAAATACCCTTCAATTATGTGATATGAGTTATGATTATGATATGATATGATATGCATGCTAGAGTAGGCTAGGTATTCATATTAGGACTAGAGTGGCCTAATTTGTGATGCCTTAGCCTAGGAAGATTTCTGCTGCTATTAGATGCTTGAGAGTGAGTAGGCAGCAGTGAGGAGCTTATGAGAGGTCTACTGAAGGGTAGCCTACGTTAGCGAGATGTAGAGTACTTGTGATCTGTAATCCAAGGAGGAGGACTTGGGGTGAATACTGATGCGGTGTGGATGGTAGTATAAGGGCCCGTACTACCGAAGAAACCGTATCTGTGCGCAGTCCAAGTAAGAATCCTTAGGGTACTAGGGAACAAGTAGGATTGGGTCATAGAGTGCGAGTATGCTTGATCGGATTTCTGATATTTTGTGTTGTTTATCAGAGATACATCATGGTTGGGACATGCTACACACCTGAGAATAGTGGTGTTAGTGATGAGGAGATCCGCAGGTTGATTCATGAGGAGGTGGCTGCTGCCATCTGAGCCAAGATACCAGAGATGTTTGGGTCTATCAAGACCACTTTGATAGAGACATTTGACAAGCGTTACACTGCTGTTGTTGAAACCACCGCAACCATTGCTGCTGCGAGGCCGCAGGGGGGTGACTCGTTGCTGTACCGAGAGTTCAGCAACACGAAGCCACCAGATTTCGATGGGACGCCGGATCCGATCGCTGCGATGAGATGGATTTCTGACATTGAGGGTGATGGGTTTTGAGCATTCTAACACTTCCTAAGTGTACATGCAACCCTAATAAACCTTGGATCTATGTTTTTCTAAGATACATGTAAATAATTATTTTTCCAAGGTTCATATCCTAACTAGCATGGCATGGGGAACATGAATCAAATAAAGCTAGTAGAAATACTTACTTTGTAGTTGTAGTTGATTGCTTGGAGTTTTAGAGCCTAGCACGAATAGTGTGGATGCCTCAAATGGAAATCACAAATCACCACAAACTTGGAACTTAGAGAAAATAGTCACTACTATCTTGAAATCGGCCCTCTTACTTTACTCACCTCAACTAGTATGATTTCATGAACCAAATCCTCCTTTATATAGTATGGTGGATTAGGATTACATCCATGTAAACCCTAATACCCATGTCTCTTCATTTCCATGAGATCCATGGGTTAAAGCTCCATGGAGTATCCATGGACTTTCCATGCAAGTCTAGCCCATTCCAAATAAGCATTAGCCCACACTATATAGATATAGAAGCCCATATTTAACTAGTAATACGTTTGATATCTAAATTAATCCTAGATTAATTATAGATCAATACTAATTAAATAATATGATCTTATATTAATATGTTAGAACTTATAATATATTAATAAATCATAACTTGTGCTATTCTCAAAAGATTATCCATAAATTGTTCGGGTGAAGTGCAATACAAATGGACCATGCCGGGTCGGGTCAAGTACATACCAAATATAGTTATGGACTTAGACACTATATCCAACAGTCTCCCACTTGGATAAGTCTAATAACTATAGTTGCAAGTATGACTACAGGAACCGATCAGCAATCGTAGCTCTCTAAACTCTGTTGAACTAGAACGCGCCATTTTAGATAAGTGATCATATAATCCTCTGTTCTAAATATCATCCGGACAAATACATGGAACATGGTCTTACTTAGTGTCCAACATTTGTTTCCCGATTTCCGATTTGTTTGACATAGAACTTAACTGAACACATCAATTTAGTTCTGACCGGGATCGGTACATAGGTCAAAACAAAATCATCGAGGGGCCCATATATCGCTTCCAATCCTAGAAGGAACATATAAACTTTGACTCATTTGTTTGTTCTACCACTCATTGAATTATACATAAAGACACGTTTTATAACATCGTGTTACCAATGCGTTTTCGTACAATCAATGCATAACCAACTCATAAGTAACAAATCATATCTCTAGGTTTGAAGACTTATATGATATTACCGTCTCACGATCACTCGAGCTAAATTCCGTGAAGTGATTCTAGTGAGCGTGGGTTGAGTCCAATGCTCAGAACTTATGAGCACTCATGATTGTTGTAGCCATGTCCAACACCTTAGACCTATGCAACCAATCATGACAGTCTTGATTCATACCTACTTCCGACATATGACTGACTGTGGAGGTTTGAATAATATGATATACCAAACATAATTACTCTGGAAGTCAAAACATGCAAAAGAAATATAGTATACGATCGACAAGAGATAGCAACACTTTGCTCATAAATAAAACACCTTTTATTCATCATCTAATGTCAATTACACTTTAAAATTTTCGAGATTATCTAACTACTAAAACTAATATCATCCTTCATCCCTATGCTCCGAGCATGCTGGAGATACTTAGCCCGAGTCAGTCCCTTCGTGAGGGGATCTGTTGGGTTCTCATCCGATGATACCCTCTTTTCCATGAGGATTCCTTCTTCTATTCGATGTCTGATGAAGTGATATTTTTTGTCAATGTGTCTAGATCTTCCATGATCTCTTGGTTCCTTGGCTAAGGCAACCGCACTATTGCTATCACAGAAAATCTCCATTGGCTCCTTTATAGTTGGTACAACTCCAAGGTCTCCGATGACGTTCTTTAGCCATATAGCCTCCTTTGCAGCCTCGCTTGCTGCTATATACTCTGATTCACAAGTGGAATCAACCATTGTCTCCTGCTTGGAACTTTTCCAAGTAATTGCCCCTCTGTTTAGGGTAAAGAACCAGCCCGACTGAGAGTGGAAATTATCCTTGTCAGTCTGAAAGCTAGCGTCACTGTATGCTACAACTCTCAAGTCATCACTCCCACCAAGGGTAAGGACCCAGTCCTTAGTCCTTCGCAGGTACTTGAGGATATTCTTGTTGGGTTTTGAGCATTCTAACACTCCTAAGTGTACATTCAACTCTAAATACCTTGGATCTATGTTTTATCTATTATACATGCAAATAAGAACCTCCAAGGTATTATCCTAATCTAGCATACAAAACAATGAATGTAACAAGATAGAATACATACCTCTTTGATGTAGAAAGTCTTCATGAAGCTTGAGTGCCTAGTGCCCTAAGTGTGACACCTCAAATGGTTCACACAACACCAAATACACTTGGAATAACTTGAGAGAAATCTACACTTCATGAAATCGGCTAGCCCATCATATTCACACACTAGTGGCCGATTTTGTCAAGAATAAGATCTTTATATAGTGTTACAATTAGGGTAAACCCTAATTGTCATGACTTTCCACTTCCTTGGATCCATGGGTTCACATACACCATGGAGCATCCATGGACCATCCTATGGGTTTTAGACCAACTTGATTATCCATGGAGCATTAGCCCACTATACAATTATGGATGATTTGCACAATCAACCCATATATTTAATTAGTCTTCTTTTGATCACTTTATTAATCCTAGATTAATTCTTGATCAATACTAATTAAATAATCTTATTATTCTTATTATTAATATACTAGAACTTATAATATATTAATAACCATAAGTGTCTTATTTCTCTCATTATATTCTATCCAAATGCATGATGCCATGCAACCCAAATGGACCATGCCGGGTCAGGTCAAGTCTTACCAATTATAGTTATGGACTTAGACATTAATCCAACAGTCTCCCACTTGGATAAGTCTAAAACTATTATTGCGTATGGATTCAGGAACCGACCGGCAATCGTAGCTCTCAAAAGCTTCTGTCTAACTCTGACCTTGTCGATGAACTCTGACCTTTGTCAATGACTTGTCCATTAGATAAGGGATCATATATTCCTCCATTCTAGATATCATATGGACTGAGACATGGATTATAATCATTCTCTCTGTCCATTTGTTGTTTTCCGATTTCCGATTTATGACGACTGACTAATTGAACAAATCAAATCAGTCATGGCCCGGCCGAGCACTTCCATTTGTCATCATCAAATCATCGAGGGGCCCATAGATATCGATTTTATCCCGAAGGTAAAAGGAATGGATAAACTTCGACTCATATGGCTTGTTCTACTACTTGTTGAATCATACACAAAGATACGTTTTATAGCACTGAGTTACCAAATGCGTTTTCGTGCAATCAATGTACTATCAACTCATAGTAACAACTCATATCTCTAGGTTTGAAGAATATAAAATATTATCGTCTCATGATCACTCGTGATAAAATCCATGAAGTGATTCCAATGAGGGCGGGTTGAATCCAATACTCAGAACTTATGAGCACTCATGAGTGTTGTAGCCCTTTGTCCAACACCTTAGACCTCTACAAGCCAACCCATGACAGTCTTAATTCATATCTACTTCCAACATATGACTGACTGTGGATGGTTTGAATAACTTAGTCATTCCGGAAGAATAACCTAGTTTATTCGGGAAGTCAAAACATGCAAAGTGAAACATAATAATAATTGAATCCAATATGGTATCAAAACCTATGAACATAAATAAAACACCTTTTATTTATCACCATATGATTACACATTATTCATTGTATACTGTTTCAGCTATCAACTTTATTCTTAAATTTAAAACAATGGTTGTCCCATGCTCCAAGCATGTACACTATGTTTTCTAAACACTAGTCATGTCATACACCAATTATGCATACTATGTTTGTCTATGATCTTTACTTTATGAACTAGATCAATTGAACATAACTTCAATGATTCTCTTTTCACACTCCCAAATCCTTACTGCAAATGCAAGAATTCCAAATTCATGCCATTTACTAAAATCTGTTAGATTCTAAACTTATATGCATTGATCCTCTTGTAATGATTATGCACAAAGTCAGAAGGACTTGACAACAACCATTACAGACCATTCCAAAGGAGATCAGCTCCTTGGGAACATCCTTCTTGCATTAAGTTTCCTAATCTTAAACAGATTGAAAATTCTAACTTTGAAACACATCCAGATTCCATTTTGACTATCACTTCTAAACAAGAGTTGCCTCCTTACAAATTATGTCAATATGGTCCTTCCAGAATTACCACTTTACTTCCAACTGTCCTTGAGCAACCAATCTTTGGTAAACCTTAGATTGTCCTCGACAATTGTTTAATCCTTTTAGTCATATCCAGTTCTAAACCTTTTCCCTTCTTAATGCCCTAGGCATTTGGAAAATTTTAGAAAGGATGAATATAGCACATGTAATCGATCCTATATCCAAAGCATATGGGACACGATTCATGATGTCTCACATAAAGACTAAACCAGTCTTTTACTATAACATTTCCATTTCAATTTGCCAAGTTCTCATAATTCAGATTATGAAAAAGGATGCGTAATCATAATTGAATTTTAGAACGCAAATAATGGACACATATACATAATTTCCTTATGTTGAGCCATTCCAACATGAAATTCATATATATTTCCTTGACTAAATGATTAAAACCTCATGATCTAAGCTTATAGATTTGAGATGAAGTATAATTTCCTCTCCCTTAATTATAGCAAAACAACTCTTTCCCAATTGAAACTTTTGTTTTCTATAATTAACATTGCTAGCTTGCAATACTTATCATAAGTATCGTGCTCCCACTAACATGATGATTATTAGCATAACACTTATGCTCCCACTAGCTTTGACATGTACTCAGAAATCAGCTGACTTTCTTACAAAAGTTCAGATTTCTGATACTAGATTGTTTTGATAAGACTTTATCAAAATCATACACCTTCCCTTAGATAGAACACTTGTATGTCTAAACAATTATGAAGAGGGATGCCATAATCATAATGGTTAGACCTTTTTGCCACTTCTCACAAGTCCAGGTTAGTGTGTCGGTAAACCACACACGCTCCACTAACGACTTTGAGAATGCAAATATCACAATTGCTATCTAGCTAAAATCTACTTAGTGAAAGTGTTTCCTCACCATCATTTTCATGAATCGGAGAGAAACCTTATGACACTTAGATTTGCTGGTGTATGTGTTCTTAACCATGTGAATTGTCAAAACCATAGTCACAGGACAAGGATAATGACAAATCCAAACTCATATGGATTGAACTCAAACTTAATTTCTTGCCACCTGGCAGCTCAAGGGCCTGCCATTGCTTCCAAGTTGTTGTGCAACACATTGAGAACTCTAAGAACTCATATGCAAAGCCAACTTTAACTGGAATGGGCACATAATATGTCAACACGATAGGTTATAAACCTCAAGTCGTGTGCTAGTGAAGAACTTCAGGTTTTTATTCTTGATTAGTTCTTGAGACTTTCAAGACTTTTAAGACTCCCACTGTCCCTTTGACATATAAAACTTTCTTGTCAAAATTCAAGGGATAGTGCGGATTCTTTATCAAGACAAACACTTCACACAATTGGCCTAAGTTTGTCTTTGTTTTATCCAAAACATCACAACTTACCAATTTCAAATGTACAAGAGTAGAAAACTTTTACTCTTACATTTAACAAGTGTTTTAAACCTTCTTTAAGATATGTCACTCAAGTTACAATCTTGGAGTATGACTCTAAGAATTGTTTTTGGAACGAGGTATGAATCATCTTCTTGATTTAACCACTTCAACAATTCATAGTTCCTCTTCTTAGCTATAAGAAAGCACTTAGAAGATGAATTGTGATAAGGTCTCTAAATCATTAAAATGATCATAAAAACTGATACGAAAGTACTCTCCCATCTTTTCAGATTCGAGAAACTTCTATCCTTTCTGCCTAAGTTGATTCTTCTTATTCGCTCTGCCTTACATTGGAACCTTTTCCAATGTCTCAGAGTTACACTTAAGCTTGTAAGTATAACCATATTTACTGAGCTTTAGTAAACTATGACGAATAGTCTTATCAATCTTTTGTGGTGGACTTAATCAGTGCACAAGAATGTGTACTCGATCCCTTAGTCCTTTACTTGACTCACACATCCATGTGAACAAGTAATTGGTCTTAATTTTTTCCAATACTTGAAAGTTCTCATTCATCATGCTATACAACTTGCATGATTCCAAGTTCTGGTCCAATTGAAACTTGGGTGATGAGAATCTTTCCTTATTTGGCAAATCTAGATATTACCACAAATGAAAGAATCAATTTCATATTTCCACTCTTGCTATGATGGAATCTTATAAGCAACAATTTTTCCTCAAATGCCATTGTAAGGATATTTTAAAATAAATAAAATCAAAAACTTTCTTTTATTTTAAAACTTTGCGGAAAAACTAATCCTTACAATCCATATGAAAACTTGTTGTTATCTATTCCTAAGAAAAAATATCTCATAACTCCTAAGAAGTAGCTCAAGAATCCGATCTTCAAACTACGCGATAGAAATCCATCTACGCGATCAGATTCAGCATATTCTTTCTTTAAGTTTCTTCACTTTTTCTTTGATTCTTAAAATATCACCATGTGACCCTGTCACATCATGTACCAAGAATCTCATAATAGAAACTTAACTGAGTTATATAGTCGACTTTACCTGAAGTAGAGTCAAACTTCTTGACTTTAACATCCTTAGGTAAATATGGCAGCTTTGCAACCAATGCCCCTTTCTTTGGCAATATAAACATATGGACCCTTTGATAATGGTACACGGGACTATCACAGACTTAGCTTTTCTCTTTACCATTTGGTCAACCGAGTTGATTATGGCCGATCCCTTTCCATTGGGAAGAGAATGCTTTTCTGGATTTCCGGTGTCACTATTGTCAATGTCCATCAAGTTTTAAGGATGTTGATCTTAAGAAATAGATAAGATCATTAAAGGTCTTGTCATAGTCTGTTTCATACGTGTCCCAAAGATGTGACTTAGAAAGTGATTGAACCACCAACTTTCTCAAGACTTTGACACCCAACTGTCCCGGCTTGTCAATATGTGACTACATCTCCAAGACGTGACCACACCTAGACCTTGCCTTGCCAATTGGGCTTGAGTGACCTTAAACTTTACAAGAACTTGTGGGTTGGGGAGAATAATTGCAGGAGGTGAATGAAGTATGATTTCCAAGGGACATCATCTTCATTTAGGAAAGCTTGTTTCAAGAGATTTGGGAAGATCATAAATGTCTAAACCAGACATCTTTTGGGAGATATTCAAGATAATTGATCTTAAGTCCTTAATATGACACCCAATATGAAATATTAAGGCTAGGACCCAACAAACTATTTTATAACTTAGAAGAGGTATGCCGTAATCCAAGCTATAAAATATTTGAAGGTAGGTGAATGACGATTCACCAATTTCCACCAAGATAAACGAAATGTATTATTAGGTTTTAATTGGTTTTTGAAACTCGTAGATCTTTGAGATTCATTGAACTGTTCAATGGCATGTTTCAATCTCGAGTGTGCTCTTCAGGTTTTGTGACTGGGATGCCGAGGATCACAAAACAAGGTGTGAAGTAACCATGCAAATTACTTGGTACCCTTAAGTGTTTACCCCTCAATCGATGCGCTGGTTAACCACACATGCTCCATCGATACTATGATAAAAATTAAGTTACCTTTTGCCTACCTTGTTAAATACGAGTTAGTGTGTCGGTTAACCACACACGCTCCTCTAACCGACTTAAACAAATTGCAAAGTGTAATTTCATGGATTAGCACCTTATTCACATTTTCCTAAGTAACTAAGATTGGGTATTATTAAGAGTTTAGTTACTTAGTATTTATCATTAATACTTTTAATGAAGGGAGAATTCTAGTACTATCAAAACCGTTCGGCGAACGACCCTCCACTAGTCAAGCAAGTGGTGGGTGAGAGTGGACACCCATTAAGTTGCCATTTTATAGGCAACAACCTTATACCCACCTTATAGACCGGCTTCGTGAATGAGGCGTACTAGCGGTAAGACTGACTTTACTCTTATACATATATATATATATATATATATATATATATATATATATATATATATATATATATATATATATTATTAACTTATAATATTATAAAGTATAAGGGTTGAATTTTAACTCTTTAAAATTCTAAGGGCTTAACTTGGAATTAAAGTATTCATCAGTGAAAACTTTTCAAATTCCAAAACTTGAGGGCAAGTTTTGAAACTATTCAAAACTAATTAATTCCATAACTTATGTGTTTAAAGTAGTTTTAATCCAAAAACTCTTCAAGTTCCATAACTTGAGGACAAGTTATGGAAGACTTTAAACTAATAAAAGAATTAACTTTTTCCTTTATTTTATAACTTATGGAATTAATTAAGGTTACACTTTTGTTTTTTTATTTATTTATTATTTAATGAAGAGACTCTTGGTCCTCCATAACTTGAGGACAAGTTATGAAGTCATAAGCTAAAGACTTAATAAATGAGACATTTCACATCCATAACTTATGGAAGTTTCAAAACTCTTAAGATCATAACTTTAAAAAAAACTTTTGAGTTCCAAAATTTGATGAAAAAATTTGTAACTCCTTAAAACCACTTAGATCAAACTTTTAAAACAAATAAAATAATCATATTATTCTATCTTTTAATAAATTGACCTAATTCAACTCTTGTAGTAAAGTGACTCAAACTTTACAAATAATTAGTTTTTCAGAAAATCAAGTAATTATCATAAAATTTGACAAACTTCATGTTTTTTTTTTCTTTTTTTTTTCCATCAACTTGAAAAAAATACATTAGCATCAAATATAGTAGAAAACAACATGGCTCTGATACCACTGTTGGGTTTTGAGCATTCTAACACTCCTAAGTGTACATGCAACCCTAAATACCTTGGATCTATGTTTTCTCTATTATACATGCAAATAAGAACTTCCAAGGTATTATCCTAATCTAGCATACAAAATAATGAATGTAACAAGATAGAATACATACCTCTTTGATGTAGAAAGTTTTCATGAAGCTTGAGTGCCTAGCGCCCCAAGTGTGACACCTCAAATGGTTCACACAACACCAAATACACTTGGAATAACTTGAGAGAAATCTACACTTCATGAAATCGGCTAGCCCATCATATTCACACACTAGTGGCCGATTTTGTCAAGAATAAGATCTTTATATAGTGTTACAATTAGGGTAAACCCTAATTGTCATGACTTTCCATTTCCTTGGATCCATGGGTTCACATACACCATGGAGCATCCATGGACCATCCTATGGGTTTTAGCCCAACTTGATTATCCATGGAGCATTAGCCCACTATACAATTATGGATGATTTGCACAATCAACCCATATATTTAATTAGTCTTCTTTTGATCACTTTATTAATCCTAGATTAATTCTTGATCAATACTAATTAAATAATCTTATTATTCTTATTATTAATATACTAGAACTTATAATATATTAATAACCATAAGTGTCTTATTTCTCTCATTATATTCTATCCAAATGCATGATGCCATGCAACCCAAATGGACCATGCCGGGTCAGGTCAAGTCTTACCAATTATAGTTATGGACTTAGACATTAATCCAACAATTTTTTACCGCAGTCGAGTGTGCCTTGCCAGGGTTCCCCTGATACCTGCTAACCATGCTCAAAGCAAAGGCTACATCAGGTCGAGTACACGTCATAGCATACATGATCGATCCTACAGCTGAAGCATAAGGTAGTCGACTAATTTCTACTATCTCAGCCTCTGTACTAGGGCTTTGTGTCTTACTCAATCTGGCGTTACTCTGAATGGGTAATTCACTTTTCTTGGAGTTATTCATGTTGAATCTTTTCAACACTTTGTCCACATAGGTGCTTTGACTAAGTCCAATTAGTCTTTTACTCCTGTTTCTCAAAATCCTTATCCCTAGGATATAGGCAGCTTCACAAGGTCCTTCATAGCGAAACACTACCCAAGCCAGGACTTTACTTCCTGCAGGGTTGGGATGTCATTTCCTATGAGTAGTATGTCATCCACATACAGTACCAAAAAGCTGACTATGCTCCCACTAGCCTTGATATAGACACAAGATTCATCTTCACTCCTTGAAAAGCCAAATTCCTTGGCTTTCTCATCAAAGCAAAGATTCCATCTATGAGGTACCTGTTTCAATCCATAAATGGATTTCTCGAGTTTACACACTCTATTGGGGTACTCTGTACTGAAAAAACCTTCTGGCTGAACCATGTAAACATCTTCAGCCAACTTTCCATTAAGGAAAGCAGTTTTGACATCCATTTTCCATATTTCATAGTCATGAAATGCAGCAATGGCTAACAGAACCCTAATAGACTTTATCTTGGGCACTGGTGAAAAGGTCTCATCATAATCAACTCCCGGAGTTTGAGAACAACCCTTTGTAACCATTCGTGCCTTATAAGTGTGTACATTACCATCCATGTCGGTCTTCTTCTTGAAGATCCATTTGCACCCAACTACCTTACGATCAGGTACATTGTCAACCAAGTTCCAAACTTGATTGTCATACGTGGACTGTATCTCGCTATCCATAGCCTCTTTCCATTTAGCAGCCTTAGGGCCGGCCATGGCTTCCGTGTAGCTGTTAGGCTCATCCAGATTTACTAGTGTGTTATCACTGATAAGTGTATCACCTTCTGCAGTAATATGGAAATAATAATGCTCAAGTGCATTCCTAACTCTGGTGGAACGCCTCAAAGGTATAGATTCTTCAGTTGGCTCAACAAGAGTTTCCTCCTCAGGTTGAGGGCTAGGGTTTGAGGTTCCTTCATCACTTGACTCTTGAAGTTCCTCAAGGTCAATTTGCCTCCCTCTGTCTCCTTGACTCATGAATTCTTTCTCTCGAAAGAATCCTCTTCTTGCTACAAAGACCACAATATCACTAGGTTTGTAGAAGATGTAGCCAAAGGATTTCTGTGGATAGCCGATGAAAATACACCTTTCGCTTCGGGGTTCGAGCTTATCGTGAGTCTCGCGTCTCACAAAATCCTCACAACCCTAAATCTTGATGTGGTCTAGATTGGGAACTTTTCCAGTCCACATCTCGTGTGGTGTTTTGGCAACCTTCTTTGTAGGGACTAGATTAAGGATATGGGCGGCAGTCTCTAAGGCATACCGCCAAAATGAGATTGGTAGCGAAGCTCAACTCATCATGGAACGAACCATGTCTAACAAGGTCCGATTGCACCTCTCAGCTACACCATTCAACTGTGGTGTCCTAGGAGGTGTCAATTGTGAGACAATCCCATATTACTTAAGACAGTCAAGGAACTCAGTACTAAGATAATCACTACCACAATCGGATCGAAGCATCTTAATGTTCCTGCCCAACTGATTCTCCACTTCTTACTGAAACTCTTTGAAATTCTCAATGGTTTCTGACTTATGCTTGATTAAGTAGACATATCCATATCTACTAAAATCATCAGTGAAAGTCACATAAAACCGATTAGCATCTCTTGTGGTGGTTCTGAAGGGTCCACACACATCCGTGTGTATGAGGTCCAACAAACCTTCACCCCTAGCGCAAGTGCCAGTAAAAGGTGACTTTGTCATTTTACCAAGCAAACAAGATTCACAACTATCATCTGACTTTAGGTCAAATGACTCCAAGACTCCATCCTTTTGGAGTTGGCCTATGCGTTTCTTGCTTACATGTCCAAGACAACAATGCCATAAAGATGCTTTATCTAAGCTAATGGAAGAGTCAATATACAATACATTATTTCCTAGATTATCTACAACAGATACAGTTTCATACACGCCATCACAAGGTAATGCTTTAAAATAATGAACATTATTAAAGAAAGCATCAATACTCCCATTATTATTATCAAAATAAAAGGTAAAACCTTGTTTATACAATGCATGAAAGGAAATAACATTTGTTTCCATTTCTGGCGAATAATAACACTTATTCACATCTAATGTAAACCCACTATTTAGAACTAAGGAATAAACTCCTATCTTGGTGACAGGTGAAGCTTTCCTGTTCCCCATGATCGAGTTTATATTTCCCTGCTCCACATTCTAACTTCTTCTTAGCCCCTACAAATCACAACATATGTGAATACCACAACCAGTATCAAGGACCCAAGACTTAGAACGAGGTGAGTTATTAGACAATATAGTGTATATACCTGCATGGTTGGGTTTTACTTTCCCATCCTTCACATCTTGCTGGTACTTTGGGCAGTTTCGCTTCTAGTGCGACTTTTCATGACAATAGAAGCATTTAGCCTCATTAGGGTTAGCAGAAGGAGTAACAAAACCTTTCTTGGTTTTGCTTGAAGAGGAGCCTTCAAGGGTCTTACCCTTGGTACCCTTAGAAGGGTTCTTTCTCTTCTTCCCTTTGCCATGCCCGATTGCCAAGACATTGGCCGCAGTAGGAGTAGGAGTAGGAGTAGGAGTAGTAACAACCGACTTACCCTTTACACCACTTTCCACAGTCTTCAAGAGTCCCTGAAGATTACTGAGGGTGACTTCTTCCTTGTTCATGTGATATGTCATGCGGAATTGATCATAACAAGATGGTAATGAGTGCAAAATGATGTCTATTGCTAACTCCTTGAGGAAGTTCACATTTAGCTTTAGTAAACGGTCCACATACCTTTGCATTTTCTGCATGTGGCCCGTTATGGGTTCACCATCCTTCATTCGGGTTGTTATCATGGAAGAGATTATTTCATATCGCTCTTGACGAGCACTCTGATGGTAATGGTCCATCAAGTCCTGGTGCATCTCAAAAGGATAATAGTCCTCATAGGACTCTTGGAGCTCAACTGTCATGGTGGCCATCATGATGCATGCTACTTTCGTAGCATCCCTTTCATGTACCTCATATTCAACAAGCTCTTTAGGAGTACCAGTTGGCTCGGGAACCTTTAGCTCCTAGTCGAGAACATATTCTTTGTTCTCATACCAAGTGACCATCCTGATGTTCCTGATCCAATCAGTAAATTTGGATCCATCGAAGATCACTCTCCCACAAAGATTCTTGAGAGAGAAAGAGCTAGTGGGGTTAGAGCCAGAAGCATTGTTATTGGAAGACATCTGAAAGGAAGAGGGAATAGATTAGATTAGATTTAGAGATAGTCCTTAATAAAACACCCAAATGTAGTGTTAAGGCTAGGACCCAACACAATATTTTATAACTTAAAAGAGGGATGTCGTAATCTAAGCTATAAGATATTTTAAGGTAGGTGAATGGCGATTCACCAATTTCCACCATGAAAAACAAGCTTTTAATTAGGTTTTAATTGGTTTAGAAACTCCTAGATTCTTTGAGATTCATTGAACTTTCTTCAATGGGATGTTTCAATCTCGAGTGTGCCCTTCAGGTTTTGTGACTGGGATGCCGAGGATCACAAAACAAGTTGTGAAGTAACCATGCAAATTACTTTGTACCCTTAATGTACTACCCCTCAATCGATGTGTCGGTTAACCACACACGCTCCATCGATACTATGATAAACATTAAGTCACCCTTCGCCTACCTTGTTAAGTTCAAGTTAGTGTGCCGGTTAACCACACATGCTCCACTAACGACTTAAACAAAGTGTAAAGTGTAATTCCATGGATTAGCACCTTATTCACATTTTCCTAAAATAACTAATATTGGGAATTCAATAAAGTTTAGTTACTATAGTATTATCATTATACTTTTAATGACAATTTATAAGTCCTTGTCCTACCCGTTCGGCTAACGACCCTCCACCAGTCAAGCAAGCGGTGGGTGAGCGTGGACACCCATTAAGTTGCCATTTTATAAGCAACAACCTTATACCCACCTTATAGACTAGCTTCTTGAATGAGGCGTACTAGCGGTAAGAGAACTTTGATCTTATACATACATACATACATATAGATATATATATATATATATATATATATATATATATATATATATATATATTATTAACTTATAATATTATAAGTATAAGGGTTGAATTTAACTTTTAAAATTCTAAGGGTTGGAACTAAAGTTTTTAATATGACTTTACTTGTTCCAAAACTTGAGGGAAAGTTTTGTAAACTTTCAAAACATTTCATTTCTTGTAACTTATGAGTTAAATAGAGTAATAAAAATGAAGACTCTTCATTTTTATAACTCTTGTGTTCTTTTAATGGTTTTAATTCAAGTGTGGCTCTTGGTTTTCCATAACTTGAGGACAAGTTATGGACTCCATTAAAACAAATTATGATCAAGAATTAAACTACCAAGTAGGTTACAAGTAATTCCTATGATCATCTAAATTCATAAGATCAAGAACATGAATATCCATATCAAAGTTTCAAGACCATATGATTACATAATCATGAAAATTTGATATTAGCCATTGTAAATGGATTAGAACAAACATTACACCATCTAAAAATAGTTTTATAACACCAAAACAGTTTAGGGTAATGTTTCTAGTCCATTTCCAGTAGCAAAAGTCGAAAATCTGCACTCTGAGGCTCCTACTCGTCGAGTGCACGAACCTACTCGCCGAGTAGGATGAAGATACACATGAACTCGGCGAGTCCCCCCATGGACTCGGCGAGTTCATCAGGCAGACAGCAAGTTTTTCGACTTTTTCCAATATTTAGCATCAAGTATCAAACAAACAAGTGTAGGCTCTGATACCACTGATGGGTTTTGAGCATTCTAACACTTCCTAAGTGTACATGCAACCCTAATAAACCTTAGATCTATGTGTGTCTAAGATACATGAAAATAATTATTTTTCCAAGGTTCATATCCTAACTAGCATGACATGGGGAACATGAATCAAATAAAGCTAGTAGAAATACTTACCTTGTAGTTGTAGTTGATTGCTTGGAGTTTTAGAGCCTAGGACCAATAGTGTGGATGCCTCAAATGGAAATCACAAATCACCACAAACTTGGAACTTTGAGAGAATAGTCACTACTATCTTGAAATCGACCTTCTTACTTTACTCACCTCAACTAGTATGATTTCAATAACCAAAACCTCCTTTATATAGTTTGGTGGATTAGGGTTACATCCATGTAAACCCTAATACCCATGTCTCTTCATTTCCATGAGATCCATGGGTTAAAGCTCCATGGAGTATCCATGGACTTTCCATGCAAGCCTAACCCATTCCAAATAAGCATTAGCCCACACTATATAGATATAGAAGCCCATATTTAATTAGTAATACCTTTGATCTCTAAATTAATCCTAGATTAATTATAGATCAATACTAATTAAATAATATGATCTTATATTAATATATTAGAACTTATAATATATTAATAAATCATAACTTGTGCTATTCTCAAAAGATTATCCATAAATGTGTCGGGTGAATTGCAACCCAAATGGACCATGTCGGGTCGGGTCAAGTACATACGAAATACAGTTATGGATTTAGAAACTATATCCAACAGAGGGATGTTTCTATACCTGCTCGTGTCCGGAGCATTTGAGATTTCGGTTTGCACTGAACCAGCTTCGCCTAGGGGCGAAGGACTGGTGGAAGTTTGTGACAGCAGGCTTCACTTCGGCAGAGCTTACTGCGGTGACCTGGGAGAGGTTCACCGTGATGTTTCGAGATGAGTATGGTCCCCCTGTGGAGAGGGAACGTCTAGCCCAAGAGTTCTTGTCCCTTAAGCAGGGAACTGAGTCTGTTATGGTGATCACGAGGATGTTTCATGAGAGGGCGCTATTTTGACCTGAGCACGTGTCGACTGAGCAGGCATGTATGAGTCGATACCTGAGCATTTTGAGGAGGGATATCCATGAGTTTGTGGCGAACTCGTCATACCGTACATTTGTCAAGCTCCAGGAAAATGCCCGGAAGAGAGAGATTGAGCTGGAGACTCATGTCAGGGAGGTGGCCGAGTCACAAAGGAGGGACAAGCGACCGGCATAGGTGCAGTCGGTACCCAAGCGGGCAAAGCCTGCTGATTTGAGATCTGGGGGTCCAAAGGGTCGCACTTGCGGGAAGTGCGGCAAGAGCCATGAGGGAGTGTGCAAAGTTGGGGTGTGTTACAAGTGGGGGAAGGAGGGGCACTATGCGAGGGAATGTACCCAAGGATTCATGGTTTGCTTCCATTGCAACCAGACTGGCCATCGGAAGGCCAAGTGCCCACAGCTACGACAGGGATTGGCACAGGGATCTGCACCTACTGCCCGAGCTACTGAGGTTCGGCCGGTGAAGGCCGAGGCACTGAAGGCTCGCGGGAGAGCCTTCCAGTTGACAGCTGAGGAGGTCCGCGCAGCGCCTGATGTCGTGGCTGGTATGTCTTCTTTCTTTTATTTATCCTGAGTTATGAGATATTATGCTTGTATTGCAATATGCATAGGTACTTTTCTTGTGAGTTATGTACCTGCTTTGGTGTTATTTGACTCAGGTGCGAGTCGGTCTTTTGTGTCTATAGCGTTTAGTCATCACATCAGTACCCAGTGGGAGGCGTTGAGTCGACCTCTATGAGTTTCCATAGCTGACGAGCGAGCGGTGTATGCCACTGATGTGATTCGAGGATGTGTGCTCGAGATTTTCGGCATTGAGTTTCCGACTGATTTAGTCCCAATTGCGATGGGAGATGTCTATGTCATCGTTGGCATGGACGGCTTGAGCAGGTTTGGAGTGGTTATCGACTACGAGCGACAGTTGGTGACCATACGAGACCCAAGTGGGGGAGTTCTTATGATTTATGGCGAGGGTACCCGTTCTAGGTTAGCATTTTGTTTGGCTGCCAGAGCGAGACAGAGTTTACAGCAGGGCTGCAGTGGGTTTGTAGCCTATCTGATGGATACGTGAGTGGCTGCCGAGAGGCTGAGATTGATTGATGATGTTCCGATAGTGCGCGAGTTCCCGGATGTTTTTCCCGAGGATTTGTCGGGTGTGCCTCCCGAGAGGTAGGTAGAGTTCCGTATCGATTTGGTTATGGGGGCAGTGCCTATCGCCAAGGCGCCTTATCGCCTTGCGCTGTCAGAGATGCAGGAGTTATCCTCGCAGCTTCAGGAGCTGCTGGGGAAGGGGTTTATTAGACCGAGTAGCTCACCGTGGGGAGCGCCAATCCTTTTTGTCAAGAAAAAGGATGATTCAAACCGGATGTGCATTGATTACCGGGAGTTGAACAAGTTGACGCTCAAGAACCGTTACCCACTATCGAGGATCGACAATTTGTTCGATCAGTTGCAGGGAGCGTCTTGGTTCTCCAAGATTGATCTGAGGTCGGGATATCATCGGATGAGATTGCGGGATGAGGATATCCAGAAGACGGCGTTCAAAACTCGTTATGGGCATTACGAGTTCGTGGTGATGCCTTTCGGGCACACCAATGGACCGGCGGCGTTCATGGATCTCATGAACAGGGTGTGCAGGCCGATGTTGGATCGTTCGGTGATCGTGTTCATTGATGATATATTGGTGTATTCGAGATCCAGAGAGCAGCATGAGGAGCATTTGAGGGAGATCCTCGGAGTTCTGAGATCGGAGTGGCTTTACGCCAAATTCTCCAAGTGTGATTTCTGGTTACGAGAGGTCCAGTTCCTTGGGCACCTCGTCAACCAGAATGGGATATTGGTCGATCCGGCCAAGATTGAGGCGGTTATGAGGTAGGAGGTGCCGTGATCACCCACCGAAATCAGGAGTTTCCTAGGGTTGGTAGGCTATTACTGGAGATTTATTAGGGATTTCTCCAAGATCGTCGTGCCACTCACCAGGTTGACCTGGAAGGGTGTTGCTTTTTCATGGGTTCCAGAGCAGCAGACCTTGTTTGAGACGCTTCGCCAGAGATTATGCGAAGCCCCGGTGTTAGCCCTCCCGAAAGGGATGGAGGATTTTGTAGTATACTGTGACGTATCGATATCGGGGTTGGGTGCAATACTTATGTAGAGGGGGCATGTGATAGAATATGCATTGAGGCAGCTAAAGCCTCATGAGACGAGGTATCCCACCCATGATCTGGAGTTGGGGGCAGTAGTGTTCGCTCTCAAGATCTGGTGCCATTATTTGTTTGGGGTTCGGTGTACCATATACACAGACCACAAGAGCTTGAAGTATTTGATGGATCAACTCAATCTGAATATGCATTAGAGGAGATGGTTGGAAGTGGTAAAGGATTACGATTGTAAGATCCTGTACCACCCGGGCAAGGCTAATGTTGTAGCTGATGCCCGGAGCCATAGGGCGGAGAGTGCCCCGATTCGAGACATCTGTATGCGATTGACAGTGATGACTCCGGTGTTGGACACCATTCAGGAGGCCCAGGCAGAGGCCGTGAGGCCGGATAACCGTAAGAGAGAGCGGGTGATTGGGCAGGTACTGGAGTTCATTACCGATAGTCGCGGGCTTATGACCTTTTAGGGTCGGATTTAGGTGTCGTATGCAGGCGGGGCACGCACCACATTGTTCGAGGAGGCTCATAGATCGAGATTCTCAATCCATTCTGGGGCCACTAAGATGTATTTGGATATGAAGAAAGACTATTGGTGGCCCTATATGAAGAGGGATGTAGCATGGTTTGTTGAGAGGTGCTTGACCTGTCGCAGGGTTAAGGCCGAGCACCAACTTCCGCATGGCAAGTTGCAGACACTAGAGGTTCCCCAATGGAAGTGGGAACAAATTTCTATGTATTTCATCACCAAATTGTCGAGGACCGCGAGGGGTGTCGATGCGATTTTGGTGATCGTCGATCGGATGACGAAGAGCGCTCACTTTCTCGCTATCAGTGAGAGCTCTTCCACAGAGAGACTGGCGGAGTTGTATGTGAGGGAGGTGGTATCACGACATGGAGTGCTGATCTTGATTGTTTCAGATCGGGATGTACGTTTCACTTCCTGATTCTGGAAGAAGTTCCATGAAGAGTTGGGCACGAGGCTACATTTCAGTACCGCCAACCATCCATAGATGGACGGGCATAGCAAACGGATGATCCAGACACTCGAGGACATGCTCTGAGCAAGTGTGTTGGACTTCGGAGGGAGTTGGGACATGCACTTTTCGTTGGCTGAGTTTTCTTATACAACAGCCACCATTTGAGTATCGGTATGACTCCCTTTGAGTTGTTGTATTGGTGGAAGTGTCGGACTCCTATCTGCTGGGGAGAGGTTGGGCAGCAAGTGTTGGCTAGCACTGAGTTAGTGCATCAGACGACAAAGCAGATTCAGCAGGTTAGGCAGAGGTTGTTGACAGCTCAGAGATGCCAGAAGAGTTATGTCGATAGGCGACGATCCGAGCTCGAGTTTCAAGTCGGAGATTTTGTACTCCTAAAGGTGACTCCTTGGAAAGGAATGATCCGATTAAGGAAGAGGGGCAATTTTGGGCCCTGGTACATCGGTCCATTCAGAGTGTCTGCAACGGTGGGCAATGTAGCATATCGTTTGGAGCTACCTGCGGAATTGAGCCAGATTCATGATACCTTCCACGTGTCTCAGCTGAGCAAGTGTGTAGCCGACGAGACGGCAGTGGTACCGCTAGAGGATACTCAGGTGGATGTGAGCCTGAATTATGCTGACAGACCGATCGCGATCTTAGACTGGAAGGTCAAGATTCTAAGGAACAAGGAGGTGCCTCTAGTTCAGGTCCAGTGGCAACATCGGAGAGGGTCCGAGCTGACTTGGGAGCCGGAGTCTGAGATGCGGGAGTAGCATCCGGAGTTATTTGCGGCATGAGACTTCGAGGGTAAAGTCTGGTCCGAGCTGACTAGTGAGTATGCTGAGCGTACTGAAGAGTACGCTGCGCGTACTCGCGCGCTTATTTTGGACGCAGACTCGCTTGGTACGTTGGGAGTACCAAGGGTTACACTGGGCATAGCAAGCCCAGATGTAAACCCTAATTTGTGGCTTGTGCACTATAAAATGAATCCTATGGCCTTGACCTCAGCCACCATTTCAGAGAGTGAAACCCTAATAGAGAGTCCTCCTTCGTTTCTAGCTAGTGTGTTGGTGTTCTAAGCTTCGAAGTGTCATTTCAAGGTGGTGAAACAGAAGAAGGGGCAATTTTGGAAGCTAGGATTTTGTGGACAAGAGTAGATCCGAGCTTTTCTGAGGTTGGAGCTTCTTTCTGAGGTAAAAAGCTCAAAAATTTCTTTGTCTTTGGTGTTATGTTCTTCTTGGACCAATTTCTAGGGTTTTTGGTCCCAAGGTGGAGACTTTATGAGCAAATGGTCTCAATTGGCCTAGATCTATCATATTTCATGACTATAAGAGTTGTATGTTAATAAAAATGCAATCTTGGACGTGAATATTGAGCCATGCATGAGATCTAGACCTTTTGAGGAGGAAGGAAAGGTGTTAGAGGGTGTAGGGACCTATACAGCCATGCAAAGGCTTAAAGGTTCCGACTTTATCGGATAGGAGGCTTAAAAAAAAGTCAGATCTGAAAGTTGATTGAGTGTCTTAACCGTTTAAGACCAAAATCCAAGGAAAGGCTGAAACTGGGACTTACGCTGGGCGTAAATCTCAGAACGTGCAACATAAGGGGTTGAGACCCCAATTGTTACTCGCTGGCGTACGCCCTGCATATAGAGAAGATACGCACCGCGTACTGCCTCCTGTTGACTTCTGTTGACTTTTAGGGTTTTGGTCAACCTTTGGACTTTTAGGTCAGGGAAGGGTAAAATGATCTTTTACCCTTCTGTGGAATTATAGGAGTGGATTTAATCTAGCCTTTGAGAGCCATTATTTATTTGAGGGTGTTTTTTATGTGTTTAGGTCGGGGCTAGACCAGTGTGTTCGTGTGCGAGTTGATCTGAGATACTCCAGGTGAGTATTCTCACTATACATTACCTAGAGTGGTGCTATGTGTAGACCGAAGGGTCTTGTATGTTATGTGTATGTTTGTGATTATGTACATTTTGGTTGTATGTATGTGATATGTTGTATAGACCGGACCGGAGGGTCCAACGATATAGACCGGACCGAAGGCTCCAACGATACAGACAGTATCGAAGGGTCCGACGAGCTATGACCGGACGAGAGGGTCCAACGAGCTACTGGACTGGGGGGTCCCGCTGAGACACGTCGACTGGAGGGTCGTACTGTAGCCTCGAGTTGCGTATGTGTTGTATGTGGTATTTTGGGGAACTCACTATGCCTTGTGCTTACAGTGTTTGTGTGATGTGTTTCAGGTACCAGTGAGGATCGTGGGAAGGCGCCGACATGACCAGTACAAACTATCGGTGTTTCTTATATTTGATCTTGGGATGTGATTTTATGGATTTGTTATGTGATACATTGAGAATTGGGAATTCTTATGAATGAAATTGTATTAGTAAAAAGTGAAAATTTGTTTTGAAATTTATGTTGTTACATACAGGACCATACTACCTTCCACACCTACCGATATTTTTCTCAAGTATCACCACAACGCCCTAACAATAGAATTCCGCTCAACCCTCACTTTTAGGGGAATACCAACTATCTCGCACCTAGTCTCACCACTTGTCATGACTCACACATCCATGAAACTTCCATCATCCCCTGCAGCGCTAGTGCATGCTAGCTGCACATAACGCTGGACCCAATAGACTTTCGAATATCCAATCCTTCCCGAAGGCGAATCAACATTCTTAGGCTATAAGGTCTTTATTACGCACAGCCATGATTCATACACTAAACATCTATAGTCATAATGTCAATTCCACATACAAGAAACCCTAGGAGAATAGGCATCATATAATCATGCAATTCTATCATGCGATTCCTGAAGATCCCTAGCCGAGCACTAGCATGTTGTTCTATCATATCGGAATATCAAATAACTGTATGGTATTTTGTGGTTTACTTATAGACTCCGACTCATCGTACCCTCTGCACCCTCCATCCTTTATTTTGAAAACCATTTCAAACTTACTTTTCAAAAAAAATCTCCTTGATTTGAGACTGGATTCACACGAATGTTCCTCCAATTTACTCAAACCAAGGCTCTGAAACCAACTTGTAACATCCATAAATTTTACGCCAAATTTAAACTTTTCAATCATAAATAAAAATCCAATAGCATTGTTTACAAAAAAAATGTTTTCAAATCATTATCCAGAAAAGTGTCCCAAAATCATTACATAAGGATGAGTAGCGGTACGGTCATGCCTTCGCCTTGCCATGATCTCCTGAAGTACCTGAAACAATAAACTGAAAACTGTAAGCCTGAGGGCTTAGTGAACTACCCCCAAAATATCAATACCACCCTGAAAATACCACATCAGTAATAATCAATCAATCAATCGTGCATACTGTGCCATCGGCCTAACTGGACTGCCCTACAGGGCCTACAGTCTATCTGGATCTATCCCGAGCCTTCAGCACGACTGGTCCGCCACGTGGGCTTACAGTCTCCCTGGACCGCTCATAGGGTATTTTGACCTTCAGCACAAAGCAAGGCCACCTCAACCCAACCAACGAGCAAATAACCATGTGCATATAACCATCATATACTGGTATATACAAACATCAAACATATCTATCTCACTGATCATCAATCATAGAATTCTCTTGTAACTAGAGTACCGACTTAGCAGGTCACTAACATACCAATCCCTACGGATCCTAAGAGCATAGCATATTGTCTAGCCTAATTTTGATCTAACAGATCATAACCACATATATCATACCATAACAATAACAACTAAAGGGCCGGCCTTGGTGCCGTAGACCCTATCGATATAGTGAGGACAACTCACCTTGCAAATGTCGACTCGGAAGGTAAACTCCAACTCTCGGATCAGTTGACATAGGCTCCACCACCTAGTATCATAGTACAATATACTCGTAAGTCCTTAACCTTATAAGGTACTCCATAACCTACTAGTCGACCCCTGGTCAAACTCAAAGTCCACAATCAAGGTCAACAGTCCATGTTGACCTCGACTCGCAGAGTACCCTCAGCTACTCGCCGAGTTCCTTGAAGTGTATTCCAACTCGCCGAGTCATCGGGGCGACTCGTCGAGTTCCTTCGATTCTCGATCAAACTTTAAAGCCACCCGTCGAGTTTCCTCCTTGCAACTCGATGGATACACACGCATACATGTCCTGGAGAAAACTCATCCGACTTGCCAAGTTGTTCTTCAACCCGTCGAGTCTATGGCAATCATCATCGGACTTGCCGAGTTGTTCATCCAACTCGTCGACTTCACGGTCGTCTTCATGTGACTCGCCGTGTCAACCTTGCGAATTGCCGAGTCCATTCAGTCCTTTTTCCATATAGACTTGCTTTAAGCCATACAACGACTCCAACTCATAGATCCAAGCTTCTAGGGCATGATTATCACATAAAGTTGCAAAATTTACATGCATGCATGGCTATAAAGGCTCTAAATGCTTATTTTAAGTTCTTAATGGAGCTTCATGCTCAGGAGGGACCTCAATCATGACCAAAACTATAAATTTATGCTTCTAGCATCCAAGGAGGGTCCAGAGCTGAAGTTACAACCTCAGATCTAGCCCATAGCTCATCTTACCAACTGAATATTCCACAAAAACCCTAAAACTCAACCCATAGACGACATATACAAGAAAAATGGAAATTTAGGTACCTCTGGAAGATGATAACTGAGATAAGTGTTGATTCCCACACTCTACTTGCTCCAATCTCCTTCTCCTGCAAGCCTTCTCCCTCCAAAGATTCTCTTTTCAAGCTTTAAACACACAATGGGCACACACACACGAATTAGGGTTCTCAAGGACTCTCTAGAACTGTAAAGAGGCCCAAGGGAGGCTAAGGTTCCTTTAAATAGGGTGCAAAACCCCATGATTTAGGGTTTCATCTGCCAGCTCCTACTCGCCAAGTCCCAATATGGACACGTCGAGTAGGTCACTTAACACGCGATCCCACCCCCCTGCTACTCGACGAGTAGGGCAACCAACTCGTCGAGTTGGGCCTAAGCCAAGAAATTTTATTTAAACAATACCTGAGAATCGGGGCGTTACAGTAGCTAATAACCGTAGGTGGGGATGTAAACCCCTTATAGATCTATACATGTGTATCTCACTCAAAAGATTAACGGTTATAATTGATGGGTTTTATGCATAAGAAACATTCCTATGTGCTCATACAAACCCTAATGCTTGGATCTAGGTTTCTCTATTGTACATGCTTTGATTCCAAGACTCACAAACCAAGATCTTTCATATATAATTCAAAATTATCATAAAGAAAACATATCTAATTGGTTTACCTCTTTCAAGTAGCTTGAATCCTTGTAATCTTCTTGATCTTGAGCTTAGAGTGTAACACCCGGATTCCCAGGTATTTTTTTTATTCTTTTATTTTTGGGTGATGTGAGCAGACTCGGCGAGTTGGAGTCTAAACTCGCCGAATAGGATCACGGTTTTTGCTTGCGGTTCGCGTCAGGACTCGGCGAGTCCACGCTGTTTAATGAAACCCTAATTTCCAGAGTTTTAGACCAATTTAAAGGAGCTTATGGCCGTCATTTGCGGCCACCAACCCCATAGAGAAACCCTAAAGAGATCTTGAGCGTTTTGGGAGAGAAAGGAGGCCATTGTTAACCTTTGAAGCATTGTTTGGCAAGGCAAAGGAGGTTCTAGCTAAGAGGAGGCAAGGTAGGTGGACATCCTTCGAATTTGGAGCTCAGAGCATCACTTTGGAGGTAATATTTTGGCTCCCTTTATGTTGTTGTGATGAACATGGGGGTTTAGGGTTTCTTAACCCCTTTGTTGGTTAGATTTGATGTCCATTTCGTCCCTAATTGTGTTGAGGCTTGAAATGGGATCCATAGAGGTCTAGAGAAGCTTTATTCCTTAAGCTTTATGAGGATTCATGGGAGTTTTGACCAAGGGTTATGAGATATGGGGCTAAAACTTCATATAGGAGCAAATAGATGTTGTTTGAGCATCAAGGTTTGGGCTTTACGTGATTATCATGCTTGGGGAGGCCAGATCTATGATTATATGGAACATATCTGACCTCAGAAGTGGGTTTGAGTTTATGCATGGCATGAACTCGCCAAGTCTAAAGAACAGACTCGGCGAGTAGTATGAAGTTTGCCCGTAACCACTCAGTGAGTGGTCTTGTCGAGTTGAGGGAACTACTCAGTGAGTCAGGGTGAGTCGGGGGAACTGAGTCAAACCGAAACTCGCTGAGTTGTTCTTGAGACTCGGCGAGCTGAGTCGTTGTGGCCCCGCGATTCATGCCAGGTGGAACTCGTCGAGTCAGGGAGGTACTCGGCGTGTCAAGAGAGGATCCAAGAGAGTCAGTGGACACGTATAGACTCGTCGAGTCGCCCTAGTGCACTATCCGAGTCCGGTCAAAGTTGACCGTTGACCTTGTTGAGTTTTAGGGTTGAGTGTAGTTGTATTTATGAGTGTATTACTTTGTGTGATTAGGCGGAGGCTAGATCACATTTATTCCGAGACAGATATTGACAAGGACATCGTGGTGAGTCTTCTCACTATACTTACCTAGAGTGGTATATTATGTAGACTAGAGGGTCTTATGTGTTATGTATGAGATTATGTGTTATGTGTTATGTGTATGTTGTTATAGACCAGACCGAAGGGTCCAACGATACAGACCGGGCCAGAGGGCCCAACGAGCTATGACCGGACTAGAGGGTCCAATGATCTATGGGACTGGAGGGTCCCGCTGAGACATATCGACCGGAGGGTTGTATTATAGCCTTGATTGGCGTATGTGTTGTATGCGGTATATTTGGCGAACTCACTAAGCATTTATGCTTACAGCTGTTGTGTGATGTGTTTCAAGTACCAATGATGAGCACGGGAAGGCGCCGGCTTGATCCGTACACACCTGAGGAGTTTATGTTTTGGATTCTGGGGAGATGTCTTTGTGATAAATACATTTGAAACAATATGTTGATCTTATTTTGTGAAAAATGATTGTTTTGAAAACGAAAAATTTGTTTTGAAAATTTACGTTGGTACATAGAGTCACAAATGTAACTCCTCTAATGGTTCACAAACCCCACAAGCAAGAAGGCAATATGAGAGAGGTGCTAAAATCGGCCTAGGGTTCTCTTAGAATCAAGTGGTAGCCGATTTCCATAGCCTAGGGGTCTTATTTATACTGCTGGCTGCTAGGGTTTCAACCTAAACCCTAATGGACAGCTTAATCACCAAGCATCCCACAGAACCTTCCATATTAGGGCCCTTGGACGAAAATATGATGGATCCCCATCCTAATTTTGTCCCCCATTAGTCCATAAGGTTCTCCAGCCCAAATCTCAACTATCATGCATTTGACAGTTTATACCCCTTTATTTAATTAATCTCTTTTAGTCACCAAAGTAATTCCTTATTAATTTATTATCAATACTAATTAAACAAATATGATTTCTCCTTTAATATATTATTCTTATAATATATTAATTAACCATAATATTCTCTCTTTCTCCTTAAATTACCTTGTCAAGTTGCTTTGGAGAAGGCTACCCAAAAGGACCATGCATAACCGGGTCAAGTACATACCAATTATAGTTATGGGCTTAGACACTATTCCATCAGTCTCCCACTTGGATAAGTCTAGTAACTACATCTCACATATGATTTCAGAATCCGATTAGCAATCGTAGCTGTTATACTTTGTTGTCAACTCTGATCAACTTGTCCTTCAGATAAGGGATCGTATAATCCTTCGTTCTAGATATCTTGCTGACAATGCTTATTGTATAGCATTTGTTCCTCGATTTCCGATTTGTTTGACATAGAATTTAGTTGAAAACATCAAGTTCATTCTGACCAGGCTCGACACATAAGTCAAACCAAAGCATCAAGTGGCGAAGATATCATTTTTATTCTCATAGAATAAAAGGAACAGATCAACTTCGACTCATATACATCTATTATTCATTAATTGAATCATGCACAACAATGTGTTTTATAACATCAAGTTACTGATGTGTTTACACATCATCAATGTGTAACCAACCAGCAAACAACAACCATATCTCTAAGTTTTAAGACTATATGATATTATCGCTTTGCGATTACTTAAGGCAAAACACCACGAAGTGATACCAACAAACGCAGGTTTATTCCAATGCTCAAATCATATTCATAAGCACTCATGAACTTTGCATCAAACCTTTGCTATGCCCAAAACCTTTTAGACAATCTAGAAACAATTCATGACAGTTTTCATTCATATCTACTTCCAAAATATGAATGACCGTGGACTGTTGGAATAATCCTATCATTCAGGAAGTCAAAACATACAAAATGAAACAATAGATAAATAACCAACACAAGATAGTAGCTTACTCATAAATAACACAATTTTATTTATTCATCAAATGTCAAGTACAAACTATCTATTACACGTTTCCTATTTAATCCAAACTTATATCATCCTTCAGCCCAATGCTCCTAGCGTGCTGCAAGTGTTTGACCCTACTCAGTCCCTTCGTCAGGGGATCTGCTGGGTTTTCTTCTAATGATACCATCTTCACAATGAGGAGTCCATCTTCTACCCGATGTCTGATAAAATGGTATTTTTTGTCGATGTGTCGAGATCTCCCATGATTTATTGGTTTTTTGGTCAAGGAAACCGTTCCTTCATTATCACAGAATATTTCCATCGGCTCCTTTATGGATGGCACAACTACAAGGTCTCCAATGAAGTTCTTCAACCATATAGTCTCCTTTGACGCTTTGCTCGCCGCAATGTACTATGATTCGCACGTTGAATCAGCTACGGTCTCCTGCTTGGAACTTTTCCAAGTCACTGCTCCTCCATTTAGGGTAAAGACCCAGCCCGACTGCGATCAGAAATTATCCCGATCCGTCTGAAAACTAGCGTCACTATACTCTCGTAGCCTTAATTCATCACTCCCACCGAGGACTAGAAACCATTCCTTGGTCCTTTGCAGGTACTCAAGAATATTCTTAACTACAATCCACTGGGCTCTACCAGGTTTCCCCTGATATCTGTTGACAATGCTCAAAGTGAAGGCCACATCAGGGCGAGTACAAGTCATAGCGTACATGATAGAGCCTACTGCGGAAGCGTAATGTACTCGGCTCATATCAGATATCTCTGCCTCTGTACTCGGGCTCTGAGTCTTACTCAGCTTGGCATTTCTTTGGATCAGCAACTCCCCTTTCTTGGAATTTTCCATACTAAAACGCTTTAGTACCTTATCCAAGTATGTATCCTGACTGAGTCCTATCAATCTCTTTTCTCTGTTTCTTACTATCCTTATTCCCAGAATATAAGCAGCCTCTCTGAGGTTCTTCATAGAGAAATATTTCCAAGCTAGGACTTGACCTCCTACAAGGTTGGGACATCGTTTCCTATGAGTAGTATGTCGTCGACATACAATACGAGGAAGCTCACTATACTCCCACTGGCTTTGACATACACACAAGATTCATCTTTGCTTTGCAGAAAGCCAAACTCTTTAACCTTCTCGTCAAAACAAAGATTCCATCTGCAAGACACTTGTTTCAATCCATAAATGGATTTCTCAATCTTGCATACTCTATTTGGATGCTTCGCATTGACAAAACCCTCTGGCTGATTCATGTAAACATCCTCAGACAACTTTCCATTAAGGAAAGCGGTTTTCACGTCCATCTGCCATATTTCATAATCATTAAACACAGCTATTGCAAGCATTACCCTAATAGACTTTATCTTCGCAACTGGCGAGAAGGTCTCATCATAGTCAACTCCGAGAGTTTGAGTAAAGCCCTTCGCAACCAATCGCGCTTTATAAGTATACACTTTCCCATCCATGTCTGTCTTCTTCTTAAAGATCCACTTGCACCCGACTGTCTTACGACCCGGTACATTATCAACCAAATTCCAAACTTAGTTGTTGTATGATGCGACCTTGCTCCTAATCTATCCACCTGGTGTTCTCCGGCGTTCACTTATCACTGCAAGATCACAAGGAACAAAGGCCGTCAGCTGCTTTCCGGGAGGGGCTCCCGGAAGAACGCTCCAACGGTCAAGTTAGAGGGTGTTTAGGGTCTGTGTATATTCTCCGGTAGGGATCCAGAGGACTTACCTCGTAGGTCTGAGAGTCTACCCTTTTATACCTAGCTCGCTTGCCTGATCCATACCAGACAAGATCGCTTTTTCAGGAGACAGGATCAGGGGCGCTGATGGGAGAGTCGTGCACCTTTAACCGTTAGGGAGATGTTATTGGCTCCGACGGTAATGGGGAGATCGTCCTGCCTGTCTCCTGACCGTTTCTCTGGGAGCATCTCTAGGCGGGCGCGAGCCTTTTGCCTGTGCGTTCCGCTCCCAAGGATACCAGCGGTCGTTAAGCCTGCTGGGCCGGGTCCGGTTGGCGTGCGCGAGCCTTTCGTCTGTGCCTTCCACTCTCGGGAGCCCTAGCGGACCCTAAACCTGCTGGGCTAGGCCCGGCTGGCGTGTCCAGCTCGTGCTTCTGTCGTGCTGCCCTAGGCACGTCATCAAGTCCCCCAGTCCTGTAGGCGTAGCGTTGCAGCGCTAGTGTGACATCCCCAAAATCACGCTCAGAAAAGACCGGTTTTGTTTATACTTTATTTCAAAATCAGAGTAATCTTTTAATAAAAGAATTGCGGAATTTGTCCCAAAACAATATTATGATAAAGATTTATCAAAAGCATTTCCTTAGAAATGTATTTCATTAAAAGACTCGGGATGTCATGTTCGATACAGTACATAAGTATAAACAATACAGTATAAGCCTTACTACATTATTTCATATCTACAGGCCTATATCCGTAATCCATCGTCCAAAACATCACATCTATGCTCATGCGCCACTACCTGTAATACAAGAAACTGAGTGGGTCAGGCTTGGGAGCCTGGTGAGCACATAGGGTTTTCAACCCACAATAAATAAGTTTATTAATTTCATCAATCAACAATAACCCGATTACCCGTTCCCGTTATCCTCACTTTACGTCCCTAAACACTTATCATAAGGGACCTAGCCTAAGGATCATCATCGGGACGGACACTACTGCTAAGGGGATTCCTCAGCAGTGGAGGATGGAGTACACCGGTGAACACATCGTTCACAAACACGTATAGGTTGCGAGCCTGCTAGTGATCCACTGGACTGTCTAGAAGAGTCCGTGGTCGTCATCCATACTCCGCTAGATGACCGAATCAACAACATCAACATCGAGGCCTCTCATCATTTTATAACACATCACCTATTACATCTACCCATGTTTTACCCCAACATTTTCGTAGATATAAAATACATATACAGTTTAAATCATTGAAAACATGTATAACAATGTTCATCCAGCATAGATAGCAAGTATTCAGATAATATGCACACATAGCACGTAATTTATATAAAATACTTCATATCTATGTGTAAGCTGAAAGTAACTATGCACTCACCTGAAATGTGGTGACTCAGCACTCGGACAGCGCTTCGGTACTCTCAAAACGATTTTCCTTCGATAAAACCTAGTATCAATACCACTAGGGCTTAGTCTAACGATAACCGCTACTAATTAATAGTTTAGCTATTATTATTATTATTATTATTATTATTATTATAAGCATTAAACGATACTTATATAACCCATAATAATAGACCAAGTACTTATTATAAGGTCCTAATAACATTACTATATTAAAACGTAAGCTAAACTAAAGATAGGTTAGGCGTAGCTCACTTACAGCGGGTTTTCTCGAAAACCGGGCTTCGCTGGAGCAGCGTTCCCAAACCGAAAGACTCTTTTCTCGGGACTCCGGGAGCCTCGGTGCTTCCTTCAGGTGCTAGGGGGTTTACCTAGGCTTTTAGGGGGGTTTGGGGGGTTAGAGAGAGAGTTTATAGAGAGAAAGAAGTGGGAAAAGGTGTGAGAAATGAGGGTGCCCCGGCTCCCTTTTTATAGGCTGGAAAAGCCAAAAACTCGTCGAGTTGGCCTCAAACTCGTCGAGTTCCAGGCTAGGTGTCACCATTTGGTGGCTAGCCTTGGGGAGGAAGCAACAGCCAGGATTGCGCCATGTCACCCGATTTCGCACAGCAGCCTCCCGACTTAGAAAAATCATAACTCTCGCATACGAGCTCCGTTTTTGACGTTCTTTTTTTCCACGCGTAGGTAAAAACAAGATCTACAACTTCTCTTCGTCTTCTTGTCCCCTTGTTACTCCCGTGTTACTTATTTTACCATTCTGTTTACCCTAGGTGCTGAGTCCTCTCTGTCTATGGATGAGGTGTTGCACAAACGTTACCGGGGCACGTTGGAGTTTCGCGAGGTAGATCTGGTCGATCGGCTTCATCCACCCCGCCGAATGAATCAGCTTGCCATGACCATTGCCCCTCCCATTCCTCCAGCAGGTTCATCGGCATCCGGGGAGAACCCGCTACATGCTCGCCCTATTTCTGCTGTTATGCCCCTGGGTGGTGTCTCTTCTTCTTCTTCCATGGAGGGAAGCGAAGATAGCAAAGAGGGAATCATTGCAAATGTCCGGCGGATGCAGGCAAAACGAAAAGTTGTACAAGCCATGGACGAGCCTGTGACTGGAGCGCCCACCGCTGCCAAGAGAGTGCATACTAGGCGCAGCTTCTCTCGCCTGCTGAGTTCTATGAATTCCACCGCAACTGGTGTGGTGGTGATCCCTGATGACGACACGCAACAGTCCAAAGGGATCGATAGGGCGACTGAACAACCCGTTGTTTCAGACTTTTCTTCTATTCCTTCTTCCAATGTTCCTTTTGTTCCTTCCAAGCTTTCCCCGGCTAAGGGTTTTGATGTCCCTGGGCAAGCTGATGTCCCCAAGGAAAGTGGTTCTGGAAATGGTGTTTTTGAGTCTGCTGTTTTTGTCCCACCCTGGGATCTTCTCTATGACTCCCGACTTTCTGTGCGTGCCAATGCTTTGGAATTTTTGCGTGATGCCTTTCCTCCCGCTGCATTTGGAGATATGGAAGCCATGGGCAACCCTGCCTTTGCTCATAATATGGCCTATGCTGCCGCGCAGGCTATGTTTTATCTTATTGCACGTTCTAGATGCATCCATGCCTTTGGTGAGATGGAGACCGCGCATGCTGCCTGTGGATCGTGTGTGGCGAGTCTGGAGCATCAGCTTAGTGATCTTGGTGGTGATCTTCGCTTGTCTGAGAAAAAGTGCGAATTGCTAGCGTCTGAGAAGAGTGCTCTTGATGAGGCCATGGCCGTGCTAGAGGCTAAGGTTGACTCCTTCACACAGATGAATGAGGGTTCATTGATTCAGGTGGAGAGTCTGGAACGTGATGTTGCTGACCTTGACAGGCTTGTGTCATCGGTACAGTCGGACATAGATGCTTCTCGTCGAGACTTAGATTGGCTGGTGCGTGTTGAAGTGGTTCGCATTGTTGACAAGTTCATCGAGCATCCCAATTTTACCAATGCCATAAGCCTCATTCGTCATGCCGCGTTTGTGGCTGGGGTTGAGTACATTCAGAAGACTTCCACTGGTGGTGAGGTAGGTGCTGGTGCTTCCTTGTGCGGTCCTTCGGTTAGTGTGAATGATGCTCTTCTGTCTTTTGTCAGTATAGACCATGCCTCTCTGTTGGGTTTAGGGGAGTTGGGAATTGAGGGTCTTCGGGAACTATGTTCTTTTAGCGGTTCTGAGGGTACACCAGAAAGTGTGGGAGGTCAGGGGATTGTGTCTGTGGTTGGAGCTGATGTGGAGAGGAATAATGAGGGTGGTGAGCTTGTTGGCGATGGTGATCGTGGTGCTGGGACAATTATTGGTGATGGTGATGCTGGTGAGATAACGGTGGGTGCTGGAGGGAACGTGGGCGAGGTTGCCTTGGAATCGTGTGCTACCCCTTCAGGGGCGTGAAAATTCCTTTTCTTAGTTGGTTTATGTTTTTATGCTTTTGGCCTGTATGACGTTTGAACTTTAAGAGACGATGCTTTATTTTCTTGGATGTATCTGTTTTTTGCTCACTTTTGCTTATTGTTTTTGTAAGTCCCTAATTTGCATGTGTATCAGTCAGATCCGTTTGATGGTGCGGAATCCCAATCAAACGGATGATGTAAGATCAAAAATAGAAGTGAAGGAGAAGAAGAATTAATATGAATCTTGTGTGTATTGATATGAATTATAATCCGGATACAAAAGATTCACACACACGATTTCTCTCTCTGGCCGTAAACTACTTCGTGTTCATCAATCTCTACTCCTCACCCTAACACCTCTATTTATACATGTTGGATATGGGCCGGAAACAAATGGGCCGTAAATGAGTTTACGGCCGTAAGGTGTTTACGGCCGTAAACTCAGCCGTAAACTAGACCATAAATTCCACAAATATTAAAGAAAAAATACAATGCCCAGAAAAGTAAAGTATAAACCATATTTTGACCCAACAATCTCCCCCTTGGTTTATAGCTTTCTTTTCTTAATTGACCCAACAAGCTCCCCCTAAAAAGTAGCTGGCTTTCTTGATAATCTTCAATGAGACCTTGGCTTCAACATTTATCTTCAATTTCTTCACAACATCAGGATGAACATATGAATCTTCAATGAATGACTTCATCTTGAGCACTTGAGGTTTTCTTCAGAATTTAGCATTGAACGCACGTTGGGTGAGGAGGTTTTACGTACTGATTCTTGGAAGTTAGTGCTTTCAGCTTAAGAATCTTCAGAGAGAACATCAGAGAGAACAAATCTTCTACATCACTTCAGCAGGTACAACAATAGTAGCAGACTGATTGAGGAGGCTTCAATGCAATCTGTCACATAATCTTCAATTGCAGCTTCACCTTGCTTCTGGGGTTGAAGGATTGAATGTTGAAAGAATAATCTTCATTTCTTGCTCCTTTGAATGCGAATTCTTCGATGCTCACGGACGAGGCTTTGGCTCAGAAATCTTCAACACAAACTCCACGAGTCTTATCTATACCTGAAATCACTTTTCAAGTCAAAAACAAAACTAAAAGAAAACTTAGCACACAAATTAAAATAGAAACAAAAATATTTTTGGATTTTTGATTTTTTTGAACAAGAAATAAAACAGAAATAACACTATTTTTGGATTTTTAATTTTTTTTTTATTTTTGAATTTTTTTTTTATTTTTTATTTATTTTTATTTTTTATTTTTTAATTTTTAATTCTCCCCTAATATTTAAATTAGACGAAACTATGACAAATTTAACAAAAATAAAAATGATATCTAACTTTAAGAGTGATTTGGGATCAAAGTTTTTAGACAGCCTTTATCCACTTGTCGGTACCTTCCATATTCACATCTTTGTCTGGTCGATCGTCGGTATTGTGGTCCACTTAAACACGAAAAATTGTGACAAATTTAGGACATACTATTTGATACAAGATAAGGTGAACTTAAGTTCCTTAAGATTATATCTGATCCTAATTTCTTAGATACTATATCTTAAGGACCATTCATCTGACGACGACCAGGGATATTGTTGTCCACCTAAATTGAGCAGCGAGATCTATAGACAATCTGTATGAGTTCAATTTTAAGTGTACTGGAACGTGTTTCCCGCTTCCTGATATGCCCCAGCCATCAAGAACTTCCAGAGTACTCCTTACACCGGGTGAGCAAACAACCATTCAGAGAGAGGAGAGATTCAGAATTCTATTGCTAACTACTTCAGAGGGGTTGAGAAGATGAAGGTTGCATATGCTGTGTACCAGGTCGGATTAGAAGTCGCGTAAAGGAGATAGCATATGGCTAACAGATAAGAAGTATTTCACACACACACACACACACACACACACACACATATATATATATATATATATATATATATATATATATATAGCCTGCAGAGAAATAGAGTTGCATATGTTGTGTACCAGGTCGGATTGGAAGTCACGCAAAGGAGACAACATATGGCTAACAGACGGAAAGAAAGAAAATGATATTCTACAGACCTAATTTATCGGAATTTACCAGTCACCCCATCCAACCAGAATTAAGGACAGAATCCGCACATCAAGGAAAAGTTAAGTCACGGTTCCAAGTACGGGTTCAATTAATGTGACGAGTAGATTCCCATAAATATCTCCCTGCTCAACCAATCCGAGCATCGTATTGTCAGGCTGAATGGATCTAACTAGGTCAAGATTTGTCAAGTCTATAAATTTCCTAAGTTCAACTCTCCCTAGTCAAGTCCAATTAAAAAAATTTCGTGCCTACCGACGCATCAAACCAGAGCATAGACCCTTCAACTTTAGGTACATTACGCAGACTCAGATTGCCTGTTATCACTTGATAATATCACTTCCTAAAACATCTCCTACAAGCACATTCCATTAACACCACATTTTTTTTTATTTTCTTTTGCTTTTCTGATTTTCTAATCTTTTTGGATTTTTTAAAATTTTCTAATTTTTTTGTTTTGTTTTTATTTCTCCCCCTAAATTTGTGCATATGAGAGAAACGAAAGTAAATGCACAAATTTAAACTATCCTAAAACAATAATTAGTCTTTAAAGTGAATCAGCTTAAGAAAAACTCCGTAGTATAGAGAAGAAAACGCAAACCGTAATTCACCGATTGAATCTGCATTCAGAAGGTCTGAGAACAGCACGCGTAATCTCAAAACAGATCCGAAAATTCTTCATGTCATTAAGCACTAACCCCATGAGTGATCACTTCTTTTCTTCCCTTCCCGTAGAGGACACATTCTCCCAAACAATGTTCTGAGTGTTTTACAGTTGAGAGATGTATCCTATCATGTGCCTGGAACAGCCACTACCAACAAACCGAAGTATGATGATATGCCTCCATGGCTGCTCCGACACAAAAGGGATCAGTTGGTCTTTGGAACCCAGTCCATTTTAAAACTGGGTCGACCTTTTTCATCCTTGCACGATACTCTCTCCCATGACATATCCTGCTTATCACAAACAGAAGATGTAGAAACGTTACAAGCATTAGGAGATTTGGGAGAGTGAGCCTTTGGAACCCATTTGTAGTTGGCTTTAACCCATTTCTTTTTCGATCCTATAGGTGGCTCAGTACTTGATTTGGAACTTGAAGCCGACTGCCGAGATGACTTTGACCTAACCGGTCTTGGCTTTACATGAACATCTCTTGAACTGGGCTTGTTGGCTGACGTTTCCTTCTTGCCCTTGGGATTTAGATTGTTGGCCTTGTGGGATTGATTCTTAGCCTTCTGCGCATTCCAGTCACCATTATCTGAACGTGACCTGGAAGGATTTCTTTTGAAGTATCTCCCACTTGGCGCGTTTTGCCATCCTTGTGCGTAGTAGGGAGCGTATGCGCGATTTGGAAAATTTCTGGCAATGTGTCCAGGTGTTCCATAGTGAAAACAAGTCTTTTTCTTCACTATGAAGTTATCTCTTCCTGCCCTTGGTGGCGTATCCTTGCCTTGTCTCTTGTTGTTCCCACATGCACACTTGCCACAAGAACTCTGTTGCGTTGGAATTGGTGGCCTGTATTTACCAACGGCAGGTTGATTAGAAGCAACAGAATTCGAAGCAATAGATTCTGAGTTCAAGGAGATGTTGGATTGTTCAATGGTTTTCTCCTTGTTCTCATCTTCTGTTACTTTGACTGCACAAGAAGTAGCAACATTAGTATCTTCAATATTAATAACTCCTCCTGACACAAATCCACCTCGTTTAACATATTGAAGATGTGCCTCCCTGTCAATTTCTTTCTTTGTCATGGGGATGGATGTGTAGTTATGATTGAAAGGAGGGGGAACACTATCATACCCTAAACCCTTGTTTTGACTTTCTTTGAATTTTAATTGGGTTTCATACAAGGACTCGACTGTCTGACTTGACGCAGTATAATTTTTGAAACTGACATCAGTTTTTCCACACTTAATTTTTAAAGGGTCAAGTTCTTCAGTTACAGCAGCAAGTTGACTCTTAACATAATCATAATTTTCACACTTGTTGCTGTACTCTTCCTGAAGTTTCCTAAAGTCCTTGGTTTTTGCTTCCAACTCAGCCTTCAGGGGTTTCTGTCCTTTCCTGAGTTGATATCCTTCATATCTCAGGTCTTCAACTTCTCTTTTAAATATATCAATTTGTTCCCGAAGAAATTTAATCGTGGCTTCACAAGCTAGAGTACATGTAACTTCAGTGACCGGAATGTTTTCAGAACTCATTGTTTCTCTACACTTCAAAGCATCAAGTTCTTGAATAACATCAGCAAGACTAAGATGATTGAGATCTTTTGTCTTCTTGATGATGGCCACGTTCATATCCCACGATTTCGGAAGTGAATTTAGCAGCTTTTTGTTTATCTCGGACTTAGTCAAGAAGATCCCGGCTATATTCATCTCAGTAGTGAGTGTAGTAAATCGTTGCAACTGAGTTTCGAGGGTTTCTCCAGGGATAAAATCGAAAAAGTTGAAATTTTGTCTTAACGTCTCCTGACGACTCTCTTTCATGTTTTAAAATTCCATCGTAGACCTTAAAATCAATTAAAAAAAACTAGAAGCTAAAATAAAACTTAAAAGTCAAAATTAAAAAAAAATTAAACTCAAAAGTCAAACATGAAAAAAAACCAACCTTGAAAAAGTCAAACTTAAAAAAATCAAACTTGAAAGTCAAACCGAAAAGTTAAATTTGAAAATTTAAAAGTTAAACAAAAAAGTCAAAGTTTAAAATCAAAGGTCAAACCTGAAAGTCAAAATCAAAATTTGAAATAAAAAGTCAAAAATAAAAGAAAATAGTAAAAACAATTTATTATTATTATTATTATTATTATTTTAATTTTGGATGAAAAAGGAATTTTAGAATAAAAGGAAATTGATTTTTGGGCTGTTTTTCTCAAATTTCGAAACTTGGAAGCGAGAAAGAGATGTTAAGTTTAAAAATCCGAAGGTAAGAAACAAGGTGTTGGATGGTTGAGTTGGTTAAGGTGCAGCTTGTTGATTTGTAGGTCTCGGGTTCGAAACCCGCCGCCTGCACCTTCGCTTCCTTTTTTTTGAAGCCGAGCCGAGCCGTCTGCAATGTGAGCTGCTGCTTAGCCGTGATCCGAGCCAACTCCGAGCCGAGCCGCAAACTCCGAGCCGCAAGCTCGAGAACCCTAGCTGCAAACGGGAACCCCGCCACCGGCCGTGAACAGTTTCCGGCCGTAAACTCCGGCCGTGAACTGTTTCCGGCAGTAAGCTCCGGCCGAAAACTCTTCAACGATTTTGTGAAAAATAACGATTTTTCGACTTTGAAGCTCCAAAACTCGATCAAAAACCCTTTTTTATGAAAAACACGAAGAACAAACCCCCCCCCCCCCCCTTATTTTTGCGAGATCTATCCAAAAACGCAAAAATATTTCGAAAATAAGATCAAATAATGCTCCAAAATAGAGTTTACGGCCCAAGAACTCGGTGTTTATGGCCGTAAGCTTGGACCGTAAACACAGAATATTCGTTTTTTGGATGAAACAATAAATCCTTTTGACTGATACAACTTGGCTCTGATACCAATTGTAAGTCCCTAATTTGCCCGTGTATCAGTCAGATCCGTTTGATGGTGCGGAATCCCAATCAAACAGATGATGTAAGATCAAAAATAGAAGAGAAGGAGAAGAAGAATTAATATGAATCTTGTATGTATTGATATGAATTATAATCCGGATACAAAAGATTCATACACACGATTTCTCTCTCTGGCCGTAAACTACTTCGTGTTCATCAATCTCTACTCCTCACCCTAACACCTCTATTTATACATGTTGGATATGAGCCAGAAACAAATGGGCCGTAAATGAGTTTACAGCCGTAAGGTGTTTACGGCCGTAAACTCAGCCATAAACTAGACCATAAATTCCACAAATATTACAGAAAAAGTACAATGCCCAGAAAAGTAAAGTATAAACCATATTTTGACCCAACAGTTTTACCTGCTTTCTTACTAAGCATTATTTAGGGTACATCACCCCGGTGCGATGGGTATTTCGTTTTGCCCCTACTGTTGTCGGCACACTAAGTGTCGATGTTGAGTTCTCTTAGCATCCAAAGATCTAGTTGTTCATGTGAACATTTACTCATTAAAAACTAGTACACTAAGTATCAAAGATCAGCGATTGCATTATCATTCTATATTAACCGCGGATTTTTAAATACACTAAGTATTGAACTCATGCTACTGAGCATGGACATGTGTACTCTAAGTACTTTGGGGTGTGCTACACTAAGTGGCATATCAATTAGCTGGGATTACATCTCTTCCCCTCACAATTTGTTCTAGAAGAAATACTTCTTCAAATTCCTGGCGTTCCACGTTCTTGGAATCTGCCTGCCTTCCATTGTTTCTGAAACATATGCACCTTTCCTATTCGCTTCTGTGACTCTATAAGGGCCTTCCCACGTTGGACCCAACTTGCCTTGGGGATGGGCTTGACTCGCTTCATTTTTCCTTAAAACGTAGTCACCAACTCTGAATGCTTTCTCTTTTACCCTTTGATTTTAGTATCTTTCTGTTGCATGTTTATAAACAGCTTGGCGCATTTCAGACTTCTCACGCTTTTCCTCTAGGATATCTAGGTTCATCCTTAGGTCTTGTGTATTTCTTTCCTCATCCCTGATGGTCACCCTTAATTTGTTCATCGCTACTTCCATGGGAAGCATGGCCTCCGTTCCGTACGTTAGGCTGAAAGGGGTTTCCTTTGTGCTTGTTCGTGGTGTGGTTCTGTACGACCACAACACTGTCAGTAGCTCCTCCACCCAATTCCCTTTTGCTTTGCCTAACCTCTTCTTGATTCCATTCACAATGGTTCGATTGGATACCTCCGTCTGCCCGTTCGCTTGTGGATGTGCTACTGATGTGAAGCGTTGGCTTATCCCTTTGGTGGCGCACCATTCTCTGAACGGGTTCTCCGCGAATGGCATGCTATTGTCGCTGATAAGAACTTTGGGTGTCCCAAATCTTGTCATGATATTCCTCCATACAAATTTTATCATGTGCCTCCCCGATATACACGCCAGTGGTTCCGCTTCAATCCACTTTGTGAAGTAGTCCACGACCACCACCATATACTTTAGCCTTCCTGGTGCTTTTGGGAATGGGGCCACTATATCTATGCCCCATTTGTAGAAAGGCGACGGGCTGGATATGTTATGTAGCGGCACCGGGGGATTTGCTTGAACCGGGGCATAGGACTGACACTCCCCACATATCCTAGTCGTTTCTATCGCATCTTGTTGTATCGTTGGCCAATATACCCCCATTCGCAGCACCTTGCCCATTAAGGCCCGTGCCCCCTCATGTGCACCTACCTGGCCTGAGTGGGCCTCCTGCAACAATTCTTCAATGTCCTGTAACATCTTGTCTTCATGTGGGCTCTTTATCACCATGTCGTCCACATATACCTCGATGTTTCTCCCGATCTGCTTAGCAAATATTGAGTCTACCAGGCGCTGATATGTGGCCCTGCATTCTTTAGGCCGAAAGGCATCTTGGTGTAGCAAAAAGTGCCATGATCCATGTAGAAGGCTGTTTTCTCCTCAACTTATTTGCTCATCAAGATCTGGTGATACCCCTTGTATGCATCCAGAAAGCACTTTAACTTAAATCCTTGTAACGACTCCGCCTTCTGGTCAATCTCCGGAGGAGGATAACAATATTTTGGGCATGCCTTGTTTAAGTCGGAAAAATCAATGCACATATGCCACGACCCGTCTTGCTTGCGGACCATAACTGGGTTCGCAATCCATGTCGGGAATATTGCTTCCCGCACTATCCCGGCTTCTACCAACTTTGCCACTTCTGCATTAATTGCCCTATTACGGTCTCCTCCATGTATTCTCCTTTTTTGCTTAACCTCCTCTGCACCTGGTTTAATTACAAGCTTGTGCTCGATGACCTTCCTTTCTACCCCTACCATGTCTATTGGGGCCCATGCAAACACATGTTTGCATCATTTGAGGAAGTCGATCAGCGCACTTCTTGTGTGGGTTGGGAGATCGTATCCAACGCTAATTGGCTGATCGGGGTGTCTTTCATTGATTATTTCCTTGCCTTTCCCGGGGTTGCACTTGGGTCTCTTTGTCTCTTTGGTTATTTATGTCGGCTTCATGACTGTGTAGCATTGCAATTCTTTGGGTGGAGTGGCCAACACCGTAGCCGCGCCTATTGGGGTGTCAAATTTCATGATCTCATGCATAGTTGATGGCACTGACCCCAGCTTCAAGAGGGCTATTCTTCCCAAGATGATGTTGTGCTCTGCCGAGTGTCGGATGACCACAAAGTCTATCAAGGCGGTTTTCTTTCGCTGTTTGTCGTGGCTAGTAATGGTCCGGGGGAGGTGGCTTGTGCCCAGCGACCATAGGCTATGACTTGTGAATCCTACCAGCCTCCTTGTCGTAGGTCGTAAGTTGTCCTTCCAGCGGTCTGGGAGGAGTCGGAAGCAATGCTCATAAATGATGTCCGCCGAACTCCCAGTGTCGACATAGACCCTATGTATGGTTACGTCTCTGATGGAGGCTTGTATTACCAACGGCTCGTCGCCCCTCCATCCTTCCGGTCGGGGGTCTTGCATGGAGAACGTGAGCATGCGTGCCGAAGGTTTGGCAGTCTCCTCTCTCCCCCGTTCCTCTTCCCTGCTTCTCTTACTGCGTATCGTTAATATTTCCTAGGGCTGGGTTGTCACAACTGACATTTTGCTAGGAAATTATATTCCCATGTAAGCATCATCCATTATAAAAGCCTATACTCTATTCTCGTTAAAATACATCTCATATGTTCAACTAAGGGTTGGAAACCTTAGAAATCCCGGTTCAAGATTATTATGGACTAGGAGTCTCTTATTGGGTCTAATGAACCAATAAACTTTCAACTTGACTACTTTGGGCCTAGAATGATTCATTCTAACCCTAATGGGCCTTATTGGGCCATAACTAATCCAATTAACCCTAATGGGCTATAAATCCATTCCTTTATGTCAAATTGGGCCATAAATGCACTTAAGTGCTCAATGGGCCGAAAAATATTAATTGGGCTTCACAAAATCGAGCAAAGCCAAGAGTGGGCCAAACTAATTCAATTTCATTCATCTTAAGCCCAATTCTCGGCCCAATGAAGAAAGAAGAGAATTAATGAGCAATAGACACATCACATTTGCATGGTGGACTTCCATGCAAATTAACCATTAAGTAATATCCAAACCTCATACATCTAGGTAACCATCACATCCTCTCTCCCCCTCTCTTCTTATTTTCGGACAACACGACTTCTCACCACCTCATTTCCTTCAAAATCTCTTAAGAAACTCTCTCTAGAACACCTCCTTCCTCCTCTAAAAATTTCGAAGATCTAGAGTGCTTTCAAGAGGATTTTTCACCAAGATCATTATCCTTGGTAAGATATTACAAACCTAAGTTTATTTGTTTCATTTCTAAACTCAAATCACTTCTCTTACCACCTTGTTTTCATGAACCATACTCTAAAACTTCCTAGAACTCGAAGATCTTATCAAAGAAACAAGTTAGGCCGAAAACAACATCATCTTCTCATATTTCTTCTTCAAAACCGATCCATCACCTCATGGTGAGTTCATACCCCTTTGTTTTTGGTTTTTACTTGTTTTTGGGGGGATAATACAAGTTGGTTTGTGTATATCTATGTGTATATGCATGACTATGTGTGTTTTCCATGAATTATTTGGTGATTATGTGTTGGTTACTTCACTAATCTAAAAATATGTTGAGAAACCAGAAGTGTATCACTAGGATCTTCATATGAATCATGAGAAAAGTATTTTTTTATCACATATAATACATGTAAACTTGTAAATCTGGGATTTGTATACTTGATATAGCAAAAATGAGTGTTGTGTTGAAAGATCTATAAACTAAACTCACAAAACAGCCCTTGACAGAAAAGTTTTGGTCCAATATCGGACTGTTTTGACCCCCTTAATGGTAATGTTTTTCAAAACTGTTTTACATGAATAAAGTTCAGATTTATACCTTTAAAATGACTACTCTCATGTTTTCATACGATTTTTCTATAATTTGTGGTGAATTTTACAAAACTGCCTATCAAATTTGAAATACTTTCGGACCAACCTGTGAAGGTGAGCAATTTCACACTAGTTTGAGGCCATTAAAAATTTTGAGAAAAAATTTTGAACAAAGTAGACAGGTTTTCCAAACTTCCAGAGTTTACGGATCCAAGTTTCGACTTATGTTGATTTTTCTACAAATTTTCCAAAAACTATGTCGGAAAGCCCAAAACCAGAAAAATATGTATTTCCACAAAAATCAAGCCAAAAATGATATTTTTGACAAAAATGGGTTTAAAATGTTATTTTTATCACAAAGTGGTCATCAACACAATTTTTTAACAAAATTGGACATTAAAGTGTTATTCTTACAAAAATTGGGCCTTAATTGTAAATTTTTGGCTTATTGGGCCAAGAACGTCATTTTTACAAAAAGGTGGGCTTTTTATAACAACTTTGTAAATAATCAAGCTAAAATAAACAAAACAATAACAAACGGGTTAAAAACGATATTCATATCCTTCTTGGGCCTGGAAATAATATACATGTTTAGTGGGCCTTAGTGTCATTTTACATGTATATTGGGTTTAGGATAGACATTCATATTCCTTTGAGCCTGGAAATAATGGACACGTATAGTGGGCCTTAGTGGTTCACTTACATGTTTATTGGGCCTGGGAAATGGGTTTTATATTCATTCTTCTTTTTATGATATTTTAGTAAATACTTGAGCCAAAACCAATGATAAACCAACAAATGGATTTAATTTGATCATTTTCTAGGTTATTGGGCCTTAGTGACCCATTTTTATGTGTGAAAGGTCCTGTATATGTTTATTGGGCCTCATTGACCCATTAACATGTGCGACGGACCTTGGATACTATTTATGTGCTATTTGGGCCTGTAAATACTTTACATGTGAAATGGGCCTTAATTGTCCTTTCATATATATTTCGGGCCCATGTTATATAATCTCATTCCATTTGGGTCTTGAAATGATTTACATGTTTACCGATGCCTTAGTGGTTCACTTACATGGATCATTGGTCTTGGAATGAGTTTATACCTCTTCTTCACGTAAATTCGATTAAGGATCTAATGAGTTTTTGTCGGTTGGCACCTATTAAGTGTACGATCGTAGCCTGTAGTTATAACCAGAGTCTCTTGGAGGGAGAATGTGACAACCCGATATTTACAGACAATGTAATGTAAAACCAGTCAAATTTAGGTCAAAATATAACTTTCCTAAAATCTTATTTGGGTTAAATCAAGTAGTAGGAATCGTAACAAGGTTTTCATACATATAAAGAACACAAAAATCCGAGTTATAACGAAGAAGTTATGACCATTCTAAGATTTCCGACAAAACCGGCAACACCGATTCAACGAAAAATGCAAAGCGTAAATACAATAGTTTTTAGCCTTAAGTATCTAAATGAAAGTTGTAGATAACATTAAACCGTGAGCGTACATAAAAAGAACGTCCAAATCTGACTTCGTATGAGGAAGTTATGATTTTTCCAAGATCCGGATATAGCAGTAGAGAGTTAAAAACTCGAAATAGAGCTCGAGAGACTTTTGGCCAAAACAACCTAAATGAGAATTGAAGGTCTCAATAATAGTAGCGCAACGGCGAAAAGTCTGACGAAAACGGACATCGGATGAAGAAGTTATGGAATTTTAACGGACTTTTCGTGTCCGAGCCCGTTCTAAATAAATAATTAAAAATAAACTCAAAATTTGCCGATGAAGTCTAAACGAGAGTTGTAGATCATATTTTCAGCTACGCGTGCATATAAAGAACGTCGAAAACGAAGCTCGTACGCGAACTTTATGGATTTTACAAGTTCGAGGCCCGAAATCAGAGGCTGCCACGCTTGCCACGACGTGGAACAAGTTTGCCGCGACCCGGCAAGTGACTGAGGGCGTCCAATCAATGGATGAGGATAAGTTTGACTCCCCACAACGTGGCCATCCCTTTCCACGACGTGGCACACCCCAAAAATGCCCCTATAAATAGATTTCAAGGGCTCCGGGTTTCATTGCTCAGTTCCCTTCTTTCTCGCACCGAAAGTCTGCGTTTAAGCCCCCGAGACCCTCCCAAAGCCCCGGTTTTCACCTTCAAGTCCCGAAGGAAGGTTTTGTGTTCCCGAGATTTCCGAGATTCCTGAGAATCCTGAGATTTTCCCGCGTTTTCAACTCTTCCTGTCGAAGTTCTGCTCGATTCTTCTCTCGACAACTTAAAATCAACCACTTCAATCAAGTGAGTTCATACCCCTATAATCTACACTTTCAAATGCTTTATAAATGCTTTTTATACACTTTTAAGGCGGGGAATACAAGTAAACACACGGTTATCCCGTGTGAAAGACATAAATCTTTGTTATACTTTTTGGTTATGTAATCAATCACATGTGATTTATAACTAACATACAATTGGACTTACTACACTTTTATCCGTTTAACCAAACAGAGTACTTCTAATAGCTTTCTCAAACATTTTTACATGTTAAAACACTTTTAGAAACTGTCTTACAAGTTGTATGTTTCCTTTTTGAATCTATTATAGTTGTGCTTCAAACAAAGGTTTTCTTACACTTAAGCTGTCTTGTCAACTGTTTTCGAATCGTTTTATAAACTAACATCAAGTCATAAAGTCTCATTTATTAAACTTTTCAAAGGTTTTACAAAACTTCTTTTATACTTTTATATTGTTAAATGCTTGCCTATATATGTATAGTTAAATAAGAAAGGTTTAAAAGACTTAGAACGGCTAGCTCGCCTTATTTCCTTTTCGGTTCTCGTTGGGATGTGGCCTTAGGGTATCAGTTATTCGTCCAAATGTCGTCTAACTATTAGTTATATATATATATATATATATATATATATATATATATATATATATATATATATATAAATATCATGTATACCTATATAGACATAAAAGTTCCATCAGTTAGTTCAGTTCCGACACTCTTGGGTAGCAAGGGTGTATAAACCTACTTGGACACTCATCAATTACATTCCAGTAAACTATTATAGGAATAGTTTAGGGGATACAAAACATTATTCCTATTACAAGGAATTACACCAGAGTCAGTTCATTCATGAGTCTATACTACATGCTATATGAAGGGATACTCTTACAGCGATTCCTCTTACATGGATACACTTATATGGATACTCTTACAGGGATACTTTTACATAGATACTATATGATAAGATACTATTACATATTATTAGTGTAGATATTATTAGATTAGATCTGTCTATCCTAGTACCAAAGGATACTATAAGGGGTTAACCACTCCTAATCCCTCGGTTAGCTACAGAGGTAAATACACATCTACGAATGTCTACGGTTGATACCATTACAGGTATACTTAAGGGACTAACTATTCCTACACTTGACTATTAGCAATAGAGGTAAATGCACATCTACGGATGTCTACGGTGGATCCATTTACGGTGAGTTTCCACGCCGTGTTTATTTTAGTACCAAAGGATAATACTTAGGTTATTAGCTCATTACCTTTATTTTGTGTCACGTTCACATAACCGACGAGGTAGATTATACTAGAAGATCTTAGTACCAAAGGATACAACATAAGTTATTATATTATTACTTTTATAGTTTTATAATAATAGTTAAACAGGAGAAAAACCGTCACATTCACAAGTGATGTGTACTTTCAAAACATTCGGCTCTTGGTAGAAGACTACTTTTTATACTAGTAGGAAATATAGGATTTTCTAGGGTTTTCATACTTATACTAAATGTTTCATCAAACATTCACCAGTCTTTCATAACAACTTTTCAAAGCAATAACATTAAAATTCTTATGAATTCACCAGCTTTATTGCTGATACTCGCTTTCAAAATAACTTGTATTCTCAGGTTACAAATAGACAGGTATCGATGCAAGGTTTAGAGAAGACGGAGCAATCAAGACTCGTCTTTTATTTTGAGTATTCATCATGTTGTTTTATACTATGAAAGAACACACTTGTAAGTAGAATTATATTATTAATGCAATGGATGATGTTGTTGCTTGTTTACTACTTTACATTTGTTGTGATACATTACATGACGTCCTCCGCTCCAGAACGTTTCCGCCGTTCTCGGTTTTGGGGTGTGACAAAGAACGGGGATTTGTGTATAGATCTAAACAGGGTTGACACCCCACACCTCAGTTTTTCGCTATAGTAAGACTAACTCAATCTAGGGTGACGAAAACCATATAATCAAAGTCAAAACCGGCGTCCAACGACAGCAAGACAGGTGAAATTGTCATTATTTAGTATGGTTATGATGGCTCGCTTAGAGAAAATAACGTTATGAAGTTTACGGAAGACCATTTTTTTTACAGGCAACATCGAGTTGTCTGGGAACATTCTCTTTACATGCTCTTACATTCTCTTGACCTTTTTAGTCAAATAAACAATAACATACATGCATTAATACAAGATATAACACAAACACACTAAACAGTTTTCAGAAATATTGGATTTTCTGGTGGTTTTCAAAGTTATACAAATCATTTTCACAAACATGCTTATGAACTCACCAACATTTTTATGTTGACCGTTTTCAAAATAACTTGTATTCTCAGGAAACCGTTGAAGCAGGATAAACGAAACAAACTAACGGGTATTGTGTTATATTTTGTTTCATCATACTCTTACCATTTTGGCATGTAATATTCAAATACAATACTCAATGTAAACAATGAATGTTGTTATATTACATGTGTGATGATGATGATGTTATGTTTCAATTATATTCACTGTAATGATATTTCAAGATGAAGTCACACACAAGCCCCCAGACGTTTTCACCGTCTTGTTCGAGGGTGTGACATGGGTGCCTTCGCGGGGTGTATCTTTGGCATTTTCAGTGTCGAACTTGGCGTGCAGGCTTCGTGCTACTTCCACCAGATCTCCTTTGAATTTCTTTTCTTCCATCTCTTTCTTTAGTACCGAACAGTTGGCCGTATCGTGTTTCTTACTCTTGTGATACTCACAGTATCGACTCTTGGGTGTCTTGGCCGGCTGTTTTTTCTCAGACACCGCATACACTTCTGGGCAGCGGCCATGTCAATTGTCCTTGGTGAATGGTCGAAAGCGCGTCTGTGGTCTTCTTGCCTGGCCATAGTGCCTATTTCCCCTGCGAAAATTCATATGAGTCGGTTTGTGATGTTTGGTCGCCATAGCATTTAGGTAAGCTGGCTTGGCCGCTTTGCCATCTTCCTGTCTCAGATATCGTTCCTCCCTTTCCTTCAATTCGGCCTGTGTCAGGGGTTTCTTTCCCATGAGTTTCTATGACAAGGGGCTTAGCAGGAGTCCCCATGTGAAGGCGCCGGCTATGAGTCCTTCATCATGCCCTGGCACGTCCAGTGTAGCGTTTATGAACCTTGTGAAATATTCTCATACAGTTTCCCCCTCTTTCTGTTTACAGCCTATGATTGAATGAGAATTTCCCTTGTACTTGTGTAGCTGCATGAAGTTGGTGAGGAAGAGTTACTTGAGCTGAGCAAAGTTTGAAATGCTGTCTGGTGGTAACGTCTTGAACCATGTACCGGCGTTGCCGTCGAGAGTCGTCGGGATGTACACCAGAACTTCTCATTAAGCTTCAACAACGTCATCGTCCATTCGTATGTGTCGATGTGGCTATCCGGGTCGGTGGTTCCATTGTACGTTTTGAGTGTCAGGAGCTTTGCTGTGTTTGGTATTTCATAATCCAACAGCTCTTTGACAAATGGGGATGTTACACTACAGGAAAAACCATCTTGGCCTGGGACAATTGTCGGTCCCTACTGATACTGATGGTTCACGCCATGCGGTGGCGGTGTAAGGTAGCCAGGACTTGGTCCATAGAAGGGGTATGGCTGGAAGGGTAGCTGTAAAGGGTGATTGGAGGAGAAAGGGTGTGTAGGAGTAACAACGCTGACCATTACCGGGTGTTGTAGGCTGCCGGTGGTGGGTATAGCTGGTCCGGTCCATGCACTGACCATTGGGTAGATGGATGTTGGATGGTTTATCATGGCTTGCGCCAGCGGCGGCAATGCGGTCATTGAACTCTGTCCACTCGTCAGCTGGAATGACGACGGTGTTGCAAACGACAGTGAGGTGTTGGAAACGTGGTTCGACGGAAACGTTGATGGGTGGAGCAGTTGTGCCTGTTGTGTCGGCGGTGCAAGGAATGGTGGCATCTGAAGTTGTGTAGACGGAAGTGGCCCCACCGCTGCCGTTCCTTGTTGGGAGAACGACGGTTGTGGAACATTTCCAACAACCGTTGTAGAACTTTCTTCACCCAAAATGGCCCTGTTGACCATTATAGGCAGTGGTGTTTCGCCCAACGTCGTTATGGGACGTATGGGACTGACCGGTCGTCCCTCACTACCGTTGGACGCCATTGAAGTTTACTTTTGTGCTTTTTGTTTGTGTTCTTCGTCTCACAAATGGATGGCGCCAAATGATGCGACCTTGCTCCTATTCTATCCACTTGGTGTTCTCCGGTGTTAACTAATCACTACAAGATCATAAGGAACAAAGGCCGTCAGCCGCTTTCCGGGAGGGGCTCCCGGAAGAATGCTCCGACGGTCAAGTTAGAGGGTGTTTAGGGTATGTGTATATTCTCCGGTAGGGATCCAGAGGACTTACCTCATAGGTCTAAGAGTGTACCCTTTTATACCTAGCTCCCTTGCCTGATCCGTACCAGACAATATCGCTTTTTCAGGAGACAGGATCAGGGGCTCTGATTGGAGACTCGTGCACCTTTAATCGTTATGGCACATTTATTGGCTCTGACGGTAATGGGGTGATCGTCTTGCCTATCTCCTGACCGTTTCTTTTGTCTTGGAGATGGGAGCGTCTCTAGGTGGGTGCGAGCCTTTTGCCTGTGCGTTCCGCTCCCAAGGATACCAGTGGTGGCTAAGCCTGCTAGGCCGGGTCCGGTTGGCGTGCGCGAGCCTTTTGTCTGTGTCTTCCACTCCCGGGAGCCCTAGCGGAGCCTAAACCTGTTGGGCTAGGCCTGGTTGGCGTGTCCGGCTCGTGCTTCTGTCGTGCTGGCCTAGGCACGTCATCATCGTACATGGACTGAATCTCGCTGTCCATCGCCTCTTTCCATTTCTCAGACTCCGAGCCTGCCATGGCTTCCTTGTAGGTGCTGGGTTCGTCAAAATTTTCTAGTATACTATCACTAATAAATGTATCCCCTTCATTAGTAATAGGAAATACATACAAATGGGGTGGAACACTAGCCCTAGTGGAATGCCGAAGAGGTAAGGACTCGTCAACAGGTTCAACAGGAGTTTCCTCCTCAAGTTGAGTGCAAGTGTCAGAGGTTCCTTCATCGCTTTGATCTTGAATCTCTTCAAACTCAATTTTCCTCGCACTGTCTTCTTGGCTTATCAATTCCGTTTCTCGTAAAACTCCTATTCTAGCAACGAAAACAACATTGTCACTCGGTCTATAGAAAAGATAGCCAAAAGACTTTTGCGGATAACCGATGAAATAACACTTCTCACTACAAGGTTCGAGCTTGTCGTGAGTCTCTCGTCTTATGAAATCCTTGCAACCCCAAACCTTAATATGTGCCAACGAGGGAGCCTTCCCTGTCCACATCTCGTGAGGAGTCTTGGAAACCTTCTTGGTGGGAACTAAGTTAAGGATATGGGCGACAATCTCTAAGGCATACCCCCAAAAAGCTATCGGTAACAAAGTCCATCTCATCATACAACGAACCGTGTCCAACAAGGTCCGATTACGTCTCTCGGCCACACCATTCAATTGTGGCGTCCTCGGAGGCGTCAATTGCGAAACAACTCCGCATTCTTTTAGATAGTCGTGAAACTCAAGACTTATGTACTCTCCTCCTCGGTCTGACCGAAGCATCTTGATTTTCCTGCCCAGCTGATTCTCCACTTCATTCTTAAACTCTTTGAACTTTTCAAAGATTTCTGACTTTTGCTTGATTAAGTAGATATATCCATATCTGCTATAATCATCTGTAAAAGTCACATAGAAGCGGCACACATCCCTTGTGGTGGATCTAAAGGGCCCACACACATCGGTGTATATGAGATCCAATAAACTCTCACCCCTTTCACAAGTGCCAGTAAAGGGTGACTTGGTCATCATCCCATGTAAGCAAGATTCACACGTGTCATCGTCCCTAAGGTCGAATGACTCCAACACTCTATCCTTTTGGAGCTGGGCTATGTGTTTCTTGTTGACATGGCCAAGGCGACAATGCCAAAAGCATGCTTTGTCTAGACTGGTAGACGAATCAATATTCAAAACATTATTTCCTAAATTATCAACAACCATCATAGATTCATAAATCCCATTACAAGGTAATGCATTGAAATAAAAGACACCATTCAAATAAACATTAATAGAACCATTACTATTATCAAAAGAATATCTGAAACCTTGTCTAAACAACCCATGAAATGAAATAATGTTTCTTGCCATATCGGGCGAATAACAGCAATTGTTTAAATCTAACCCTAACCCATTACTGAACACTAAAGAATAAACACCGACTTTGGTCACAGGCGACGATCTTCTGTTTCCATAATCAGGTACATCTTTCCATGTTCCACCTCCCTACTTCTTTTTAGGCCCTGCATATCAGAACAAATATGGTAACCACACCCTATATCAAGAACCCATGAAGTAGCAAATGATGAGTTATTAGATTTAATAGAATACATACCTGCAAAGGTGGGCTTAATCTTCCCATCCTTTATATCTTGCAGATACTAAGGGCAACTTCGTTTCTAGTGGCCCTTTTGGTGACAATAGAAGCACTCTGCTTCCTTGGGATCAGAGAAGGGTTTAACAGGGCCTGCTTTGGTCCCACTTGAGGACGAACCATCACGGGGCTTCCCCTTATGGTGGCTCTTACATGGAGCCTTCCTTTTTTTTACCATTTCCTTGACCTATTGCCATCACAGGAGCGGCCACAGCAGGGATGGTGCAACGGATTTGTGTTTGAGGTTGCTCTCAGCAGTCCTCAAGAGTCCTTGGAGCTTTCTCAAGGAGACCTCCTCTTTGTTCATGTGGTAGGTCATCCTAAACTGGTTGTAGCAGGAGGGCAAGGAGTGGAGGATTATGTCGATAGCCAAATCCTCATCAAACTTAACATTAAGTTTGAGAAGACGATCAACATACCTCTGCATTTTCTGCAAATGAGAGGTTAGGGATTCTCCACTGCCCATCTTAGCGGTGATCATGTTAGTAATGATCTCAGAGCACTCATGCCTCGCGCTCTGGTGATACCTGTCCAGCAAATCCTGATGCATTTCATACGGATACATGTCCTTATAGGACTTTTGGAGTTTGAGGTTCATGGTGGCCAGCATGATGCAGTGAACTTTCGTAGCATCACGCTCGTAGGCCTCAAAGGCGGCCAGCTCTTCAGGAGTAGCAACATCTGGGATGATCTTTTCAAGCTTTTCATCGAGGACATATTCTTTGTCCTCGTAGCGTGTGATCATGCGAATATACCTCATCTACTCGTTGAAGTTTGACCCATCAAATGTCACTTTCTGACACAGGTTCATCAACGAGAATGACCCAGAAGCGTTGTTGTTGTTGTTGTTGTTTGCAGACATCTGAAAAAGAAAGGAACAAGGTTTGATTAGAAATGAATCCCTAATTAAACACCCAAATGATAAATTAGGGCTAGGATCCAACAACATTATTTACAACTTAGAAAGGGATGTCGTACTCTAAAAGTAAATAATTTGAAGGTAAGTGAATGACGATTCACTAATTCTCACCATGAAAAACGAAAAAGAAATTTAGGTTTTAAATGTATTGAAAACTCCTAGATCCTTGAGATTCAATGAACTTTTCAATGGCATGTTTAAATCTCGATATGCATTTCAAATTTGCGACTGGGATTCCGAGGATCGCAAAAAAATTGTGAATAACCATATGAATCAACATGGTTCACTCAATGTCTCTATCACCTAATCAATGTGCCGGTAAACCACACACGCTCTATTGATCTATGACAAACATCGAGTCACCCTTCGCAACCAATGTCATCCCCAAATTGGTGTGTCGGTTAACCACACGCGCTCCATCAACGTTCGACAAGGGTACGAAGTGTGATTCCATGGATTAGCATCATTTTCACATTTTTCCCTAAAGTAACTAAGATTGGGAATTCGTAAAACATGTAGTTACTTTGTATCTTTCATTATACTTTTAATGGGGAGAGGGTTGCCCTATCCTACCCGTTCGGCTAACGACCCTCCACCAGGCAAGCAAGCGGTAGGTGTGAGTATACACCCATTAAGCGTCATTTTATAGGTAGCAACCTTATACCCACCTTATAGATTGGCTTCGTGAATAAGGCCTACTAACAGTAAGACTAGCATTTTAAGTTATACATATACATATATATATATATATATATATATATATATATATATATATTAATTAAGCTTGTAATAATATATAATAGTATAGGGTTGAATTTTAAACTTGTAAAATTCTAAGGGTTTGAAATTTAAATTATCCAAAATTAAACTTGTAGTCACAAAATTCAAATTTCAAAAACTTGAGGGCAAGTTTTGAACTATTCAAAACATAAGGGATCAAATAACAAATAATTTAAATTAAACAATTAATTTCATAATTATCTATATTTGACCTAATCCTATTTTAGTCATTAGATAGTTACCAAATAATTTTAAATAATCCATATTTACCATATAAATAACCAATATTCAAAAGATTTGAAATTATCTATTGTTTTGGCAAGGATAATCATTTAATTAAGATAAAATTTGGATTTTAACTTCAAGAAAACGATTTAGGCATCAAATCTAAGTCAAAACAGCAACTAAATCCAGAAATACCCTCTGTCTGACGCACAAAGTCGCTGAGTCAGCTCTGAAATCGCCGAGTCCAGATACTGACTCGCCGAGTTGAGTCGGGCAGAGGCAAAAAACTCGATTTTCAGTAAGCAAAATAGTTAAGCATCACATACAATTGAAACCAAACAAGGCTCTGATACCACTGATGGGTTTTATGCATAAGAAACATTCCTATGTGCTCATACAAACCCTAATGCTTGGATCTAGGTTTCTCTATTGTACATGCTTTGATTCCAAGACTTATAAACCTAGATCTATCATATATAATTCAAAATTATCATAAAGAAAACAGATCTAATTGGTTTACCTCTTTCAAGTAGCTTGAATCCTTGCAATCTTCTTGATCTTGAGCTTAGAGTGACAAAAGTAATTCCTCTAATGGTTCACAAACCCCACAAGCAAGAAGGCAATATGAGAGAGGGTGAGAGAGGTGCTAAAATCAGCCTAGGATTCTCTTAGAATCAAGTGGTAGCCGATTTCCATAGCCTAGGGGTCTTATTTATACTGCTGGCTGCTAGGGTTTCAGCCTAAACTCTAATGGATAGCTTAATCACCAAGCAGCCCACAAAACCTTCTAGATTAGGGCCCTTGGACGAAAATATGATGGATCCCCATCATAATTTCGTTCCCCCTTAGTCCATTAGGTTCTCCGGCCCAAAACTCAACTATCATGCATTTGACAGTTTATACCCCTTTATTTAATTAATCTCTTTTAGTCTCCAAATTAATTCCTAATTAATTTATGACCAATACTAATTAAATAAATATGATTTCTCCTTTAATATATTATTCTTATAATACATTAATAAACCATAATATTCTCTCTTTCTCCTTAAATTACTTTGTCATGTTACTTTGGAGAGGGCAACCCAAAAGGACAATGCATAACCGGGTCAAGTACATACCAATTATAGTTACGGGCTTAGACACTATTCCAACAATAATAGTGTAGGTATGCTAAGTGTTTAGACTTAGCTAATGAATATAGTCTCACTAAAAAGCCATTAACTAAAGTATGTGAATAGCTCTCAGCCCTAACTTAATTATGTATAAGTCACTAGGCATAATGAATTTTATTGTGTAAAGTTTATAAAAGCCGAGTATGCTTGGTATGTATGTAAAACTGTAATGTACTCGCTTGTATAAATATGCACGTTCCAATGTAATGGACATATGTACAAATATAAACTTTACATATTTAAACATATAACTATAATATGTATATGAAAGGTTTATACTAGTTTATTTGTAACAGTATGTTACATTGTCAAATAACATTTGTATAAACTAGACATATTATATTTTCGCATAAAACGATAATTTGTTTGCATAAACAAAGTATATAGGCGCATGTAATCCCCCTGAAATGATTAGAAATATTAAAAGGGGGCCATAAGCACTCACCCTTGAAGCATGAATTTGATTTGTATGAAATCAGTTTATTTTGAGAAACTTTTTGTGAGAAACCGCAAAGCCACGATTCTTGAGCTATGAAATACTTCCGGGACCGTTTTGTAATGAATTTACCCTATAGGGGTTGTTTTGTAGCTTCACTAAACTATGAGGGTGTTTTGGTAATTTAACTATCCAATGTAGGACTACTTTGTGTAAAATAAATCAAGGGAGGTACTGAAATGGTTTAATTGGAATAAAAGTTTGGGAATTGGACTGATCTTGTTAAGAAATCTCTATAGGAGGGACTGTTTTGTTTAAAATACACCAAAGTTTGTGGGAATGGACTCAGTTTGTATAAATGGTTCAACTGAGGGTTTATTTTGTTTATTTTACAAAAGATAAAAGAATTTTAGGGCTTTTATGCCGTCCATCGTCATTTGACTGATCGATTAAAAGGAAGGAGAAACACAAACGAATGACAGCCGGCAAGAAATCACGAAGGCTCGCAGGTAGTTAATCCGATGTTTTGTCCACCGATCGCGACAAGGGAGCGTCTCCGGGGGTCGACGAGAACGAAGAAAGGAAGGGAAGAAGCAACGAGGCTTCTCTCTTCCTCCAATAGCGAAGTGCGAAGGGGGAAAGGAGAATTGGTCCGATTGAAACGACGCGAGCAGCAACAGTAGTGCAGGCGAGGCTTCGGCGGCCGTTGTTTGATAGGAGGAATGAGATGCGAAGAAACTGGTCCGGTAGAGTGAAAAAGAGATACGAATTAATAAAAAATGCCTCCCGTGGTTGACAGGACCGGGAAGGGAAGCGGAACAGAAGCAGTGGGGCTGTTGGTGGTCTCGGTGGGTGCAGCGAGAGGCTGCTCAAGCAGCTTCTCGACTGCTTGCTTCAGCTCCGGTAATCTTCTTGCTTCATCTTCTTTCTGATTTGATAGGAACAATGAAAAAAAACAAAGCAGAAGGAAATGGCGATCCATTGGGGTGTTTGTTTGATTTTTGACAGGAAAAGGAGAAGGAAGAACGACAGGGAAGCTGTTGTTCTTCCGGTTTGCTGGAAAACACAAGCATCACTAACTCTTCATATTTCAGATGGGTGTTTGTGTATTGCTTATTTGACTACAGGGAAGGAAGAAATAAGCTTGGAGTGTAGGAAGTTTGTGTGAAGTCTTGTAGGATTTCTTTTGTGTAGATGAACACTACAAGAGTTGTACAATACTTGAAAGTGTGACTTACACTTCATATAAATTGAAATGTGGTAGGAAGCTATTACTTTTGGCTGTAAATTTGGTGTACTTTGGGTTATTCATGTATGCATTATATTAGTCAATAAGTATGTAATTTGTGTGTATTGATATATTGATTTAATTGGGTATGTATTTGTGTGTGTATTGGTATATATTTCTACTAGATTTAATGTATACTTTTAGGTTTAATAATATTGTATGCATGTGGGTATATTTTTGAGACATTTGAAGGCAATAATGTATACACAGTATTTATACATTCTCATATTAAAGGTTGACTATGTATGTTTGTAAGATATAAAGAATTTGAGATTTATATATAATAAGTGTTCAAATTCTCATATATGCTAGTAATTGGTATTCGGAAATGATATATATATATATATATATATATATATATATATATATATATATATATATATATATATATATATATATATATAGTGTTATATAATTTTAATTACATAACATATATATATTGTGATTACATGATTGACTATTACTCTTTGGGCTTCCTGAATAGGTTAAGAATTTGAGATTTATATATAATAAGTGTTCAAATTGTCATATATGCTAATAATAGATCTCGATTTGTGTGACATCGATGTTGATATAAAATAATTTTTCTGAAAACGAAGAATAATGGTCTCGGTTAGAAGGATTCCAAAAACTCAGACAGATTAATTTTTCGACTTGCAGAACTCCGTGAAATCGTGTTTAAAGATTTGTGTTTAATTGCACCCGGAACGTCCGGTTTTTCGACTTTTGCAAATATTTTTGCTGAAAAAAGTTCGATTATAGAATTTAATTATTAGATCATAGTCCGAGTTTAGAAATGCTCTTCGAATTTCCATCTCAGGTGTGCAAGTTCCTCAACAGATCGATTCAGTTTTAACAGTTTTAAGAAAAATCAGTATTATATTGGTTTGATATCTTATAACGGTCGAATCTTTTGCATACAGACTCCATTTTGGACATTCTTTATATTTTCAGAAACTAGGGAACATCTGCTACAATATTAGAGTGCTTGCTTCACTCATGACTACTTAATACGAAATTTCAGTTTTTCAAACACATTAACTTGAGTTATAGTTTGAGCAGTTTGATTTGTTTGCCAGTCTACACATTTAGAACGATACCATCTTGTATCCTATAGTAGTTATAATGAACTCATTTATTTTACAAAAGATGCACTAAAATACAATGAGTCAAATTACAAAGAGATTTATTGTGAATTGGCTGTTCATGGGCTTTGACCTAAATTCCAGGATGTCACATGTTCATATGTTATTATTATTATTATTATTATTATTATTATTATTATTATTATTATTATTATTATTATTGTTATTATTATTATTATATATGTATATAATGGAAGGTTCAAATGTTTCTCACATCTATTGTGCGATAGAATGCACCAATAAGAATTTAGTACAAATTAAATTATTATTTAATCAAATAAATGTACATATTAAATGATTTCCATAATTATATATATATATATATATATATATATATATTAAATTATATCCATAATTATATTTCTTTTTTTTGGAAACTAATTAAATTCGTCATTAATGTCAGTAATAATATTCTTTTAGAATAAATTCGTATCTACAAGAATGAAAGTGTATTGCAACAGAATGAGAGTGTATTATAGTAGAATGCACTCTCGTTCTTCATATTCAATGCAACTTTATTTTATTTTAAGTGATTGAGTCTTGAAACAAAACACGTACTCATATATAAAAACCTAGAAGCGAATTCATTCTGAAAGAATGTTGTTGTTGAGATTAATGACGAATTTAATTAGTTTCCATAAAAAGAGAACTATAATTATGGATATCATTTAATATAATACAATTATGGAAATCATTTCATATCTATCTTTATTTAATTAAGGAATTATTTATTTTTTCTGAATTCCTTTTAGTACATTCTAACACAATATATATATATATATATATATATATATATATATATATATATATATATATATATATATATATATATATATATATATATATATGTTCAGCTTCATTTGAGACCATTCAAATTTTGTGAGACCGTGAAACCAAATCTAAAAATAATTTTAAAATGCAAAATAAATGGAAAAATCCAAAAATTCTTTTTTTTAAATATTATTTTCGGAACTTGAATTAACTAAAAAAAAATAAAAATAAAAATAAAAAAATCCCCTTTTTTTAAAAAAACACGTGAAATATGCTAATAGAATATTACACTGACATTTTCTAAAAAATAATTTTAAAATGCAAAATAAATAAGAAAATCTAAAAATTCTTTTTTAATTATTATTTTTGGAACTTGAATTAACTAAAAAAAATTTAAAAAAAAGTCCATTTTTTTTTAAAATACGTGAAATATTCTAATAGACTATTACACTGTACATATTCAAAAAAAAATTTAAAATGCAAAATAAGTTGAAAAATCCAAAAATTCTTTTTTTAAATATTATTTTCGGAACATGAATTAACTAAAGAAATATAAAAAAATAAAAAAAATAAAAATAAAATAAAAAATTGCGTCTCACGGTCTCATAAAATTAGGCCGTCTCACATGAACCTAACCTTATATATATATATATATATATATATATATATATATATATATATATATATATATATATATATATATATATACACATACACACATATATATACATACACACATATATATACATACATACATATATATACATATATATATATATATATATATATATATATATATATATATATATCACTAAGTTAAGAATGTTTGTTTTGGTTGGATATAGTAACTATGGAACGGTGAGAGATTTTTGAGGGTGTGGTGGCTGAGGCAGTGATTTGGTGCATTTCTATCGTGAGTTGTAGGCAACATACTTTTCATCACATTGTAAAATATGGTTGTTTGCGGCATGGTGGCAAAAGTAGGTTGCTATGGAGAAAAGGTCACCACAGCTCTGACAAGGGCAGACTGCAAGTTCATTTAAGCTACCGTGTTGCAGTTCGAGGTATATTAAATCTGTGTTTTGGGTTCATTTTCTCTTAAAACTCACACCCAAAGTCTCTAGGGAATTCCTCCGATGATTTTGAGCTTAGGGAAGGATTAAGTGGTGATTAAGCTTGCTAGAGGCTAGGATTCAAGATCACAAGCTTCAAAGATGATCATCTTCTCCATTTTTAACATTTTAGGGCTTTAATAGTCATTTATGAATTTGAGCTTCTTATGCAATATTTTGCAAAGTAAGTTTGTTATTATTAGTTAATCAAGAGTTTGTGAGTTTAATACTTGGTTTTTTATGGGGATTTATTGGTTAAAATCTTGTTTTTATTATCCTTGTTTAAAACCCTACAACTTGATAATATGGATATGGTGTTTTATGTTATGATCTTGTTAGATTAAGTATATAAAAGTGTGATCATAGTATCTTAGTAAGTATTTAGACAAAAGATTGTCAAATTGGAGTTTTACCTAAAACATGAGTTTTTTTTGGCTAAAATCTCTATTAATGTCTTAATGGTTTAAGACAGATGTAAAGGACTTATTGTGTGTAAACGGCATAGGTTGTAGCAAGGAATAAGTTGGAGTCATCTAATAGAAGCTTTGGAGAAGTTGGAAGTAGGTTGATATTCCGCCGCTAGAAGTGAGTTATATTATCATTTAGAGTATGATATTATAAAATAGATTCATGATAAAGTATGTGGAGATAAACATGTAAATGTAGATTACAACATTGTTAAATTGTGATGTGTTAGGTAAATGTGTTTTATGAATGTTATGTGTTTATAATGTTATGTGCACATGTATGTATTAAGTCAGAATTAGGCATCCCTAGGAAATAGAGTATCTAAAGTTTTCATAGACACATTAGAGATGATATAGACCATTTAACTGTCTATAGATAAATGTATAGATGAATGGCCACTTATATGACTAGCTAGATATGTGAAGTATGTGAATTAAAGTTTGATTATTATGTGAGTTATGTTCAATTGTAACTCACCAAACTTGTTTTCTAACAAATGTTGTTTTGCATGTGTTTACAGATTCAGGTAACAAGCCATATAGAGTGGGTTTAAAAGCATCAAGGACATTGGACTAGAGTTTTGTTTTATGTTTTATCAGTGTTGCTCTAATTGTGGTAAGGATATGAGTTGCAACACCTGTTAATGTATTATAGGAATACTTTAAAGAATTTTTTGAAACTCTGGTTTTTGTGATGATGTGTAAACTATAATATTTACCGTAATTTAAAAATTAAATTTTATGAAAAATACGAATCGTTACAATTGGTATTAGAGCCATAATTTTAGATAATTAGGTTGGACTGTCGCTACGTAGGATTAAACTACGTGAGATAAAGAAAGGACCAGAGTCTTTTAGGATATTTATCTTATGAATTGATATGAATTTTAATTGTTAGAATTACATGAATTGGTATCTTCATGTTAGTGGATTATAGTTTTAGAATGGTTCGTAGTAGAAGTGGTGTAAATCCGCATGAGGGAGAAGGGACTTCCATGCCAAGAGGGAATCCAGAACCAGTTACTATGGAAGGTATTAATAGGATTCTTAAGTAATTAAAAGAAGAGAACCACCATGAGATGAATCGGTTGCTAGATGCTCATCTGGGGGCACCTTTTCAACAACCACTAGTGATCCAAGATGTTGCACTGTCTGCTGCAGGTGAACCATCTTTTGGGGGCACGCCATCTATTCTTGGTGCACAATCTGTTACAGGTATATCCCGAACTCAAGGGTCTTCTCTCGTTACACGTCCTCAATTAAACTCAAATAAGGGATGTTCTTTTATGTTGCTTATGACATGCAAGACGAGTGAATATGAAAGAAGTCATGACCCGAAAGTGACTAGGAAGTGGATCCTTAAAAGAAATCGAGTCTTTAGAGCTAGCGAGTGTCGTGATGATCAAAAAGTTATCAACGATTTACACGTGCTTATGGTTCAAGCCCTTATTTGGTGGAAAAGAGTATGTCAAACCTTAGGAGATGATTTGAAGCAAATATGTTTTAGGATGAGCTTGTTAAGAAAATTAAAGAGAAGTATTGTGCTCCTCACGACATTGAGAAGTTCGTGAATGAATTCCTTGATTTGGAGAAGATGAGATGATTGTGGAGCAATATGAAATAGAGTATTCTGATAAGAAGTAATGCTATGTTGGGAGCATCAAATGTAGGGTTTTGAGCAATCTAACACTTCCTAAGTGTGCATGCAACCCTAATAAACCTTGGATCTATGTTTTCTTCTAAAATACATGCAAATAATAATTTCCAAGGTTTCTTCCTAACTAGCATAACATAAGGATTATGAATCATAAAAGTAATAGTAGAAATACATACCTTTTGATGATGGTTGATTGTTTGGAGTTTGAGAGCCAAGCACCAATAGTGTGAATGCCTCAAATGGAATCACAAATCACCACAAACACTTGGAAAACTTTGAGAGAGTGTATACACACATAGAAAATCGGCCACACACACAAAACCACACTAGTGTCACTAGTGGCTATTTCATGCAACATAAGCATGCTTATATAGTGTACATGATTAGGGTGAAACCCTAATAACCCATGACCTTTCCTTTTCCAAGGATCCATGGGTTAAAAGCTCCATGGATCATCCATGGACTTCCATATAAGCCTAGCCCATTAACAAATGAGTGTTAGCCCACACTATATAAAACCAATAGCCCACAATCTAATTAGTCTTCCTTTTAATCTCTAAATTAATTCATAATTAATTTAAGACTAAGACTAATTAAATAACATGACTTCATATTAATATATTATAATTTATAATATATTAATAAACATATGTGTATAACTCTCATAAAATTATCCATAAATAGTTCGGGTGAAGTGCAACCCAAATGGACCATGTCGGGTCGGGTCAAGTATGTACCAAATAAGTTATGGACTTAGACACCTTATCCAACATACTCCCACTTGGATAAGTCTAATAACTATATTTGCGTATGTTACTTCAGGAACCAACCAGCAATCGTAGCTCTCGAAAACTCTGTTGAACTTTGAAGCGCCATTTTAGATAAGTGATCATATAATCCTTTGTTCTCATGATATCAGCCGGACAAATACATGGAAGAACGTCGTACTTATTGTCCAACAGTTTGTTTTCCGATTTCCGATTTGTTTGACAATGAACTTAATCGAACACATCAATTTAGTTCTGACCGGCCGGTACATAGGTCACAACAAAATCATCGAGGGGCCCAGATATCGCTTCTATTTCTAGAAGGAACAGATAAACTTCGACTCATATGCTTGTTCTACTACTTGTTGAATTGTACACAAAGGCACGTTTTATAACATCAAGTTACTGATGTGTTTACGTGCAATCAATGCACAACCAACTCATAGGTAACAACTCATATCTCTAGGTTTGAAGATTTATATGATATTACCGTCTCACGATCACTCGAGATAAATTCCATGAAGTGATACAAGTGAGCGTGGGTTTATTCCAATACTCATAACTTATGAGCACTCATGAATGTTGTAGCAACCATTGCTATGACTAAACCCATTTAGCCATCTACAAACTCGATTCATGACAGTCTTGATTCATACCTACTTCCAACATATGAACGACTGTGGAGTGTTTAAATAACTTAGTCATTCGGAAAGAATAACCTAGCTATTTTGGAAGTCAAAACATGCAAAGTGAAACACAATAATAATCAAATCCAATATGGTCTCAGAACCCTTTTGAATATAAATAGAACCACCTTTTATTTATCACCATATTGATTACACATTATTCATTGTATAATGTTTCAAACAATCAACTTAAGACTTGAATAAAAACAACAGTCGTCCCATGCTCCTAGCATGTACACTTTGTTTTTGTAAACAATAGTTATGCCATACTCCAAGTATGCACACTATGTTTGTCTATGATCCTTACATTGTGATGTAGATCAATTGAACATGATTCTATTGATAGTCATTTCACAATCCCAAATCCTTATTGTAAATGTGAGAATCCCCGATTCCTATCATTTACCAAAAAATCTGTTAGATTTTAAACTTTTATGCAATGTTCCTCTTGTAATGATTATGCGCAAAGTCACCAAAACCTTGTCACCAGTCATTATAGAGTATTCCAAAGAAGGTCAACCTCTATGGAACGGAAGTCTCATATTCAAAGTACATTGCTTTGAACATCCTTCTTGCATTAAGGTTTTCTAATCTTACATAGATTGAATAACTTCCACCTATGGAGACATTTCCATAGTCCCATTTTAACTATCACTTCCGAACAAGAGTTACTTTTTTTCAGAATATGTCAATAGGATCCTTTCCGACAACTTACATCATACTTCCAACTGTCCCTGAGAAACCAATCTTTGGCGAACCTCAGATTTGTCCTCGACAATTACTTAATCACTTTAGTCATATCCAGTTCTAGACTTTTCCCTTCTCAATGCCTTAAGCATTTGGAAAATTTAGAAAAGATGAATATTATAGCACACACAATCGATCCTATATCCGAAGCATATGGGACACGATTCATGATGTTTGATATAAAGACATGATACTAGACCAGTCTTTTGCTACAATATTTTTATTTGCCATGTTTTCAAATTTTAACTATGAAGAGGGATGCCGTAATCATAATCAAATTTTGAAAACGCAATATATATAGAATTTCTTCAAGTTGAACCATTTCAACATAAAATTCATATATATATATATATATATATATATATATATATATATATATATATATATATATATATATATATATATATATTCTTGACTAAAGATGATTAAAATCTCAATCTAAGCTTTAGAATTGAAATGAAGTATAATTTCCTCTCCCTTAATTATAGCAAAATAACTTTTCAACCCCTGCAACTTCACAAATTGAAACTTTGTTTTCTATAATTAACATTGCTAACTTGCAACACTAAACGTAATAATCATGCTCCCACTAACATGATGATTATCAACATAACACTTATGCTCCATCTAGCTCTGACATATTTCCAGAAATCTGCTGGACTTTTGAAATTTAGATTCATACACCCTTTCTTAGATAGCTCATATGTGTGTCTAAGCAATTTCAAGAACTATGAAAAGGGATGCCGTAATCATAGTCTCAATTTCTTAGACCTTTGCCATTTCTCACAAGTCCATGTTAGTGTGCCGGTTAACCACACACGCTCCACTAACGACTTTTGAAAATGCAAAAAACACAATTGATATCTATGTAAAATCTACTTAGTGAAAGCGTTTCCTCACCATCATTTTCATGAATCAGAGAGAAACCTTATGACACTTAGATTTTATAGTGTATGAGTTCCTATCCATGTGAATTTGTCAAAACCATAATCACAAGATAAGGTTAGTGACAAATTCAGCCTTACATGGATTAAACTTGTTCAATCTTAGTTTCTTGTCACCTTGGTAGCACAAGGCCCACCAATGCTTCCAAGTTGAACTCTGCTAACTCACATGCAAATTCAACTTATTTGAAGTAGGTACAAAAATAAGAATTATGTCAACACGATAGGTTGCAAACCTTAAGTCGTGTGCTAGTGATAAATTACAGGTTTTACTCTTGATTAAATCTTGAAACTCTTTTAGGATCTTTAAGGCTCCCACTGTCCCCTTGACATATAAGTTTCCCCAGTCAAGAACCATTCCTTGACAAAACAAATATTCAAGGGATAGTGCGGATTCTTATCAAGACTAACACTTCACACAATTAGTCTTAGTTGGTCTTTGTCTCATCAAGACATCACAACTTACCAATCTCAAATGTACAAGGGTAGAAACATTCTACACTATATTTGATAAGTGTTTTAAACCTTACTTTATGTCACTCAATGTTACAATCTTGGAGTATGACTCTAAGAATTGTTTTGGAACGAAATATGACTCATCTTCTTGATTTTAACCAATCCAACAATTCATGACCTCTCTTTTTAGCCATAACAATGCACCAAGACGTCCTTAGAGTATGAATTTGTGATATGGTTTCATAATCATTAAGATGATCATGAAATACGATACTAAAGTACTCTCCCATCCTTTCAGATTTGAGAAACTTTTATCTTTCTGCCTAATTTGATTCTTCTCATTTGTTTTGTCATACATTGTAACCTTTCCAATGTTACACAATTATACTTAACCTTATAAGTATAATCATGTTTACTAATTTTTAGTAAATCATGACAAATCAATCTTTGTGGTGGACCTTGACCAGCACACACCCAGTGTACCTAATTCCTTAGTCCTTCAATTGACTCACATATACATGTGATCAAAGAATTGGTCTTAATTTTCAAAGATGAAAATTCTCATTCATTATACAATACAACTTGTATGATTCCAAGTTTCTGTTCAATTGAAACTTGGGTGATGAAAAACTTTCTTCATTTGGTAAATTCAGACACTACCAGAAATGAAAGAATCAAATCCACTTCCCAATATTGCTATTACTGGAAACATATAAGCAACAATTTTCCACAGATGCCATTGTAAGGATATTTTTAAAATAAATAAACTTAAAACCCTTTTTTTCTTTTATTTTAAAACTTTGCGGAAAAACTTATCCTTACAATCCACATGAAAACCTTGTTGTTATCTATTCATAAGCAATATATTATAACTCTTAAGCAACAGCTCAAAATTCTGATTGCCGAACCATGCGATCGAAAACCCACCTTTGCAATCAGAATCAACATATACTTACTTTAAGCTTCCTATATTTTCTTTGATTCTTAAAACATTAGCATGTAACCCATTCACATTATGTAATAAGAATCTCCAAATAGGAACTTAATAGAGTTAGACAGTGGACTTTACCCGAACTAGAGTCAAACCTCTTGACTTGATCAACCTTATGACCTTTCAGGTGAATAGGGAAGCTTCGCAACCAATGCCCCTTCCTTTGGCAACAAAACACATGGACCCTTTGGTAATGGCACATGGGACTATCTCAGACTTAGCCTTTCTCTTTACCATTTGGTCAACTGAGTTGACTATAGCTGATCCCTTTCCATTGGGAAGAGAAATCTTTTTCTAGATATCCAATGCTACCATTGTCAATGTCCATTTAAGACTTGGGAAGTTGTTCTTTTAATCAAATTTGCTTTACTGGTGTTCCAAATCATTGCTGATTCCACAACACCAAGCAAATAGATAACATCATGGAGCGTCATGTCATAGTCTGTCTCATAGTAGTCCCAAAGAGACTCACTATGTTACTAAGAAAGTGATTGAACATCCAACTTTCACGAGACTTTGACACCCAACTCTCCCGGCTTGTCAATATGTGACTTTATCTCCAAGATGTGAGCACACATAGACTATGCTTGCCAATAGGGATTGAGTGACTTTAAACTTTTCAAGAACTTGTGAGTGAGGGAGAATAAATGGAGGAGGTGGAGGAAGTGAAGCATGATGTTGAGGGATACCATCTTCAAGAGATTTGGGAAGATCATAGTTGTCTGAACCAGACATCTATAATGGGAGAAAACCAAGTTAGTTGATTCAAAGTCCTTAATATAACACCCAATATGAAATATTAAGGCTAGGACCCAACACAATGTTTTATAATTTGGAAGAGGGATGCCGTAATCCAAGCTATAAAATATTTGAAGGTAGGCGAATGACGATTCACCAATTTCCACCATGAAAAACGAAATAATTTATTAGGTTTTAATTGGATTTGAAATTCCTAGATCGTTTGAGATTCATTGAACTTTTCAATGGCATGTTTCAATCTCGAGTGTTCCTTCTCAAATTTTGTGAGTGGGATGCCGAGGATCACAAAACAAGGTGTGAATAACCATACCAATTCACTTGGCACCCTTAATATTATCACCCAATCAATGTGCCGGTTAACCACACACGCTCCATTGATCTATGACAAACATTAAGTCACCCTTCGTGATCCTTACTAGTCCAAGTTAGTGTGCCGGTTAACCACACACGCTCCACCAACGACTTGGTAAGGTACAAAGTGTGAATTCCATGGGCTAGCACCAAATTGACATTTTTCCTAAAGTAACTAAGATTGGGAATTAAATAAAAAATATTTAGTTACTTTATAATAATCATTATACTTTTAATGAGGATTTAAAGTCATTGTCCTACCCGTTCGGCTAACGACCCTCCACCGATCAAGCAAGCGGTGGGTGAGAGTGGACACCCATTAAGTTGCCATTTTATAGGCAACAACCTTATACCTACCTTATAGACCGGCTTCGTGAATGAGGCCTACTAACGGTAAAACGACTTGTTCTTATACATATATATAATAATTAACCATTAATCTTATAATAGTATAAGGGTAGAATTTTAACTTTTAAAACTTCTAGGGTATGGAATTAAAGTTTGTGTGAGACTTTACAAATTCCAAAACTTGAGGGCAAGTTTTGAACAATTCATAAACTTTTGGATATTCATAACTTATGAGTTTTAATTAAGTGTTTAATACTTTTAATGAAGAGTCTCTTGGAAATCCATAACTTGAGGACAAGTTATGGAGTCCATAAAAGCATTTATTAGAAAACTCTTCAAGAAAATGTAACTTATGACTTCTTAAAAAAACATTTAAAAGAAAAAACTTTTGGAATTCCATAACTTGAGGACAAATTATGAATTCTATCAAAACACATTAAGATCAGGAATTAACTAACAAACAATTTGCAAATAATTCCTATGATCTAACAAAACTCATATGAACATGAACATCCACATCAACAATTTCAAGAATCATATGAACACATATAAACTTGAAATTTTGATTATAACTTTGAAATTGGTCCACCATCATCATCACCACATCAAAAACAGGTTTTATGAGTCCAAAACACTTTAAGGTAATGATTCTAGACCAATTCCAGCACCAAAACACAAAGATATGCTGTCTGGGGTTCCAACTCGTCGAGTGCATGAACCAACTCGCCGAGTTGGATGAATTTTGTCTTGGACTCGTCGAGTGCCTTCATGGACTCGGCGAGTCTTCTGTGCAGACAGCACATAAACTTCGATTTTCAGCAATCTGCATCAAGTATTCAAGAAAACAAGCCTAGGCTCTGATACCACTGTTGGGTTTTGAGCAATCTAACACTTCCTAAGTGTGCATGCAACCCTAATAAACCTTGGATCTATGTTTTCTTCTAAAATACATGCAAATAATAATTTCCAAGGTTTCTTCCTAACTAGCATAACATAAGGATTATGAATCATAAAAGTACTAGTAGAAATACATACCTTTTGATGATGGTTGATTGTTTGGAGTTTGAGAGCCAAGCACCAATAGTGTGAATGCCTCAAATGGAATCACAAATCACCACAAACACTTGGAAAACTTTGAGAGAGTGTATACACACATAGAAAATCGGCCACACACACAAAACCACACTAGTGTCACTAGTGGCTATTTCATGCAACATAAGCATGCTTATATAGTGTACATGATTAGGGTGAAACCCTAATTACCCATGACCTTTCCTTTTCCAAGGATCCATGGGTTAAAAGCTCCATGGATCATCCATGGACTTCCATATAAGCCTAGCCCATTAACAAATGAGTGTTAGCCCACACTATATAAAACCAATAGCCCACAATCTAATTAGTCTTCCTTTTAATCTCTAAATTAATTCATAATTAATTTATGACTAAGACTAATTAAATAACATGACTTCATATTAATATATTATAACTTATAATATATTAATAAACATATGTGTATAACTCTCATAAAATTATCCATAAATAGTTCGGGTGAAGTGCAACCCAAATGGACCATGCCGGGTCGGGTCAAGTATGTACCAAATAAGTTATGGACTTAGACACCTTATCCAACATCAAATTCATTAATATGACAATTAGGAGTTTCTTCCAAAAAAGAAAGGGAGCTACACATCACATAGGCAGAGCTAGCTTGGGATTTAATTGGTTGTGGTATGTAGCATGTGATGGTTCGAACGCAAGTGGGGAGAACCAACCATTTAGCACGGAAGTGCATGGGCTTATCGATTTTGGTTTTAACGTCAAGGTCCAGGAAGTTGCGTCACAAATACATAGGGTTTATTAGATTTAGTTTCTATTATGTGAATGAAATGACAAGGAAGTGTTTTACTAGAATACCTCCAGGCTATAAGTTTTTCTTATGTGCTTGCCGAGTGATTCACTAGGTCGAGTATTTTCCCATAGGGAGCGTCGAGTGTTTTCATAAAGTAAAAGGATGGACCACTCTAAGTGTGCATCAGACATAGAGAGTTTGGTTAAACTTGCAGTAAGGATTTAGTAATCATATGCCAAGGATTGACAATGGTAGGATCGATGTCAAAGAGGAGCATGTTTTCTTCGCATGATCTTTTCAAGTTATCATGTGATGAGGTTATAGGTACAATAAGAGACTCATATACGGGGATTGTTCTAGGTTGACTATGTCCATTAAAAGAGTGGGTAATACCTTAATGGGTTTGCTAATGTATTAATAATATACATAGGAATGGTGGAATGAGTGGTAGATCCTTGTTCGATTAGTTGGTCTTGATGTTATCGTCGGCAACTAAAGTTATTCTAGGGCCTCTACCATGAAGTTGTAAGAGCCCTGGTAACGTATCAAATCTTTGATAATTGCGTCGAGTGTATCCTTGACTATAGGAGGCATAGTTTCACGATGCCTCGTCAACTGGTATGGTATCATGGTTGTGTAAGCTAGGTTTTTGAAGTCTCCCTCAGGAATTTCGAGTTGCGGTAGGATAGTAGGATATCATCAAGGATCTGTTCATACTTTTCCAGTTTTTGGGTGCATGGTTTTAGTTGGTGTGTGTGACAAAATTCAAATTAAGTTAATGATCGTCACTCGCGAACATGATGAACATCAAATGTAATACAATTGCTTTGTGATATCTGACACTTTTTAATGAAAATACGATGTTATACTTTAATATGTATAAGAAAAATTAGTATATAATATTTGTAGGAAAACTTATTATAAATTTATCGTTAAGAGAAAATGAATTTTAAAATAAAAGATAATTAGAGTAAATAATCTAAACAAAAATTGTAGTAATCGTATTACGAAGCCAAGAGGTTAAAGAATGCCAAAATCTAAATTTTTATGAGGAAGTTATGATTTTTCTAAGTTTTGCGATCAACCTAACACATCAATGTGTTTCATAAAAAGCGAGATGAATATCGGTTGATTATTAGCTAGAACAATGTAAAAGAGAATTGATGTCCTCGTAAATACGAATCTATAGTTATAAAGAATGTTGAGAACGGAGTTTGTATGAAATAGTTATTAATCTTGCAAGGCCTTTTATAGTGTAACGTTCATAGAATGCATATTAAAAATAGAATATGAATTTGTCATTTAGATCTAAAGAAAAGTTGTAGTACTATTTGTTAAATGTGAATCGAGCACTCGGATCATGTTCATAGAGCATTTGGATCATGTTCATAGAGAATTTGGATCATGCTCATGGAGAATTTGGATCATTTTCATGGAGCATTTGGAGCACTAGGAACTCAATGGAGAACTTGTGTTCATGGATGTAACAAAGGAATGGATCACATGAGAAAGGAATGGATCAACTGAAAAAGGAATGGATCAATGCCAAAGGAATAGATCGTACAAAAGGGGGTTTGGAGTACCTAGAAGAGGTCTGGAGCAATTGGTAGTGATATGGAGCAACAGGGGAAGTTTATTGCACAATATGTTGAAGGGATGTGCCAAAAACCATCATTTATTACATATTGTTTTCAAAATAGGTTTCAGATCAGAGTTTTTCCTGGAAATCATAACATGATATATGAGGAGGTGCACAATCAAGCCTTAGCCTTTCCACGATCATCTGAAGTACCTAAAACACAACAAAAAACTGTAAGCCCAAAGCTTAGTGAGTCTTCCTCGGAATACCAACACATTAACATAACCAACAACAACATGCATATATGGGCCTTAAGCCAAACTGGACTGCCTCGTGGGCCTTCAGCCTATCTAGACCGCTCCAAAGCCTTCGGCATGATTGGACCGCCTTGCAGGGCCTACAGCCTATCCAAACCGCTCGCTGGGCCTTCGGCCTAACTGGACCGCCTTGCAAGCCTACCGTCTATCCGGGCCGCCCTGGGTTTGTTGGCCTTCAACACAAAGCAGGACCGCCTCAACCCAATCACTCACACATGTCGACATATACATAACTCGTACACATAATCAATCAACTGCAAAGTACAAACCATACAGATCAATAAACATAGCATCATCCTATCTACCAGGATACAAATCTAACAGATCGTAACAATATATTAGCATCCTAAGATAACCCGGATAACAATACAAAAGGGTCGGCTATGACATCCCCATTTTCACGGCCAGAAAAGACCGATTTTGTTTATGCTTTATAAAAAGCAGAGTACATCTTTTAATAAAAATGATGCGGAATTTGTTCCCAGTAAAACATGATAAGTACGTTATCAAAGCATTTCCGAAGAAAAGTATTTTTATTCATTTTATACAACAGGAACTACGTCGCATAGTCACCAGGGCTTAGGTATTAAGTCTCATAGTCTCCAGCGTTTAGGCACTAAGTCTCATAGTCGCCAGGGTCTATACAACAGACACTACTTCACATAGTCGCCAGGGTTTAGGCACTAAGTCTCATAGTCGCCAATCTTTACTTATATCCCCTTTCATCCCTCCTCATTCATCTACACATGTTTTACCCAACATATTTGTAGATATAAAATACATATACAATTTAAATCATTTAAAACATGTACAAAATCGTTCATCCAACAAAGATAACAAGTATACAGATAATATGCACACATAGCATGTAATTTATATAAAATACTTCATATCTATGTCTAAGCTGAAAGTAACTATGCACTCACTTGATAAGGCGGTGACTTGGTACTCGGACAACGACTCGTTATCTCAAAACAATTTTCCCTTGAAAAACCTAGTAACAATACCACTAGGGTTTAGTCTAACGTTAACCGCGACTAATTAATAGTCTAGCTATTATTACAATTATATAAGCGTTAAGCAACACTCTTATATAACTCATAATAATAGCCCAAATAATTATATTAAGGTCCTAATAATGTTACTATAATGAATTAGAAGCTATATTAAAAATAATGTAGGTGTAGCCCACTTACAGCGGGTTTTATAGAAAATCAGGCTGCGCTTGGAGCAGCGTTTCCAAACCGAAAGACCCTTTTTCTCGGGACTCCGAGAGCCTTGCGGCTTCCTTTGGGCGCTAGGGGTTTACCTAGACTTTAGGGGGCTTAAGATAGGCTTGAGCGAGAAAGTAGTGAGAGAGAAGTAAGAAAGGTGTGAAAATGGAGGCGTCCCTCGACCTCTATTTATAGCAGCGACACCTCGGACTACGCTGGGCGTACCGAGGCTCTACGCTGGGCGTAGTTCGGATAAGGCTGCTATGTGGCAAGTCTTCGGTGGGGCTACATGTTCACTTCTCGGACCACACAAGACCGAAGTACGCTGGGCGTACTTGGTTTCAGACGCGGGGCGTAATGCGAGGCGACATATCATATATCCGAAGTGAGGCGTGGGCAACAAGGAACGACTGAGATTTGGCCACGTCATCGAGTTCGCATCAGGCTTCGCAAATTCATACTCCGAATTTAAAAATTTGTATCTTTTGTGTACGAGCTCCATTTTCGACGTTCTTTATATCCACGCATAGGTGGGAACGTTCTCTACAACTTTTGTTTAGACTCCGTCTGCTAATTTTGAATTTATTTTAAATTTATAATTTTAACAGGCCAGACAGGATTGGTCCGTTAAAAATCCATAACTTCTTCATCCAACGTCCGATTTCGTCTGTCTTTTTATCATTACACTATTATTAACGAGATCTTTGATTCTCATTTAGGTTGTGTCAGCTAAAAATTGCTCGATCTAATATTCGAACTTCGCGATGTACACTGCTAAGCCGATACTTCGAGTAATCATAACTTCCTCATACGAAGTCATATTTGGGCGTTCTTTTTATGGACGCTCTCCGTTTAACATATTCTATGACTTTTTTTTAGATTTCTAAGGCTAAAAGTCACTCTATCATAAATTCACTATTTACGCTTCCCGGTGCCGTGCCGGTTCTGTTGTGAAACTTCGACGGGTCATAACTTCTTCATTATAACTCGGATTTTGGCATTCTTTATATGTATGGAACCCTTGTGACATATTCTACAACTTGAAAAAGATTAATCCTTCTAAATAATCTTCCATCGAAATCTCATTTTTGATGCTCATTATCTCTAAATTAACTAGCCAGAATCTGCGGGCGTTACAATTATCTTCCCCTTAGGATGATTATGTCCCGGAATCATCAACAAAATAGGGTTGTATAATGAATCCGTATGTTATCTCTTCATTCTAGGTAGTAATCGTAACTTATGTGTTTCTTCGAATGCGTATCTGACTCCTGATCTTTTTTACTGCAAGCGGTGCTTGATCTTGCACCCGTTCTCTATGTCTTGTTAGACTCCAAATTATGACCTTCAAGTCACAATCTCGATCCTTACTGGAGACTGCTTCTTCTTCTTAACAAAGTTAAGATAAGCTCTTTTGTTACTACAATGGACCGATGTGTCATATTCTTCTGACCTATCATCGTTTAGACTCAGGTCTCATAGAGTCAAATTCTAGAGTGGAATATACTTTCCTTCATGTTCTAATGTGATATAATCACCTTTCAACATGTAGCATTTGTAGTTACCAACTTCTTAACTATGAGCGCGATACTACTTCGATTATCTCTTTCTTCACTCTCCTTGGCTTAAGTCAGATGCTACATCGAACTTGGTTCTCTGATCCATGTAACACACTCATCATAGCCGGACTTAGTTGGATATGACCATTAGGGTTGAAATACCAATCATCTTCTTAGTCGTTACCTAAACGATGATAACAACATACTCGAATAAAACAGAATCAATGACTAGTTTCTTGGTAACCTTGTGACTTTCCTTAATCCAAGTGTGAGTCATGTGCTTCCGGTAGTATATGCCTCTACTACCTTTCACAACTACTCATACTCGTCCCAAGTATTGTCTCACAGTTCTCCAAGTCATTATCACAAAAACAATTTTAACATATACAAATGTGTCCAAACAATCATATAATTTTACCTAGACTCTACTAGGAATTCTTCCATGCGTATCTTCAATCATCAATTCTACTTCAACTCGGTTGGTGATGGAAATGTCAGACGATGGGATAACTTCATAAATTATACCAAAAATGTTTCTTTCTACTAAATGAAAGTGTACTTCTCCCGTACTAGACGTATTATTTAGTAGATGCATTATAAAGGCAAGATGTCACTCTTATGATATCTTCCGATAGGTATCATTCACTATCGTAATCCTTCTCATTTCCACCATTTGCCCAGTCTGCAATGAGTCCTTATCATGACATTCTATACACCAAAGTAGGTGTTTGGTGTATCGAAACGAGAATATAGATAGAGAAGGTTTAGATGTGTAATCCTCCTAATTACAACGAAAAGTTATATGCTAGTTCTAATACTGTAGTTAAACGTTTAGAAATATGAACACATAAAGTTTCCAAATCCGGTCGGCAACAGACCATAGATCCGATCAAATGATAACATAAAGCATCATAAATCATTTAGCACATAAAAACATTTTAGGCATCTTCCCTAATTAAGCTAGTGCTTGTGTCTATTCAGGTGTACTTCCTAAAATATATTAGGCACACTCATCAAGATCATCGCTTAGTATTCTAAGTTTAAGTCTAGAAATAAATCCTTATTCCTAGTTCGCTTAAACTAATGCTCTGATACCTACTATGACATCCCCATTTTCACGACCAGAAAAGACCGATTTTTATTATGCTTTATAAAAATCAGAGTACCTCTTTTAATAAAAATGTTGCGGAATTTGTTCCCAGTAAAACATGATAAATACGTTATCAAAGCATTTCCGTAGAAAAGTATTTTTATTCATTTTAAAACATTTGGGATGTCATCGTCAATACTTTAACATAAGCATAAACAGAACTTGCATTCATTATCACTAATAATTTATATCTCTTTAATCTATTAATGTAATGTGACTTCATATCAACACCTGCGATATAAATAAACCGAGTGGGTTAGGTTGGCAAACCTGGTGAGTACATAGGGTTTTCAACCCACAATAATATAATTATTATGTTTAATCATCAAACAATTAGCCCAATTACCCCTCCCCATTATCTTATTTACTCTTAAGGATCTACACTAAGAATTAGCTATTCCTCGTTCATTCATTCCTAAGAATAATCCTAAGGAACCGACACGAAATCCAACGTAGCCAGGGTTTACTCAACAGGCACTAAGTCGTATACTCGTCAAGGTTTAGGCACTAAGTCTCATAGTCGCCAGGGTTTATACAACAAGCACTACGTCGCATAGTCACCAGGGTTCAGACACTAAGTCTCATAGTCATCAGGGTTTATACAACAGGCACTACGAAGCATAGTCACCAGGGTTTAGGCACTAAGTCTCGTAGTCGCCAGGGTCTATACAACAGGCACTACGCCGCATAGTTGCCAGGGTTTAGGCATTAAGTCTCATAGTCGCCAATCTTTACTTATATCCCCTTTCATCCCTCCTCGTTCATCTACCAATGTTTTACCCAACATATTCGTAGATATAAAGTACATATACAGCTTAAATCATTTAAAACATGTACAAGATCATTCATCCAACATGGATAACGAGTATATAGATAATATGCACACATAGCATGTAATTTATATAAAGTACTTTATATCTATGTGTAACCTGAAAGTAGCTATGCACTCACTTGATAAGGCGGTGACTTGGTACTCGGACAACGATTCGGTATCTTAAAACAATTTTCCCTTGAAAAAACCTATTAAAAATACCACCAGGGGTTTAGTCTAACGTTAACCAAGACTAATTAATAGTCTAGCTATTATTACTATTATATAAGTGTTAAGCAACACTCTTATATAACTCATAATAATATCCCAAATAATTATATTAAGGTCCTAATAATGTTACTATAATAAATTAGAAACTATATTAAAAATAACGTAGGTGTAGCTCACTTACAGCGGGTTTTATAGAAAACCGGGCTTCGCCTGGAGCAACGTTTCCAAACCAAAAGACCTTTTTTCTCGGGACTCCAGGAGCCTCGGGGCTTCCTTTCGGTGCTAGGGGTTTACCTAGACTTTAGGGGGGCTTAAGATAGGCTAGAGAGAAAAAGTAGTGAGAGAGAAGTAAGAAAGGTGTGAAAATGGAGGCATCCCTCGACCTCTATTTATAGCAGCCAGACCTCGGACTACGCTGGGCGAACCGAGGCCCTATGCTGGGCATAGTTCAGATAAGGCTGCTACGTGGCAAGTCTTCAGTGGGGCTACATGTTCACTTCTCGGACCACAAAAGACCGAAGTATGGTGGGCGTACTTGGTTTCAGACATGGGGCATAATGCAAGGCGACATATCATATATCCGAAGCGAGTCGTGGGCCACAAGGAACGGCTGAGATATGGCCACGTCATCGAGTTCGCATCAGGCTTCGCAAATTCATACTCCGAATTTAAAAATGTGTATCTTTCGCATACGAGCTTCGTTTTCAACGTTCTTTATATCCACGCATAGGCAGGAACGCTCTTTACAACTTTTGTTTAGACTCCATGTCACACCCCAAAACCATGAACGGCGGAAACGTTCTGGGGCGGAGGATGTCATGTACGGTATCACAACAATGAAAAGTAGTAAACAAGCAACAACATCATCAATTGCATTAATAATATAATGTCACACCCCCGAACCAGACGGCGGAAACGTCCGAGGGCTATTGTGACTTAATTGAATACCATCACAATGAATATACATGAAACATAACATCATACAATACCAAGCATTGGAATATTACAACTGGTAGCGTTTACATTCAGTACATAGTTTCAAAACATTACATTCTCAAAAGTAGATTGTTCAATACTAGTTAAACAAACAACAAGACATCACTGTGTACATTTTTCCCTTTGGTTTACCTGTTACCTGAGAATACAAGTATTTTGAAAAACGTCAACATATGAAATGTTGGTGAGTTCATAAGTAATGTTTGAAATATAGTGGTTTGTATTGTTTTGAAAATCACCAGAAAATCCGATATTTTCTGAAAAGAACTTAGTATAAAAAGTGTGAAGATCCGTAAGTATGCTTGTTTGTTTCTATAAATGTAAAAGAGCGATTTGTAAAACTCGTTATGTAACTCGTAGGTGTATTAATTGAAAACCCTAGGAAAACCCGATGTTTTCCTAATACTTTGCATCATATGATTTATATCTTGTTATTTTGTTACGACGGGTGTATTCGTTGAGTCCTGGTGACGTTGGATTAATTATGGATTGTGAATTGTTATAAACACACATTAATGAAAATGACTAGTTTACAACCATACAAATGATCCCTTAGGCGTCGCTCGCACTATTCACTTAATCCAAACACCCGGACTTCATGTAGCCCCACAACCGAGGAGGAAAAGAGGGTGCGAAGTCCCGATATTTTCCGTAAGTCGTTCAAGGCTATCGTGAATGCGAAGGGCCCTTAGCCGACTCGCATTTGGTGAATTCTCGACTTTACTAGCAGCACCAGAAGGCCCTTGGGGTCCAACAGCACAAAGCCTGTAAAAGTCCTTTTACACGAAATTAGGTCATGTAAGACCCAACTACATGTAAGCGAGTTTCCTTCGGGCCTAAAGATCACGCCATTGGGCTAGCTAGGCCCAACAAACATGATTTGAAACTTTTGGGCCCAAAGACGGTGTATCGACGTCTGGTGTATTCTCACGTGTGTATTGACTTCCCGAATTTTCTGCGTGTGTATTGAAGTTTCGTCGTGTTAGTAATTTCAGATTCATTATTGATTCGAGACCGAATCAATTCGTTTGATAACGATTTTTGGTGTTGAAGGTGTATTATAATTTGCCGATAGTCGAGATGCTAATATTTCCTCATGACGGATTTATTATTTAAAACATTAGGATGTGTCTTTATTTCAGCCCCTTTCTTTTGGATAATTTACACATTTAACCCTTTGTATAAAATAAATTTCTATTTTAGTCCTCAAACCATTTTTCTTGACACTTTAGTATCAAAACTTATAGAAAAGTTATTTTTCAGCTCAAAGATTATTTGGAAAACAGTTTTAGTCCACCAAATGAAAATTTTCTCGGCTAGAACCCTCAATTTCGCAGTTTTTACACTTTTGGCCCAAAATAGAAATTTTTTGCATTTTTGGTCCCTTTTAAATATGAAAAGCATTTTAACCCTTGAAATGGACTTGGAGCACTAGTAGTCCCCTGTTTTACAGAAAATCATAGTTTCAGCCCCTCTAATTTGAAAATCTCGCATATTGGGCTTTATTGGGCCGAAAAATTCATTTTTGGCCCATTATGCTTAAAAATTCACATTTTAATCCTTCTAAAGAGAATATTTCCAGAAAATACCTTAACGAAACTGTTTTGACTCATTTCATCCATCAGAATTTGTATTTTGACACTTTGGGCCCTTTAACTTTATATTTTTAGCATTTTGAGTCCAAAAATGGGATTTTTAGCCCAATGAGTTCAATTTAACCAACTTGGTTATTTCTCTAGAAATGATTTGTGTGTAATAATATGTTTAACACTTGTTTCATACATCCTAATGCAAATCTCGATTTTAAGGACTTTTTGACTAGTTTCAACACCATAGTCACATATAAACATGTAAATAAGCATAGAAATCAAACAAAGCATACATATACTCATAGATCTACACATTTGCTTGTATTCCCCCCCCCCCCAACAAAACTTATAAAAACCGAAAAATAGCGGGTATGAAGATCACCTTTGGGTGTGGTTTCGGTTTTGGAGAGAAGATGGAAGAAAATAAGGTGATTTTCGGCCTAAGTAACCCTTCCTTGGAAGATCTCGAATTTAGAGAGTTTCTAGGAGAGTGATCAAGATTTTTTACATGGATTAAAAGAAGATTTTGATAAAATAAAGTACCAAAATCATAGATCTTAACTTGATCTTACCTTAAGTAGAGAATTTGTGGAGATAATTTCTTGAATGCTCCTTAGATCTCGAAATTATTGAAGAAAGGGTGAGGGGATGTTCTTCAAGACTTAGAGAGGATGAAAGGAATTTTTGGTGAGTGTATGTGTGTGTGTTCGGCCGAGAGTGAGGGAGAGGGAGAAGAAGAGAGACCTTGAAGTGATGTTTGCATGGGTATATGGGATAAGTTGCATGGAAGACCTTTGAATAATTATGAGGTGGCAATAAAGGTCAACTGTCACACCCCGAAAACCGAAGGCGGAAACATTTCCGGGGTTGACTCCACGTTGAGTATCAAATCCAATGTACATAGTAAGTAAAGTGAAACAAACATTACATTATATTTTAAAAGTTTTACAATTTGTTTCAAAAGACACAATTTATACAGTTGTGATACATAATATAGATATAAACAAAATGAATGAGCCTTGCACGCACACGATCCTTAACCAAGTAAGTCTTCGGGTACCTGTACTATCGTTGACCTGAGAACACAAGCAATTTGAAAATTAGCATAACGCTGGTGAGTTCATAAGCAGTTTTGTTTTGTGAAAATATTTATGTTTCCTTTCTGTTTTTGAAAATATAACACACACCAAGAAAATCCCATATTTTCTTAAAAGTTGGTTGTTGTTTCATAAGAGTAATGTATGGTTTAGTTATCCAGCACATTGTTTTATGTCTTAATGTATCAGTGTATTCCCAGGAAAGTCCCATACTTTCCTGAAGTGTAGTTATTATAAAAGATGTAATGTTATTCAATTGGTTACTCTTATCTGATTATGTGTAGATTACCCAGGAATGCCCCATGCTTTCCTGTATGTTTGTTTTCAATGTAAAAGATGTATTCTGTTAAACCTGGTTGTGTACAAGATTTCCCAGGAAGGTCCCATACCTTCCTGAAGATTGGTTATCATATGTAAAAGGTGTAAAAGATGTAAAAGATGAAAACTGAATCCTGGTTATCTGAAAAATGTAGTATGTGATTCATTATTACTATTAGTAAATCTCTGTTATCCTAGTTGCGAGTTCCATAACCATACTAAAGACTGAACCTGTGGCAATAAGTAGTCCACAACCTTGTGGCAATAAGTGGTCCACAATCCTTATGACTTTCGTCACCCTTGAACCATTTTGGTTCGGCTGTAGCTAGCAGCCAGGTGTGGGGTAGTCAGCCCCGTATAGATCTATACACTCAAGTCACACTCTCTAAATCCCAGAGATTCTGGTTACGGGTGTAGTCCTCCACTCGCGTATCTCTGTGGAGTGTTCGCCGAGGACGTGTCTCCAATCATACGGAATAACAAATTTACTAGTAATAATAGGATAATCCTCCATTCACGTATCTTTGTGGAATGTTACCGAGGACAAGACAGTGTACAAATTATATTGTTCATGTGTTATAATGTCATGCTTTTAACTGATAAAATGTAGAAACCATTTGTGAAATATATATAAAACATAACCGTTTATAAAATCCATTTCACAAATAAATGTTTAAGTGAACTGTATGATCTACTGGTTATCAGTTACGTATATCAGTATTAAAGCATATGAAATGTGAAACACACACACGAAAAATAAGTTTTGAGTACAAGAAAACCCTTGTACTTTGCTTGTGTCCCCCCTGAAAACAGTGAAAAACAATGAAAAAGGTAGGGGTATGAACTCACCGGACTCGGAAACGTGTCGGTTTTGGATACTAGACGTTGGTTTGGGGTTTGATTACTGGCGATGTCCCTATGTAAAATGAAATAATGTCCATATATATACAATTAGAGATACATTCACTAATCATATGGAACATTACACTCCAATGAGGTTAAACACCTCAAAACGAGCGTTTGGAGTGACCCGGGTGACATCTTCGGACTTGTAATGGCACTAGGGACTTGGGACTTGAGTTTACTCTCTATAAGTAAACATTTAAATGAGTTTACAACCATAAAACACACCCACACATGAGTTTACGGTCGTAAACTCATGTTGGTGTGGTTTTGGTGATCTAAGGGCTTAAATGGACATGGGGATTGCTAGAATGGATTTTTCTAAAATGCATTGGAACACTTGGAATGAATTTAAATCATCAAAATGATTATTTTATGGGAGTTTACGGCCTAATATGGGCTCCTGGCCGTAAACTCCTTAATCTTCATGAAAATGGTGTTAAATGTTGTTAAAACAAATCACATGTGATTAATAGGATTATTCCAAGACCTAGTATGAGTTTTATGGGACATATGAGGGGTGTTATGGAGTTTACGGCCCATGAGACCCTCCTCATGGCCGTAAACTCTTATATAGGTTGATACAAAGTGATTCTAGGTCTAAAACTTGCATAGAAGGGCTTCTAAAATTCATCTAAAGGCTTTAGGGGTGTTTAGTTTGCATTCTAACACCAAAATTTTTGGAGTTTACGGCCCAAGAACAAGCCTTGGCCGTAAAATCTTAGAAATCCCATGAATGATGTGTTTAAGGCCCTTGAAGTATTTTTGGTTGGTCCCTTGATTTATTCCAAGGCTTTTGGTGGTGTTGGATGGCTTTCTAACACCTTAGAATTGGATTTATGCCAAGTTTTGGGGAGTTTACGGCCCAAGCACTCACCTTGGCCGTAAACTCATCTAAATCCCCCAAAATTCATGTTTCAATTGTCCAAATGCTAGAACCAAAGTCCTATAATTCATATCTAAGCCATAGAAGTGATTTGGAAGGGTTTAAGGGCATGAAAAACCCCATTTAATGGAGTTTACAGCCCAAGCTTGCTCCTTGGCCGTAAACTCATGTTCTTGGTCCTAAAACTCAATTAGTTTATCAATTTGAAGGCTAAAGGTGTTGATTAACATGCTAGGGAGGTTAGCTTAGAGATTTGAAGCCTTAAACTTGAGATTTGGACCTTAATTCTAGCTTGAGGAGAGAGGTTGTAAGAGTTTAGTGAGAAATTGGCCAAAGGCTTCAAATGGAGTCTTAAACATGTTTATATAGTGTTCGGGAATTGGACACGATAGAATTCTACCCGATACCGACGTTAAGTGGGGCTTTTGGACGTACCCGATTGAGTTACCGTAACCCGATAAGGTAATTTCTAGAATTATTCCGATCACTAAAGTTGGGTGTTTAAAATGGTTTCTAAATGTATTAAGACACCCATTAAGTCATTTTAGTCCAATATAAACTAATGACTTAATAAAATGGCGAAATTGGAAACGAAATTGAAAATAACGTTTGGTTGATCGGATCGGATTACAAGTTGTGATACAAGAAGTGACATGAAATTTCGGGTTGTTACATTATCCCCCCGTTAGAGGGAATTTCGTCCCGAAATTCAAGACAAGAATAAGATAACATACAATTCATTGACCTAGAAAGAGTTGTGGATATTTTTGTTTAATCGAGTCTTTTCGCTCCCAAGTGAACTCCGGTCCCCGCTTGGCATTCCAGCGAACCTTCACCAACGGGATGCGACTCTGTTTTGTACGTTTGACTTCTCGATCCATGATTTCGATTGGTTCCTCCACAAAGTTGAGGTTTTCACCAACCTCAATCTCGTCTAATGGAATCACTAGGGTTTCATCGGATAGGCACTTCTTGAGGTTTGAAACATGAAAGACGGGATGGATGTTACTAAGTTCGTGAGGTAAATGAAGTTTATAGGCTACCGGACCAACTCTGGCGATGATTTCAAATGGTCCAATGTATCTCGGATTAAGTTTTCCACGTTTACCAAAGCGTACAGTGCCTTTCCAGGGCGAGACCTTCAACAGAACACGGTCCCCAACCTGGAATTCTAGTGGTTTCCGACGATTATCAGCGTAACTCTTCTGACGATCGCGCGAGGCCTTTAGTCGTTCACGGATTTGGATAATTTTCTCAGTGGTTTCACGGATGATTTCAGGACCGGTAAGTGCACTGTCGGGGACTCGACTCTTGGCTAACTGTGTATCTCCTACCTCGGCCCAGCATAGAGGGGATCTGCACTTGCGACCGTATAGGGCTTCGAACGGGGCAGCCCTAATGCTGGTGTGGTAACTGTTGTTGTATGAAAATTCGATCAATGGTAGATGTGCGTCCCACGACTTTCCAAAGTCAATGACACATGCCCTAAGCATGTCCTCCAGAGTTTGGATTGTTCTCTCGCTTTGACCATCAGTCTGAGGATGGTATGCCGTGCTCATGTCTAGTTGGGTTCCAAGGGCTTTCTGAAGAGACTGCCAAAAGCGGGAAGTAAACCTGCTATCTCGATCAGAGATAATGGATGTAGGTATGCCGTGTAGTCGGACTACCTCTTGGATATATATCCGTGCGAGTCTTTCCATCTTGTATGATTCTTTAATTGGCACGAAGTGAGCTGATTTTGTCAAGCGATCGACAATCACCCAAATGGTATCATACCCATTCGAGCACTTGGGTAGTTTGGTGATGAAATCCATAGTGATCATCTCCCATTTCCATTCAGGTATCTCAGGTTGCTGGAGCAGACCCGAGGGTTTATGATGTTCAACTTTTACCTTGGCGCAAGTCAAACACTTGCCCACATATGAAGCTATCTCAGCCTTCATATTTGGCCACCAATATTCCTTCTTGAGATCTAAGTACATCTTGTCAGAGCCCGGGTGAACAGAGTATCTGGTTCTATGTGCTTCCTCCATGACTAACTCTCTAAATCTTCCAGACTTGGGAATCCAGATTCGATCCATAAAACAATGGACTCCGTCACTTCTGATCTCAAGTTTCTTTTCCATCCCTCTCAAAGCTTCAGTTGTCATGTTCTCAGGTTTCAGGGCTTCTAACTGAGCTTCTCGGATTTGCACGGGTAGGTTGGAATGGATGGTTATCAACTGACTCTTCACTTTGTTGCTGGTACTCTCCTTTCGACTAAGGGCATCTGCTACCACATTGGCCTTGCCGGGATGGTAGCGGATTTCACACTCATAATCACTGAGTAGTTCTACCCATCGCCTTTGTCTCATGTTCAGGTCTTTTTGGTCAAGGATATGTTGCAGGCTCTTATGATCAGTAAAGATCGTGCACTTGGTTCCGTAAAGGTAATGCCTCCAAATCTTCAATGCAAAAACCACGGCTCCTAGCTCCAAGTCATGTGTGGTATAGTTGACCTCATGTGTTTTCAACTGCCTAGAGGCATAAGCAATCACTTTTCCTCTCTGCATAAGCACACAGCCTAAACCTTGAGTAGACGCATCGCAGTAGACAATAAAATCCTCTGTCCCTTTGGGTAGGGATAGGACAGGCGCGCTGCACAAAGCTTTCTTCAACGTCTGAAATGCGGTCTCTTGTTTATCACCCCAACAAAAGGGTGCACCTTTCTGAGTTAGAGTGGTTAGAGGTTTGGCGATTCGGGAAAAGTTTTGGATGAACCTTCGATAATAGCCAGCGAGACCCAAGAATTGTCGGATTTCTGTGGGTGTCTTCAGTGCTGACCAATTTTCTATTGCTTTAATCTTGGAAGGATCAACATGAATACCTTCCTCACTTATCACATGACCAAGGAAAGTTACCTTCCGTATCCAGAACTCACATTTTGAAAACTTCGCGTATAACTTCTCGGATTGCAGGGTCTCCAACACTAACCTCAAGTGTTGTTTGTGGTCTTCTTCACTTTAGGAATAGACAAGTATGTCATCAATGAATACTATGACAAACTTATCCAAATAAGGACGACACACCCGGTTCATCAGATCCATAAACACTGCCGGTGCATTGGTTAAACCGAAGGGCATCACTACGAACTCGTAGTGTCCATATCGAGTCCTGAAAGCTGTTTTGGGCACATCACTTTCATGAACTCGCAACTGATGGTACCCTGACCGAAGGTCTATCTTAGAGAAGTAACTGGCTCCCTGGAGTTGATCGAAAAGGTCATCTATTCGAGGAAGAGGATATCGGTTTTTGACAGTCAACTTGTTTAGCTCACGATAATCAATACACATACGAAAAGATCCATCCTTCTTCTTGACAAACAAAACCGGAGCTCCCCAGGGTGAGGAACTCGGTCTAATGAATCCTTTGTTAAGCAACTCGTTAAGTTGACTGGATAACTCCTGCATCTCTGCTGGAGCTAAGCGATACGGAGACTTCGCTACAGGAGTAGCCCCAGGAATTAGGTCAACATGGAACTCGACCTAACGTTCAGGAGGAATTCCTGGAAGCTCTTCGGGAAACACATCAGGAAAATTACAGACCTCGGGGATGCTCGCGAGGTCTTTAACTTCTTGTTTCTCATTGATTACATGGGCTAAGAATGCAATACACTCCTTTCGTAGGAGTTTCTGTGCTTTGATGCAGGAAATGATATGAAGGTTGGAACCGAGTTTATCGCCATAGATCATTAGAGTTTGACCCGATGGAAGATTAAGACGGATGGCTTTTTCGAAGCAAAGAATATCTGCATGATTGGGACTCAACCAATCCATGCCAATAATGACATCAAAACTCTTTATGGATACGGGCATAAGATCGATAGGAAATGAATGGTCGTTTAAGGTGAGAATACAATTTACGAATACCTCACTCGCACTCTCTTTCTCTCCGTTTGCCATTTAGACGGTAAACATTTCGGTTAGAGGTTGGGAATCATGTTTTAGGTTATGTTTGAATGCATGGCTAATAAAACTTCTTTCAGCGCCCGAATCAAAAAGAATATTAGCATACGAGTTGTCGAGAAGAAACGTACCCGAGACAACATTGGGATTGGCAATTGCTTCTTCTCGTCCCATAGCAAGGACCCTTCCTGTGTTGCCAGCAACAGTCTTCTTTGGGCAATTCCTTTTAAAGTGCCCGGCTTCACCACAGTTATAACAGGCTTGACCAACGCCTGTTCCAGAGGATTGATTTGCTGACTGATTCGGAGCTTTGCAATATCGAACAGTGTGCCCCTTCTTACCACAATTGGTACAGGATAGTTCTCGACAGGGACCAGGGTTGTGGTGATATTTGCATTTTTCACAAAGAGGGAGGTTACCAACATATCGGTTGGTAGGAGTTGGTGCTGTGGATCCTACTACAGAAGCAGCAGCTATGGGGGTAGTAGCAGCATGAACTGCTACTGTTTGTTGTCTTTTGGAGGAGCCTTGGGAAGATTGACCCTTCTTCTTCTTCCAGAATTTTCTTTTCTCGCCACTGCTTTTGGTCGACTCAGGGGTAGCAGTGGTGGCTTCCTCGATATCATCACTGTGATGAATTATAGCTTGGGCTAGAGTTTTGGCACTGTCATAAGTATCTGGGCGAGCAGCTAAAACATGACCTTTGGTCGGATTGGTTAACCCCCAAATAAACCTCTCGATCTTTTTGCTTTAAGGAGTGACTAGTCCAGGGCAGAGAAGGGCAAGATCATCAAATCGGGAAGTGTAGGCAGCAATGTCGGAACCTTTCATCTTTAGGTTCCAGAGCTCGTGCTCTAGCTTCTGCATTTCGCCTCTGGGACAATATTCGGCAAGGAGGAGTTCTTTCATAGTCTCCCAGCCCATGGCATTGGCTACAGGGAGAGTTAAGGATTTGACTCGGCCATTCCACCAAGTCAATGCTTTATCAAGGAAGGTACAAGCTGCGAACTTGACCTTATCGGACTCATCACAGGCACAAATTTCGAAGATGGATTCGATTCTCTCGAACCATCGGGATAAGGAAATGACACCACCAGTGCCATTGAAGAAAGAAGGCTTCACATTCATGAAATCCTTATAGGAACCCTCCTTACGGCGTTCCTGATTACCATCTTGATTTTGATTACTACCTCCTGAACCACCGGTATTTAGCTGGGACATGGCAGCTGCCACCGCGGCGGTAACAGCTGTTTGAAATAACACGGGATCGATTTCAGGAGGAGGTGGTGGAGGGTTGTTGGAGTTGGATCTTCTTCTGGGAGGCATCTTGATCTAATAAGATCAATAAAGAGAGAGGATGATAAGTCCTCTGAATCGAGAGATATGACAGGTATTAATTCCAATTAAGCGGTAAAGCAGGAAAGAGTTATTGAAGCAAGTAAACTATCGATAACGAAATGTTCGGGGTCTAAACATGCACAATGATTTAAGAAATACTCCCATAGTATTTCATGGTTTGCTACGATACTAACTCGGTGTTTCGGGTATTAGGGTAAGTTTTAGGCATGCCGCATATCACAATCACTCCCAGGCACATGTTGGCCGTGTCTCGAATGAATATAGTTGGCCAGGCTATATTGACCCTAGACACGACTACATAACTGCCCAGGTTTAACTGCAATACACAACACCCATTTACTTATGTTTTGTTCTATTTATAGATACGAATCTCGACGGTTCGGTATACTTGTATATTTTTGAAAATACTTGTATTCTGAAGATACTTTTATTTCAGAGCACTTAGGCCCTTTTAGTGTTTATAGTTTTATACCATGTAAGGTTTGGTATACTTTATTCACTATAAACAAGGGCTCTGATACCAATCTGTCACACCCCGAAAACCGAAGGCGGAACATTTCCGGGGTTGACTCCACGTTGAGTATCAAATCCAATGTACATAGTAAGTAAAGTGAAACAAACATTACATTATATTTTAAAAGTTTTACAATTTGTTTCAAAAGACACAATTTATACAGTTGTGATACATAATATAGATATAAACAAAATGAACGAGCCTTGCACGCACACGATCCTTAACCAAGTAAGTCTTCGGGTACCTGTACTATCGTTGACCTGAGAACACAAGCAATTTGAAAATCAGCATAACGCTGGTGAGTTCATAAGCAGTTTTGTTTTGTGAAAATATTTATGTTTCCTTTCTCTTTATGAAAATATAACACACACCAAGAAAATCCCATATTTTCTTAAAAGTTGGTTGTTGTTTCATAAGAGTAATGTATGGTTTAGTTATCCAGCACATTGTTTTATGTCTTAATGTATCAGTGTATTCCCAGGAAAGTCCCATACTTTCCTGAAGTGTAGTTATTATAAAAGATGTAATGTTATTCAATTGGTTACTCTTATCTGATTATGTGTAGATTACCCAGGAATGCCCCATGCTTTCCTGTATGTTTGTTTTCAATGTAAAAGATGTATTCTGTTAAACCTGGTTGTGTACAAGATTTCCCAGGAAGGTCCCATACCTTCCTGAAGATTGGTTATCATATGTAAAAGGTGTACAAGATGTAAAAGATGAAAACTGAATCCTGGTTATCTGAAAAATGTAGTATGTGATTCATTATTACTATTAGTAAATCTCTGTTATCCTAGTTGCGAGTTCCATAACCATACTAAAGACTGAACCTGTGGCAATAAGTAGTCCACAACCTTGTGGCAATAAGTGGTCCACAATCCTTATGACTTTCGTCACCCTTGAACCATTTTGGTTCGGCTGTAGCTAGCAGCCAGGTGTGGGGTAGTCAGCCCCGTATAGATCTATACACTCAAGTCACACTCTCTAAATCCCAGAGATTCTGGTTACGGGTGTAGTCCTCCACTCGCGTATCTCTGTGGAGTGTTCGCCGAGGACGTGTCTCCAATCATACGGAATAACAAATTTACTAGTAATAATAGGATAATCCTCCATTCGCGTATCTCTGTGGAATGTTACCGAGGACAAGACAGTGTACAAATTATATTGTTCATGTGTTATAATGTCATGCTTTTAACTAATAAAATGTAGAAACCATTTGTGAAATATATATAAAAGATAACCGTTTATAAAATCCATTTCACAAATAAATGTTTAAGTGAACTGTATGATCTACTGGTTATCAGTTACGTATATCAGTATTAAAGCATATGAAATGTGAAACACACACACGAAAAATAAGTTTTGAGTACAAGAAAACCCTTGTACTTTGCTTGTGTCCCCCCCTGAAAACAGTGAAAAACAATGAAAAAGGTAGGGGTATGAACTCACCGGACTTGGAAACGTGACGGTTTTGGGTACTAGACGTTGGTTCGGGGTTTGATTACTCGCGATGTCCCTATGTAAAATGAAATAATGTCCATATATATATATATATATATATATATACAATTAGAGATACATTCACTAATCATATGGAACATTACACTCCAATGAGGTTAAACACCTCAAAACGAGCGTTTGGAGTGACCCGGGTGACATCTTCGGACTTGTAATGGCACTAGGGACTTGGGACTTGAGTTTACTCTCTATAAGTAAACATTTAAATGAGTTTACAACCATAAAACACACCCACACATGAGTTTACGGCCGTAAACTCATGTTGGTGTGGTTTTGGTGATCTAAGGGCTTAAATGGACATGGGGATTGCTAGAATGGATTTTTCTAAAATGCACTGGAACACTTGGAATGAATTTAAATCATCAAAATGATTATTTTATGGGAGTTTACGGCCTAATATAGGCTCCTGGCCGTAAACTCCTTAATCTTCATGAAAATGGTGTTAAATGTTGTTAAAACAAATCACATGTGATTAATAGGATTATTCCAAGACCTAGTATGAGTTTTATGGGACATATGAGGGGTGTTATGGAGTTTACGGCCCATGAGACCCTCCTCATGGCCGTAAACTCTTATATAGGTTGATACAAAGTGATTCAAGGTCTAAAACTTGCATAGAAGGGCTTCTAAAATTCATCTAAAGGCTTTAGGGGTGTTTAGTTTGCATTCTAACACCAAAATTTTTGGAGTTTACGGCCCAAGAACAAGCCTTGGCCGTAAAATCTTAGAAATCCCATGAATGATGTGTTTAAGGCCCTTGAAGTATTTTTGGTTGGTCCCTTGATTTATTCCAAGGCTTTTGGTGGTGTTGGATGGCTTTCTAACACCTTAGAATTGGATTTATGCCAAGTTTTGGGGAGTTTACGGCCCAAGCACTCACCTTGGCCGTAAACTCATCTAAATCCCCCAAAATTCATGTTTCAAGTGTCCAAATGCTAGAACCAATGTCCTATAATTCATATCTAAGCCATAGAAGTGATTTGGAAGGGTTTAAGGGCATGAAAAACCCCATTTAATGGAGTTTACGGCCCAAGCTTGCTCCTTGGCCGTAAACTCATGTTCTTGGTCCTAAAACTCAATTAGTTTATCAATTTGAAGGCTAAAGGTGTTGATTAACATGCTAGGGAGGTTACCTTAGAGATTTGAAGCCTTAAACTTGAGATTTGGACCTTAATTCTAGCTTGAGGAGAGAGGTTTTAAGAGTTTAGTGAGAAATTGGCCAAAGGATTCAAATGGAGTCTTAAACATGTTTATATAGTGTTCGGGAATTGGACACGATAGAATTCTACCCGATACCGACGTTAAGTGGGGCTTTTGGACGTACCCGATTGAGTTACCGTAACCCGATACGGTAATTTCTAGAATTATTCCGATCACTAAAGTTGGGTGTTTAAAATGGTTTCTAAATGTATTAAGACACCCATTAAGTCATTTTAGGCCAATATAAACTAATGACTTAATAAAATGGCGAAATTGGAAACAAAATTGAAAATAACGTTTGGTTGATCAGATCGGATTACAAGTTGTGATACAAGAAGTGACATGAAATTTCGGGTTGTTACATCAACTCTCCCTTTTCTTTGGGCTTGGGCCGATATTGGAGAGGGGAGAAGAGATTTTTGGGCTTTAATGCCCCTAAGCCCATATTAGAGTTAGGTTCGATGATTGTTGGCCCTATAAAATATAAGTGTGATTTTTATACTTAGTTGGGCTAGTTTAGGTTAATTATGGTTCATAATATTTAATTTATTTCATTCTAGGCCCAATATGGCCCAAAATGTTGAAATAAATGAATGTGGGTCCAATTAGAGCCTATTTAAAGGTTCTAAGCCCATGATAGTCAAATTGGAAGCTTATTGGTCTCTTGAGTCCAATAAGGAAGTTCTAGTCCAAAATAGACCTAAACAAGAACCTCTAGGGTTTCCAATTGGTTGTTGACTATTTGTAGTACTTGTATGGTGTATTGGATTGAAGTTTTGTTGTCATAGAGTAAGTATCATACATGCTCTTAGGTTTTTGATTCTACATTTTTACTTGAATGTAGTGATTACAAGACACAAAATTTCTAGTTGTGACATATAATTATCATACAATTGTGTTCTGTCAAATTTTGATAAACACTAAAGTATAAATCAAAATGAAAGATGCGTCTTGATCGAGCACCATCTTCCTGAACCTTGCATCGGTACCTGTCTATGACGACCTGAGGATACAAGTAATTTTGAAAGCGAGTATCTGCTTTGAAGCTGGTGAGATCATAAGTATTTTAGTGTCTTAATTTGTATGTAAATACTTGTATGTATTTGAAATGTAAGTATTTGTATGTATACGAATTGTAAGTATTGAAAATGTAAATGAACTGTAAGTATGAAAATGTATATGAATTGTAAGTATGAACATGTTTGTAAAACAACTGTAAACGTTTGAAAAACCCTAGAAATCCCTATGATTCCTACTAGTAACAAAATGGAGTCTTCTACTAAGACTTAACTGTTGTCAATGTAGCCTTCTACCAAGACCTAACTGCTCTGAATGTAGTCTTCTACCAAGACCTAACTGTTCTGAATGTAGTCTTCTACTAAGACCTAACTGTTCTGAATGTAGTCTTCTACCAAGACCTAACTGTTCTGAATGTAGTCTTCTACCAAGACCAAGCTGTATTAGTATTACACTTTGGAACAAGGGCAACTAACAATGTTAACTGAAGACATCCGTAGATGTACATTTACCTCTGTTGCTAACAGCTGGGTATAGGAATAGTCAGTCCCCAAAAGTATACCTGTAATGGTATCAACCGTTGACATCCGTGGATGTGCTTTTACCTCTGTAGCTAATAGAGATTCTAGGAATGGTCAATCCCGCAACGTATCCTTTGGTACCAGGATATTAAATCCAATCTATCTCGTCGATTATGTGATTGAATCACAAGGTAAAGATAAGAATGTGGATTATATAACAGAATCTATACATATAAAATGTACTAGTAATTCTTGTAAGTGTAATCATTTAAATGTGATCATGTGACCATATCTATCTAATAGTATGGTAATGTACTGTAATGTTCTAGCTGTAGTGTACGTGCTCTCTATCTAGAAAGTATAGTAATGTACTGTAATGTTCTAGCTGTAGTGTACGTGCTCTCTATCTAGCAAGTATAGTAATGTACTGTAATATTCTAGCTCTAGTGTACGTGTTCTCTATCTAGCAAGTATAGTAATGTACTGTAATGTTCTAGCTGTAGTGTACGTGCTCTCTATCTAGCAAGTATAGTAATGTACTATAATGTTCTAGTTGTAGTGTACTTGCTCTCTACCTAGCAAGTATAGAATGTACTGTAATGTTCTAGCAAGTATTGACTCATGAATGAACTGACTCATTGTATGGTATCGTGTTCTAGTAATAGTTCTAGTATCTTTCTAAACTACCCATATGGTAGTTTACTGATAATCTAACTGGGACGTATGAACATGGATGTATACCCTTGCTACGCAAGGGCATTGGATGAACTGGAAGGACCTTTTATGACTATATATGTACACATGATATATAACTAATATTTAAACAACCTTCGGAAGAGTACCCGATATCCTATCAGACCACATCCAAATCGAGGAAAAGGAAACAAGGTGGATAGCCTTCCTAAGTCTTTTAAACATTACTTATATAACTATACATATAGAGGCATGCAATTTATAATATAAAAGCATAAAATAAGTTTTGTAAAACCTTTGAACATAATTATTATCTAAGAAAAGATCGACTTGATGTCAATTTATAAAACGTTTTAAAGGCATGGGTTTGATAAAACAACTTTAGCATAAGGAAACATTTGTTTGAATCATAATTGTAAATAAGTTTGAAATAAAACATACGGAGTAAAATGTACAGTGTAATAAGGCGTTTTAAACACATAAAGTGTTTATGAAAAACATTTGAAATAAATTGTTTGGTAAAATGGCTAATGAGTAGCCAACCATTTGTATGCTGCTTATTAATCACATGTGATTAATATAATAACTAGCATTATTCTACTTGTACCCCCCCATAAAACATTTAAAAATAGTTAAAACATTGATTAAGGGGTATGAACTCACCTGTAGTAAGTGGATCGGAAGGAAGTGTCGGATAAGTGCTTGGTGTCAAGTGAAGACTTAGACACGCACAAAGATCCTAATAACATATAAGGATATATGTATATACACAATTAGTATTTAAACAACTAATAAACAAGTTAAGACACTCTAGGACATGCTAAACACTTTATACAAGTGTTATAAGTCTCAAGGGTTGCATCTAAGTGTTGTAGGAAAAGCTAGTGTGTTTGGGGTCCAAGGGTAAACTCCCTTGGAGTTTACGGTTTTGATGGTCATGACATCAAGAGTTTATGGCAGTAAACTCTAGAGTTTACGCTCGTAAACTCTAGTCCTAATGACTAGGTGTTGTTTGGTTGTTTAACAAACCTCCTGGAGCAATTCTACTAAGTGGTTTGGCCTTTGGAATGGACCAGGGCATCAAAACACCTCATTTGAGGAGTTTACGGTCTCATGGCGTTTTCCCTTGGGTTCATAAACTGTAAACCCATATGGAAGAGTGTAAAGCCATGTTTTCAAGTCCCTAACACAATTAGGTTAGTGTATGTGCTAATTTCTAAGCCTAAGGAAGGAAAATGACCAACTTAAACTCACTTTAGGGTGTTTACGGTTTTGGGAGATCCCCAAACCGTAAACCTCTATATTTCATGGTATTTGATGTTTTTCTAGGTTTAAACTCAATGAGGAAGGGTTTAAACATGTCAAGGATGGTTTAAACATCAACTAGGGCTTAGATTTGAGGCTTAGACACACTTTGGTGTCATTTATGGTGTTTACGGCCCAAGCATCTCCTTGGATTGTGAGCACCTCAAGTCTTATGTTCTTGACATATTTTCTTGATGTTTAAATGTAATACTAGCTTAAAATCACTAAAGGATAGAAACACTTACTATTGGAAGGCTTGATTTGTGCTAAAAGGCCAAGAACACTTAGTGTGTGTTCTTGGTTTTTTGGAAAATCTAAACAAAATACATAAATGAATGGATGAATAGATGCAAAAACACTATATTAAGTGTTTTACTAACTTGAAATGGTTAGAACACTTACAACTTTGAAGATTTAGAATTAAATCTTAGATGATACTTGAGAGGATATTTTGGAGTTTACTCTTTTGACTTTTGGGGAGTAAACACAAATGACTAACTTTTTGGGGAGTAAACTCATACATAGGCATGAGTTTACAGTTTTGGGTGATTTCTAAACCCAAAACATAAAAGTTTGGTCGGGTGTTTCTAATACGCGAAGTGTTTGTGGTTTTCAAAAATCAAAACCCGAGACGACACTTTCTTTCACTCGTTCGTTTAATAATAAAATTAAAAAAAATCAAACAAACTTTATATTCCTTAAAAATAAGAAATAATGACTTTGACTTACGATACGAAGTGGTTGACCTTTAGGGTTTGACCGAATGGAAATTTTGGGTTGTCACACTCCATCTGCTAATTTTGAATTTATTTTAAATTTATATTTTTAATAGGCCAGGCAGGATTGGTCCGTTAAAAATCCATAACTTCTTCATCCGACGTCCGATTTCGTGTGTCTTTTTATCATTACACTATTATTAACGAGATCTTCGATTCTCGTTTAGGTTGTGTCGGCTAAAAATTGCTTGATCTAATATTCGAACTTCGCGTTGTACACTGCTAAGCCGAAACTTCAAAAAATCATAACTTCCTCATACGAAGTCATATTTGGGCGTTCTTTTGATGGACGCTCTTAGTTTAACATATTCTATGACTTTTATTTAGATTGCTAAGGCTAAAAGTCGCTCTATCATAAATTCACTATTTACGCTTCCCGGTGCCGTGCCGGTTCCGTCGCGAAACTTCGACGGGTCATAACTTCTTCGTTATAACTCGGATTTCGGCATTCTTTATATGTACAGAACCCTTGTGACATATTCTACAAATTGAAAAAGATTATTCCTCCTAAATAATCTTCCATCAAAAACTCATTTTTGATGCTCACTGTCTCTAAATTAAATAGCCCGAATCTGCGGGCGTTACATCGACATTAATGCTTTCGACTCATAAGTATAGTGAGGAAACTCACCTCACAAGTAAAACTGACTGATAAGATCCGACTCTCAAATCTCAGCTCCTGGCTTGAATGCCTATAACCAACATTTGACCATTGCTATCAAAACACTAAAATACACAAACTGCCCTCAAAGTCATACTTGATCAACCAGGGTCAAAGTTAAAGTCAACGGTCAAGGTTATTAGTCCATGTTAACCCAAATCGTTGAGTGCACCTAGCAACTTATCGAGTTCCCTCAGTACTCAGAAAGTCGGGAAAACCCTAGCCAACTCGTTGAATTGGCTGGACAACTCAATGAGTTTTCCCCCTGATAAACACATTTGGATGATTCTTTGTGACAACCCGTTAATTTCAATCTTGTAAAAGTCAAACTTGGGTCAACTAATGTCAAACTTATTGTTTTGATCTATCTTATTAAGTTTAGATTTATCTTATTAAGTTTAGATTTAAAATCTCTATGTGTTCAAACCTTTTATTAGAAGTGTTACAAAAATTGGAAGTGAATTGCATAAATCCGAGAAGTCACGCTAGGACCGAAAACCCTCACATGACTTCAAGACTTCAGACCCACAACTCACCTCGGGCCGAAAACGTGCGAGCCTGCAAACCATTTTCGGCTGAGATCCCTCGGTAGCAAACTAGTCTCATTCTCGGTAGGCTTGGGACCGAAATCAGGACAAATTCTATCCTTCGGTACACATTCCAACACGATTTCACACCTTTCAATGAACATATCAAGTCAATTTTGACCCTATATGGAGGCCAAACCGAAAACACTTCCTCACTTCTTCACCACCCAACCGAAAACACACTCTTTGCTCTCAAGATCTTTAACCGAAAACCCACCATTTTCTCTTAACTATCATCCAAAAAAGCCTTGAATATCCTTAGGATCTTGCTAAGAACACCAAGTGTTCTTCATATCATCAAGCTATCACCTTCCTTTTCCGTGATCTTCGACCGAAAACGCTTGAATCATCTTGGTTTCACCAAGAACACACCCTTTGAATCTTCATGTGGCCAAAAACCCAAGGTTGATCAAAAACACATTGCAGCCTCATGAAATCACTTCTAACATTCGTTTTTGTAAGTAAATCTTACAAATTAGTGTATTTCCTTAACATACTTGTCATTATATTCACTAATAGTATACATATATATTACGTGAAATGTTTCTAGGACTCGGTTTTGTTACGGGACTTAACTTGTGGAAATAACATCCTATATCGAACCTTCAATCGAATAACTAACATAAGCTGAGTTCTTACCCCTACAATTTACCATTTTCAATGTTTTTAGGGGGAGAATACAAGCAAGACACAATATAATTGTGTTAACACTTACATGTGAAAGCAAAAAAATAGAAGAATTCTTATCCTTATAAATATTGTTAGAACCATTTTCAAACTCTTTTTAAACTATTTTAGACTTCCGTTTATATCAAAATCATATTCATTTGTATATTTATGTATAATTAGGCTTTAACAGACTTAGGACTATTGCTAATATCGTAACTCCGGTTCCTTGTTTGGTTGTGGGCTTAAGGTAGGATCACTAGTCTGATTGTCGACTAAATCATAATTATACATGCTAAATATATACATGAGTATTAAAACTCATTTCAAAAACATACTTAACTCATTTGTATATTCTGAGCAAATGGGTCTTTTCTCCAAATCATTTACAGTTCAAATAAATATACTAGTAAAGTATAATAAGTATAGTTTAGAGAATCAATTCATACTATTTTCTAGATCAGAGAAACATTACATGAACCAACACATACATACTATTACTTTTCATTACAAAGTATACAATTCATTTATAAGAACAAGAAGGCACATAAATACTATATGTAAACTACTTAACTAGAATACGAAATACTACTTCATGGTACTTAGCAAAATCCTTGCTAAGTCATATTTTATAACTAGAGTCTCCTAGAGGGAGAGCATGAATTTGTGTACAGATCTATATGGGACTGACAATCCTGCACATTAGCTGTTAGCTACAATTAGGACCGGCAGGTCTATGGGTGACAAATGTCATATCTTTTTCGACGCCTGAAGACCATTGTGTATATTACTTGTCAATTAAGTATGGTTATAATGTCATTCAAATTAAACTTTAACTAAACAATTCGGTTTACATGACAAACATTTCTTTAGTGGTTTTATTTTAAACAAAACAACTAAAAGATATTATCTTCCATTACATACATACAGTAATGTTCACACATGAATAAGCATACTATTTTTCTAGTAAAAATAGTTACGAATATGTACAAACATACATTTTACACTATTTCAAGAGAACAAAACGTAAAAACATTTGGGTCTTGTGTAAAAAACTACTTTTCATTTTAAAGTAGAAAGTATAGGATTTTCCTGGAAGTATACTAACAGTTTCATGAAACAAATACAAACATTACACAATAAATACTTATCAACTCATCAACTTAAATGTTGATACTCCCTTTTCAAAATAACTTGTATTCTCAGGGAACTAGTAGACATACACACTAGCATAGGTTTTGAGAAGACGAAGCATGTTCAAGACTTGTCTTTTATTTTGCCATACATTTTTGGTGTTATACAACTATACAAAGAACACACATGTATTAAATATATTATTAATGCAATGGATATTGTTGCTTGTTTTACTATTGTGCATTGTTATGATACTGTACATCACGTCCTCCACCCCGTAATGTTTTTGGCATCTCGTTTTGGGGGTGTGACAGATTGGTATCAGAGCATTGTATATAGTGAACTAAGTATATCAGCCCATAAAAGATGTACAACTATAAAAGCAATGGGATTAAAACATTCTGACCAAGAGTTATACTTTTTTAAACATAAAAAATATTTTACTAAATTATATATATATATATATATATATATATATATATATATATATATATATATATATGAATGCATACAAGAGCAGTGTCATACTATAACAGAACAAAAGTATTGTGATTGTTGACCAGTACGAGTAGGCTAGGGGATATAGAATCAGGTATGTGGTTGATATAGCCTGATCAACTATATCTACTGGGGAAGTGATTAGCATGCGCCTAGGAATGGTTGTGGTGTTGAAACAAGTCTAAAAACTTACCAACTCTTGCTACAAAGAAATGCTAGAACTTAATATAAACTAAAAATACTATTGGAGTATTTTGTTGGTACTGTAATTTATTTATGTGAAAACTAAAAAGACCCTTACTAGTAGGTCTATAGTTGCTGAGTGGATACGCTAAGGTTATATATGACTAAGATGTTATAGACTTAGAATCTGTGATCTTCACTTTACTTCCTATTCCTTGTTTGGTTGTGTTCATAGAGTTGGGTCACTTATTCAAAGGTCTATTCTATCTTAGTTATATATAGCTGGTATGCACTACATAAGTATAGGAGT